>NC_037357.1:81512834-81827834 GCF_002263795.3 Bos taurus | reverse complement strand
AGGAATACTGGAGTGGGTAGCCATTCCCTTCTCCAAGGGATCTTCCCAACACAGGAATTAAACCTGGGTCTCCTGCATTGCAGGCAGATTCTTTACTGACTAACCTGTATTTAACAAAGTTGGTAGGAAGAGAACTGTCCTACGAAGCAGGAGATCTGGGTCCAAGTATGAGCTCCAGCATTGGCTTGCTGTGTGAAGTTGGGCAGTTCCTTTCCTTATGTGGGCCTCAGTTTCCCTCTTTGCTCCATGAAAAATTTCAAACTGAATGCTCTGTAAGACTCGTCCAGCACACATGTTTCAGAATTCTCTAATGAGGTCTAATTAGGATCTTGTAATACAGTGGTTCTCAAGTGTGACCCAAGAATCCCTAAAGGTCCCTGAGACCCTTTCAATGATCAATGAGGTCTCCCTTTTCAAATTATGTATCTTTGAGAGGCAGGATTTTCTTCACATACTTCAGTCAAAACAACCTATCATAAGAGACTGAACATAGAAGCAACCATGAGAGTTCAGCTATCTTCTGTTAAGCCAGATATTAAAGAGAGCAGCAAGAAACTGTAAAACCATGCCACTCTTCTCAGTAAATTTATTTTAGGAAATATTGTTATTCTTCACAAAATATATTAAAAATATGTTCTAAAATATGTGAACATGTCTAATTTTGAAGCATGTTTTTAAAATGAATGAATCCATCAATCCCCTTTAAACATCTCAGTCTTAATTTCTAATACCACAAATATCCATAGATACAATCCACATAAATAAGAATGCCTAGATCTTTAATAATAACTTTTAATAGTATAAAGAGATATTGAGAGCAAAAAGTTTAAGAAGGTTCTAGTAAGGTCTCTGACTTCCTGTCTCATTCTATAAAGCCTTTTCACTTTAGTGGTTCCAAATATGATCTGCTTCCCTGGTGGCTCAGACGGTAAAGCATCTGCCTGCAGTGCGGGAGACCCGGGTTCGATCCCTGGGTTGGGAAGATCCCCTGGAGAAGGAAATGGAAACCCACTCCAGTACTCTTGCCTGGAAAATTCCATGGACTGAGAAGCCTGGTGGGCTACAGTCCATGGGGTCGCAAAGAGTTGGACACGACTGAGCAACTTCACTTCAATATCTGACAGAGGAAAGAACACAGTGACCTCAGGAGGTAGGCCATTCTTCTGAATTCACAGATCTAAGCTATACCAGATAATATACTATCTCCCTTACCTGGGTTCCTTGGCACAGACTGGTAACTTGGGCCTTAGACAAGACACCCTATGGCAGGCAGTGCCAGTTCCTGAGTAGAGGAAGAAAGCAGCTAGTCTCATGAGGGTTAATGTGATAGCCTCCCTGCTTGTCTGTCTACAAGTTCCCAGTCCCTCTGGGTCCACCTGTCCTAACTGCTAGACTCTCCATACCCTATTCTTCACTCCCTCAATAACCGGCCCCTCTGGAACCTGGCCACCAAACAAAAACAGCCTGTTATGCCCATCATGGGAGGTCTTGGGTATGAGGCAAGGGAGGCCCTCCCAGATTCAGAGCCCCCATGAGGTGGGGAAGGAGGACAGAAGTGGGAAAGAAAGGACGGAGAATCTGTGTTGACTGAGAGAAACCACTACACATCGGGTTCTTCATGTTGCTTTTTCCTTAATGACAAGTCTGGAAGGTAAGTAGTGATCTTTACCCTCATCTTCATGTTTGTTGTTGTTCTTCAGTCACTAAGTTGTGTCCAACTGTTTGCGACCCCGTGGACTGTAGCATGCCAGGCTCCTCTGTCCTGTCCCTCCTCTGTCCTTTTCCTGAGTTGGCTCTTTGCATCAGGTGGCCAAAGTATTGGAGCTTCAGCTTCAGCATCCTCATGTTACAGCCAGGGAAACTGAGGGTCCCAGAGAGAAAGTGACTTGCCTAAGGTAGTTATATAGCCCCAAAGTAGCTGGTCCTGGATTTGAATTTGGGTCTAAAGAATGCCAAATTAACATACTTTCTGCTTTACCAAGAGCAGGGAGAGTCAGGAGCACCCAGGAAAAGAAGAGGGAGCAAAGAAACTCAAATCTATTGAACGCTTACTATGTGCCCAGCATGGTGAGTGTAAATGAATGTTCTCTTCCATCAACTCCTAACAGCAGTTCCCTCATGTAAACAGAGAATCCTCAGTTTACAGATGAGGAAACAGAAATGAGGTGACTTTCCTGAGGGCACACTGCTAAAAGACAGCATAACCAGTATTCAAATCTAAGTCTGTCAAGTTCCAAAGCTTTAGCTTTTTTAGTAATACCAAATAACATTTCTTGAGAATTTTCTGTATGCCAGGCTCTGTACTAAATGCTCTAATTCATTTAATTTAAACCTCCCAACCAGGTAGGTACTATTATTATCCCCCATTTAACAGATTAGGAAATTAAGGCTGCCGAAGGTCACCTAGTTAGAGAGTAACAGAACTTGGATTTGAATCCAGACAGTTCAGTGCGATAGTTCATAGGCTTAGTGGTTGAAGGCTACTATCCTCAAGCTCAAAGCTAAACTAGTGTGAGAGGCCCAGAACTGAAATCTCCTGATCTCTCAAGTCAGTATGCTATGCACTATTGCCTCCTGAATGAATGTCCAAAGGCACAGCTGGTGCACCTCTGCCCAGAGGCTGGAATCTAATGAAGGGGGTCGTTCTGGGAGGCCTGCATTCCTGCCGCACAGCCTCCGTGGCTCTCCATCCTCAAACATCTGGCTGAGGGGCAAGAGGAGATACACTCAAAGGAGGAAACACTGCTCCACTCTAGGTTCTTGTGTTACTTGCCTGCCCCAGGCAGGGGGCTTCCCCTTGTGAGCATGCATACAGTTGGAGGTGGGTGTGAAGGAACCATTTGCCTTGTGTCTGAATATCCTTCTGACAGAGCCCAGCAGAACAAACGTCTGAGATGGCCCAGAGGCTAGAGATAAGGTGAGAGATCCGTTATCACAACCTCCCCAGAGTATAAATAAGGAAACTGAGGGCCACAGAGTAAGTTGTAAGCAGGGCTGGAGGGATCCTTAGAGACCCTCAAGACAAACCTCTGGACCAAACCACAGATGAGGAAAGTCCTCAAACATAGGCAAAGGCTTGCTCAAAGTAGGCTTAAGATCTTCTCGGGCCCCAGGATTTGGCCCTTTGCCTGACCATCATGAATCTCAGAAAGGGAAGTGAGGCCAGAAGGAGTAAGTTATTCTAGGACTTGTGATGACATATCCCCCAAGAGACCCAAGCCTGGGGTCGGTCCCTGGGACCCTCTGGCCATCAGCCATGGCACCCTGCCTGCTGAAGCTTTGAAGTGGGGGAGGGGAATCATTATTTCTTAATGGCTTCCTGCCCAAAAAGCCTCTAGAAGTGGCTAGTGCTAACTCTGTTTCCATGGAAAGAGCTGACTTCAGTGGATCCAGGGGGTTCAAGACTAGATTCCAGGCTAAACTGGAACTGGAGTGTTCTGAGCATGGGAGCATGGGAGTGGATAAAGAAGGGAAATTGTCATCTGCTTTGATGTTCAGAAAAGGACACAGCCAGGATATCTGAGTTGGGAGAAAGCTGTGATGCTCTGAGGCAGGGGGATGGAGAAAATGATCTTTGAGAGCTGGGGTTCTCTTTGGGGCATTCCCTGACTTCCTATGGATGCCTAAGGGCAGCACAGCAGTTCTGAGAGGGGTAGTAATTACCAGAAGGGATTTTCCTACAGACTTGCCCTGTGGCTAACTCCAAACGGGAGCCATACAACAGACTTGAGACTTAGTGACCTGTGAGCCTGCCTCTCATTGTACAGTTGGGAAACTGAGGCCCAGAAAGGAGAGGGTCTCCCCAAAATGCCAGAGTGAGTCATGATTCCTGACATTAAAGCAGGGTGAGGAGGATGACCCTGTGACCCAGGGCCCAGAGCCTCCTGTTAGAAAAGGTTTCTAAGGCCTTTCCCCTCTGTGTCTCCACACCAACCTGAGTCCTGCTCAGGTCGAGGGCTCTCCTCCCTGGGTGCTTTTCCTTGGCACTCTTTCCAGTGTCCCTGTGTGGTCTCGGTTTTACACAGAGGCACCCAGAAAGGGCTGGTGTGTCATTCGCAGGTGGCAGGAGCCAAGCAGGCCAGCGTGCATGTGGCAGGACTGGCGGGTAAGCTGCAGCAGGCTGGATGCTCCAAGCTTGGGAGCTGAAATTCAGGGAATTTCAATTGGCATTGCTGTCCAGTACTAGCCAACTGGTTAACGGTGCCGAGTTTGAATCAGCGACCCGCCTCCTGGCCCCTCCTCCTCAGCTAGTCTCTCTTCCTCCCTCCCTCCCTCCTTCCCTCCCTCGGGCCCTCCAGGAGAAGTGCAGGCGAGCTGAGCTCAGGCCGCTGCTCTCCGCCTCTTCCCGAGATGAGCCGCTGATGGAGCGCCTGATCAGAGCTAGCTCTGGCTGAGCCTTTGGTTCTGGGTAGCCTGGTCCCCAGAGAGGAAGAGACCTTTGCCCAGCAGAGCTCTGCTGGGCCCTGCCAGTTCCCCTCACCCCACCATGCCTCTGTTGGACGTGTTTTGGGCTTGCTTCAGGAAAGTGAAGGTAAGAGGTTACCTAGCCCCAGCCCACTCCATTGCTCTGGTTTGAAGGAGGCAGCTGGGGACCACTGAGTGCTGGCTGGAAGGCAGATAGGCTTCTGAGACTACCTTGGAGCTAGAAAGGCTTGGGTTCAAGTCTTACCTTTGACAACAGCTCTATGATCTTCTACTGCTTTCTCACAGAAATAAGACAGCTGGCTGGCTCTTCTTCTAAAACTTGCCTCTGTTGCTTCCCTGCCCTTGCCACAAAGACAAGATTCTTAACCTCTCTGAGCCTCCGTTTCCTCAGCTTTAAAATAAAGACAATAGTGACACCAACTTTATAGGGTGGTGAGGTTGGTGTTATTGTTTACATATTAAATGTAAGGAAATATAAGAGACAATGTGTGTAAAGTTCCTAGCGTGATGCCTGGCATGTAGCATCCATACCATACAAGTAATGGTAACTATTATTATGATTATTGCTACTAATTCCCTTCAACATATATTAAATACCTACTCTGTGCTAGGCACCACAGGAATTACACAAAAAAACAAATAGCTTTTGTCCTCAAAGAAGAGGTAAGAAAAGTGTTAAATCTTTATCAAGACATATGCCAGACACTATGCTAGATAGTTGGTCAATAAATAGTTGTCGAGTGCTTGCAATATCTTGTACACAAGATACACAGGCACGTATGCAGGATACACAAGCACAGCAGGACCCATGAGGATGTAGAGGATATGATTTCTGCTTTAAAGAATCAGGGAGCTGATATTTATTTCATATATGGTATGTGTTAGACTTAGGCACTTTCTGTTTGTCAACTGTGATGGTGATTTTCACCATAAGCAAGCCATTGTTTTCCTGCTTTTATAGATGGGGAATGGACACTATGAATGATCAAGAAATATTTACAAGATCACTCAGATATGGTTGGCAGAGTTGAGATCCGAACTCCTAAATCCGTAGTCTTGTTGACACTATATGGCTTCCCATAGCTGCACCGAGTAAGGAGAACTTTCGACAACTAGCCTGACTACATAGAAGACAGGATGAAAGTCAAGCTGGCATCCTTGGAGGAGCTTAGAATGGATTCACAGGAGGTCACATTTGGGCTGAGCTTGAAGGAAGAGAAGTTTGTCAGTCCAAATGGGGGGAAGGGCATTCCAGGCATGCCTGGCAGAGGGAACTTCATCAGCAAGAGTCTGGAGGCAGTGATGGGTTGGAGGAAGGGCTGGTTTCATCATGTGCCTTACTTATCACAGGGTTTGAGGAGAGAGGAGCTGGAGATGGAGGACAAGAGTCTACCTCCCATAGAATTTGGAATTGATCCATGGGTTCCTGGCCCTCACCTAGTGAGGTTCTCAAATGAGCTTTTCACTCATCTGCAGTAAAACATGAGAAGGGTAGGGCTAATGCATTGCAGTTTGCAGAAAGCTAAATTAATTCAAGTCAAAGGACTATTCTTTATTTAGAGATTACTATTACTTCTTATGGGGGTGGGGTTCAAATGATTTCTTTTAATGAAACAGAAGTGTGAGATTTTTAAAATTTCTGTCCTCAGGAAAATAAAGTTTCCAATACTCTGACTGTTCCCTTCCTCATTTATTTAAATATTGCCTTCCTCATCCATGAAATTCCAAAATCTGGGGACTGTTGTTTTAGGGGATGGAGGAGTTCAATAAAGTATGGATATAGTTGTGGACAGTTTTAAGAAAATCACTCCAGTTGCCTTGGGCAGAAATGGTGTGGAGGAGCCCAAGTAGTGATGTGAAAGCCAGGAAGGTGGCTGCGATGGCAGTAAGGAGTGGAGGAGATGATGAGAGATGGACCCAATGAGAAGAACAGGGCAAGGAGGGGGTGAAAGTACCTATGAGGTTGGACACCAGACTGATATAACTGTCCACTCCCTGGAGAACCATTCTGGGTGTTTGGCATGGATTTAAATCCCTTTGCACTCATTACCCCAATCTGTCAGACTCCCGGCAAATGCTCTCAACCAATGACAGTCTCTTAGAGACTGTTGGGGTCAGAGACCCTCAAGAAAAAGTCAGGGACTTCTATCCCTGGTCCCAGACATTAGCATACAGGCACACATTCACTCATGTACATGTCCACAAAGATGGAGCCTACACATGTGTTTCTGCATACTCTCAGCTACACACACATATGCATAGACACACCATTCAAGTGTGTGCGCACACACATACACACATAGAGGCAAATACATGCACAATCACACATGCACACACAGATAGTACATATCCACAAGCATGTAGACTCACACACATGCACACATGCACATACAGAGGTAGGCATGCATGCACACAAACACTCTCCCATGCATGAGCTTGCAGGCACACTCACAATTAGACATACAGAAGCATGCATACAGCGTAAAGACACACGTGTGCACACAGGGTTGTGGCAGGCATGAATCAACACACAGATCTCAGGATAAGAGGCGGCCTGCCAGACCTATGTACACCTTGAGTTTTGTGTCTCTTTTTCCAGCACTACTGCTTTGCAGACCCAGTCAAATAGGCAGGACTTCTGGGCTTGTAAACCCAGTCAGGGGTATGGGATGCCCTGAGCCACCCTGCCTCTCTGAGCTGGGCCCCTTGTGAGCAATTGCTTGGCTGTGTGGGAGGGAGCTGTGGCAGATGCAGAAGCTGCCTACAGGGAGGGGCATGGCCATGCCTGAACCTGCCGTAGCTGAAAGGGCCGTCTCAGATGTCTCATTCAACCTTCTTGTGGTCCTGATGGGGAAACTGAGCTCCTAGCATCCAGCACCACATGGAGCTCTCCATCAGCTGAGGATGTTTGAAGAGGGAGGAAGCAAAGACACTTGGAATCCCAGCCCCCACCCATCACGTGCACACATGCACATACACACACACATGAGCTGTGTGTTTTTAAGCAAGTCCTCTGTTAGCCTCAGTTTCCTTGTCTGCCAAATAACACTAATCAGGGCCTGCCTCACAGAGATGCTATGAGGATTTGGGAAGGTTGTGTCTTTAAAGTGCCTGGTATGGAATAAGTGGTCAACACACATGACTCACTGGCAGTAGATTTCTGAATTATTCACTGGGAGCATCAGAGCAAAGAACAAAGGTTATTCCATGTTTGGCAACTCCAGGGTTAAGAACTCAAGTCTTACTGGCTCCTATGCCACAACTCCTCTTCAGCCCTCTCCTCTGGCCCTGTCTGACTCTAGGACCAGAAACAACCTGTTTGGGAGCTGAAGGGTGATACTTCAGAAGTTAGTGTTACTGGGAAGATGGGAGGAGGTCAGGCCAGGGTCCAGGACTGCCTTGAGCTGTGCTGGAGTTAGGAGTAGCCAAAGGGTAAGGTGTTTGGATGTGAGATGAACTCAGTGTAAATAGTTCCATACATGTCTGATGCGTCTTCCCTGGAGGCCAGTGAAGGTTGAGAAGGTATCCATGACCTCTCAACATGGCACTATGTATGCATGAGAGTCCCCTCAGCCTCATACTCACACGCATACACACAGGACCATTTCTCTGATGTGTCCTTTTGCCCCATTCCAGACCAAGCATGGTGTGACACACATCATGAGTGCCCAGAACATGGATCCTCTCTTATGTTACTCTCTTTGTATCAGGCGAGCTTATTAGGTCCTGAATGGCACTGACCTGGGAGGTGGAGAATACAGCTGGAGTTCCATATCAGCCATGACCTCTAGGTGACTTTGAGAGGATCAGTACTCCCTGCTGGCCCTCAATTCTTTCCCCTTAGAACAGACAAAGCTAATCACACAATATCAAGGGTGACAAGGTTCAATGAGGTCATCTGTTTCTCCCTCCCTTTTCCTCTCTTGAAACTACAGATGAGGAAACTGAGGCTCAAAAAGGGGAAGAGATGCGCCCAAGGTCACACATGGGGTAAGGACACAGCCAGATCCTCACATATTCTGTAGTCTTCCTACTTGCTCTGTGGCAAAATCCAAACACAGCTTGTCTCTGGTAGAATATAACAGCAATTCCGGCAGGACTGCCACACACATGTACATAAACGCATGTGGTAATAACCTTGTCTCACCTACCTGCTTCTATGGGAGGCAAAACAAATCAGATTGAAAAATCCCTTGTAAACTGGGAAGCTTTGTCAAGGTTGGCCATCCAGTTTTGGTCCAACAAACAATGCCATGCTTTTCCCCAGTCACTGTACACTCACACAGCCAGGCTTATCAGTGCAGATGTGCACAAGGGCTCTCCTGAGTTCACGCAAGAACACACTCTCAAGCACCCCCTCTTGTGTGTGCAAATCCGCCTAGTTCTCAAGGCAAAGGAAAAGTTTAACTGGAGACTAGGGTACTTTCTGCAACAGCACAGCTGGAAAAATCGAGGGATAGGGGTGAGGACCTCCAGAATTTGCGCCTTCTCCTCCAGTTGCCTCATCTCAGCACAATTGGTGAAGTTTGCTAAAGAACCATCTGAGATTGGACAGTATTTGTTCTGGGGAGTGGGAGAAGTGCCCATGGGCACTAAGGAGGTAAAATGGGGAATAGGAATCAAAGCTTTGACTCTGACTCATGTTTTGGACACAAATTCTTACTTTGCCTTCAGCTTCTTTGGTACCAAAAAGAGTATGAGTGGGGGTTACTGGGAGTGGAGGACATGCCTGATGATATGGCTGGTGGAGGAAGAAAGTGGGGAAACCTGCAGATTGGCAATGCCAGTTCCCTACACTGTGCCTGCACCCCCGCCCCAGCCCAAAGCACTGCAGAAAAAAGTGATTAGCTACATTTACAGAGCACATGGTATATGGTAGACACTGCACCAAGTCCTTCACAAATATTAACTCATTTCACTATCACAATCAACTCTGCAAGGTGGGTGCTATTACACTCATCATTCTCATTTGACTGAAATACAGAACAGTTAGGAAATGTATCCAAGGTCACACAGCTATTAAGTGATAAACTTGGGATTTTAAATACAGGTAATCAAGGTCCAAAATCCATGTTCTTTCCACTATGTTTATGTAATCTCTGCCTCAGTTTTTTTCCACCTATAAAATGAGGGGGTTAGATTGGTTTATCTCTGAAAGTCCTTCCAGCTTCAATAACTCTCATTATACTTACTATCATTGACTGGAAAAAAAAAAAAAGCAAGACTCTTGCATCTTCCCATACACAGAAAAGTGCTACATTCATTAACTTGAGATATCTGGTTTTATTTAATTAACAGTAATCTTTTGATATTCCAACTCTCTGGTCTTTGAAAGCTCCATATATCCTGGCTCTTCCTTTACATCTTTGGAGCAGTCCTTCAGAGCTATCTGAGAGGTTGTCCTCCGGGCTTGAAGCCCTCAGAAAGACTGTCAAATAAAATTCTCAAGTTTTTCTTAAGAATTTCTCAAGTAATTCTCAAGTTTTAGGTTGTGCAATTTTTTTCAAGTTGACAATGTATACTTCTCTGAACTTTTAAGCTAAGTGAAAAAAAATCTGCTCCCCAAATGTCAGTGATTTCCACTCAAGTTCCCTGGGGAGTGGAACTGAGCCCAGGCTCAGACAAATGAGCCTGCCCTGAAGGCCAGTCCTCCCAGCAGCCCCTAGGGCTGGAGAATAGCCTGAGAAGCTCTGGGAGCCAAGGCCTGGCCTGCATTTCCAAGTCACTAGTAACAATAACAGGGAGCAGCAGCTCAGGCATCCTGTGCTGGGATGTGGGGTCAGAGGTTTCACAGTGGAGTTAGGGAGTGGAACTCCTTGATCCCATCCCTTTGGCCCACCCCTGAGCAGCCTCTGCCACTAGGGACCTTGGAGTCCAGTTAGACCAGCAGCTCCAAGGCTGCAACTGCCAAGGGGCAGAGGAAAGGAAGTTCTGCATTTGGAAAATGGAGTTTGAGGCCCTGGAAGTGGGTGTGAGTTAAAATTCTCCGGCCTTTTTAGCTAATCTGGCCTGGGTCCCCCTGGGAGCTTCAGAGAAGAATGCAGTATAATGATACAATGTAGTAGCTGCTGGAAATGGAACTGCCAGCCCAGATTCTGCCTTTTCTTCCCCTTTCAGAGCCTCAGTTTCCTCATCTACAATATGGGGATAATAGTCCCCACTTCAAAATTGATTGCAAGGGTGACACGTGAAAGGGCTTGCTGCACAGTACATACTTAGAAAATTTGACTTAAATTTGAAGATAGTTCATGGGTTGCTCTTGTTATCCTGGGCCCATGGCTTGGGCCCTCAGTTTCCTCATCCATAGAATGGGGTGAAATTCTACCTGCCCAAAGAAAGCCTAGAATTGGTGACATACTGTGGAGATAAAAAGACAGAAGGAAACACTGATATTACTACCCTTAGGCTCAGGAAGTGAGCTGTTTAGGCCATTCCACTCGCTCTTCCTATCTCTACCCTTACTCCCACTCTGGGTCAAACTAGTTCAGAGTCTGGAAAAGAGGGCCCATTCTGCTGTGGTACCATTACATCTCCCCTCTCCAGTCCCTTACTGCACTCACCCTGTCTAAGGCCCCTCTCCCAGAGGGACTCCCAAGCTCTAGGCAGGAAAGAGGGTCCCTGTTGGCTGGTGGGAAAATCAAATCTTTGGGATGTGACATTCCTGAGATTGTCCAGAGAACCCCTGGGAGTTGCAGCTGTTTGTGCTCTCTCTCTTTCCTCTTGCTGTCTCTCCTCTCCAGCCCAGCTCTCTGCCTCTTGTGGAGGTGGGGAGGGCAGGAGGGCATGAAGCTGGAGAAGGCTGGGGTGATACGGGCCCAAAGGCAAGGAGCCAGACCTGGTATGGCCTTGCAGGCCAAGTAAGGAGTGGGGAGTGGGGAAGGAGCAAAAAACACTCCACCAGGACTGGCAGGAAGGAATTAAGGCAAAAAGAGCCCAAGGGAGCAGGGTATCTGTCAGCGGGTGAGTTAGAAAATGATATACAGATCAGCATCCCTGAGGCTACAGGTTGGATCCCCTTTTAGGGGTGGGTAGGTTATTAGACCATGGTAGTTCTGGTGGGTGGGAAAGGAGAGTCAGAACTTCTGAGAGGCTCACACATTTCAAGCTAGTCTAGGATAGCTTGCACCCTCAGAGAAAGGAAAAAAGAACCCTCTGGGATTCCTCAAAATGCTGTCCCAGTTTGAGTTCTACAAAGGCCTTCCTGAAATCCTTTCCCACAGTGTCTTTTCCCAGCTGAAATTGTCCTTCACCTTCTTCCTTGTGATGAAAGGATTAGAATGATCAGGGACCCACCTATCATTATAGGCAACAAGTCTGAGGTCTAGCAAAGAACTAGTCAAAGGCGCGTGACCAGAATGCCTGCTATCACTCAGTCCCACTTTAAATCTCTCTCCCATTTTAAATGTCTCTTCTGTTCTTTCCAGAGAAGAAATTGGCATCCCTCAGGACCACACCACCTCACACCCAGATTTCACACCCTACCCGTGAACACATGTTCCCAGGCCACTGCGATGGGGTTTAAAAGTGACACCATGACACCAATGCTCCAACTGAAGACCTGGTGGCAGGCTCAACCCAGCCCTCACCTGCACACCGCCCTCCACGTACCCAGCTACCTCCATGCTGGACTGTGAACTCCTTTAAGGATCCAACCTGTGTCTTATCCACCCCTGTGTCCAGCCCAACACAGCCTCTATTTTAGGCCCAGCCTAAAGGAAGTTGGCTGAGTGCATAGAACACACGTGTACTCTCATGCACATACAAGTAACCAAAGCCACTGAACCCTCTCCTGACAGAGAGACCCCAAAAGACAGAGGAATCAACTATGGAGGGATCAGGGAGTCTCCTTCCCACAGTGGCCACAGTCTTTCTTGGCAACACACAGTCTGGGTCTGAGGGTGGTGATAGCCCACTAAGGAGGGGGGCTCAGACTGTGAATAGGGCTCTGTGTGGTCCAGCTGAGAAGGCTGGGGGAGGCTGGAATGTCAAGAACGTGCTCTCATGACCAGCCCTAGGCTGGGGCCTGTGGCACAGGACTGGCCAGGGGTTAAGGCGGAGCAGGGAAGCCAGGCAAGGAAAAGACGAAAAGTCCCCACTGACTTGCCTTCAGATAGCAGAGCAAGGACTGGGCATAGAGCCAGCAGGCCCAGCAGAGAGGATGCTGGAATGCTGAGCTCTGAATCCACCAATGATGCTGAGAACTCTTCAGGTCTGGACAAAGCCTGTCAGTAGTCTTTGTGGATGGCCTCCAAACTATCCCTCTCAGACCTCTTGACTTCTCATTCAGAGACCAGCTTCCTGTATCCATCCCCCTTTGGGCTCTGGCTCTCTCTTTTTATACTCTTTCAATAAAATTCTCTTTTTCTCTCAAAAACTCTGTATCTGTCTCTTTCTGTCTAGCTACTCTGTTTCCCACTAGATGGCAAGCACCTCAAACACAAGAACCACGTCTGCTTCTGTGTAAGTTTGTATCTGCAGGTCCACTGCTGGGGCTACTGTACAGTTCTGAGCAGATGTTCCACATAGGCTTCAAATCTGAGAGGTTCAGAATGAGATTCATTACAAAAGGAAAATTACCCTCCCGCTTACCCCAGTCAGGCCTTTCCCTCTGTTCCTGACCCCAGTTAATAGCACCTCCACCTGGTGCTGTTAACTGGTTGCCCAGGCCAGAAACTTTGGACTCATCCTCAACTTCTTTTTACCTCCCACGTCCTGTCACTTACTGTGGTCCCACTATGTAGACAGCTCATATATTAGTCCCTTCTTTTCTGATCCCAAAGGCCACTGACCCAATCTTCTCCAGCCTCGCTGTCTCAAGTTTTACCTAACCTCTCCCACTCGGATTCCCAATTCCTCACTCAACAGACAGAGTAGCATCCTGAAACATAAACCTTGATTAGCCCCCTTCAAGAGTTCCCCACTGGGTTCTGGATAAAGTTCAAGTTCTATCACACTGACCTACAAGTTTCTTCATGATATGGCCCTGACCACTGCTCCACACCCAGTTCTTACTCTCTGTCTGGCACTCTGCTCTCCAGCCAGATATACACTGTTCCTCAAATCTCATGCTTCCATACCTCCTTGACTTTATTTATGTTACTCCTGTCATGATTTTTCCAGTATTTACATGGAATTGTGATGATTTGTACTTGTGGCCTACCTCTTGCCCCCACTTGACCGTGAATTCCTCAAGGGGAAGGAATATATCTAATTTATCTGAAGCCCTGGGTACCTATCAAAGGGCCTGGCCCTTTGAGGCTCATAGTGAGTAAGTGAATGAATGAATAACTGAATGAGTCACTGGATGGTAACCAACTGGATGGGAACCAGTTGTTACCACCAATCCTGATCTTCTTCCAGAGTGCCTATCTCTATAACTGCTGGGCTCCTGGCTCCTCTGTCCAGAATCTCCATGTAAAAGAATATGTTTTACAACCAAGAAACAAAAAGAATTTTCATCCTGTAGCAAACTCTGTGATGTAAAATTTCATACCCCATTTTCCCCTGTAAGCCTCTCAGCTACCAAAATAGTGCCAGGATCAGGATCCAAAGCAGAGTGGGTTTCATGGCCAGGTTATCCTGGACCCCAGAGAGAAAAGAATAGGATAAAATAAAACTGGGAGTCCCATCAGCCTAAACTGTAAACTTGGTTCTGCCATTTACTGTTGTGTGGCCTTGGATAAGTAATTTCTCTTCTCTGGGCCTCATTTTCCTCATGTGTTACATGAGCACAAGAAAACCTACCTTGTTTATGACAGTCTACTTTGTAACAGCTTACTTATTTATAATCTGCAAATACCTGTGTAAATTTAAAGCCTAATTAGCTCCTGAATGATCCTTAATTCTCTTACATCTTTAGTGGTTAGGGTAGGAGAGGAGAGAATTTAATATGAATAGAATATGATTTCAGAGTAACAATGTGTCCTACCCACCAGTTCATCTCCTAATTTTCCAGAACTGTTACATTTAGGATCTCACAGGGCCCTGCTTCCACTTTCCCTCCCACCTCTTCAACCTTCTTTTTTACTCCCCTTTTGTCCACCACTGAAAATTATATTGACTTGCTTAATCATGGGTCCACTTTGGAGCTTTGTAGGAGAATTTCATTAGTCTCTCTCAACTGGGCGTTTCCCTCTCTTTATACCTATCTCATTCTAGAACTTTCCATCTCCATGAGACTAATGTCTCTTGAGGATTTTGTCAGTGAACACTCAAGGGGGACACCTCTTACCCCTACTCTCTCTTGTGGTCAATTGTGGGTTGGAGATTCACCAGATTTTGTCTTTCAGTCTACAAAGGCAGATCTGACTTTTTTCATTTCAGGGTCTCTAGGGCTTATATTCGGAGAAGGCAATGGCACCCCACTCCAGTACTCCTGCCTGGAAAATCCCATGGATGGAGGAGCCTGGTAGGCTGCAGTCTATGGGGTCGCTGAGTCGGACACAACTGAGCGACTTCACTTTCACTTCTCACTTTCATCCACTGGAGAAGGAAATGGCAACCCACTCCAGTGTTCTTGCCTGGAGAATCCCAAGGACAGGGGAGCCTAGTGGGCTGCCGCCTGTGGGGTCACACAGAGTCAGACACGACTGAAATGACTTAGCAGCAGTAGCAGCAGCAGGGCTTATATTAATCTCCTGGAACTAGAAATCATTGTGGTCAAGTGTCTGCACCTGGTATAGCAATCTGTGCAAGGATAAGAGAGGTGAAAAGTACTATGGCAACTCATTTCCTTATAAGATTTTGGTTGGCTTAGAGACTAGCTGCTTGAAGGCAGGAGCATAGGCAAGAAATCTCTTCCACCTCTAAGAGGAACCCTTCTTTCTTCCTTAACTATTGCATTCACATTTTACCACTATCATTTTAACCTAAGCCACCAACATTGCTTACCTGCATTACCGCAAAGGCCTTCTAAGAGAGACTCCCTGCTTCCTCTTTAGTTCCACAATCCATTCTGCACACAGCAGCCAGAGTGATCTCTCTATGATGTAAGTCAGATATTGCCAGTCTCTTGTTCTATGCCCTCCAATAGCTACTTAACATCATTTGAATCAAAGCCAAAATCCTCACCCTGGCCTTCAAAACCCTGCATAATTTGGCACTTGACTCTCTCAACCTCTGTTCGGAATGTTCTGTACACAGATTGTCACATTGTTGGCTCCTTCTTGTCATTCAAGCCTCTGCTCAAAGTTCAGCACCCCTGAGAGACACTCTCTGGTCACCTTTTCTAAAGCAATCCCTGCCTATTCCATCTATCCTATCACTCTCTACCTCATCCTGGTTTTAAGGTTTCTCCTTCTTGGATCTTACTGATAGCTATAATTTACTTATTGACTTATTTACCTATTTATTATTTGTCCCTGCTCCATGAGGACAGGGACCTTATCTATCTAAATCTATGCCATATTCTTAACATCTATTATAGTGTCTTGTAGGGCATTGATGATGTTATTGTTCAGTTGCTAAGCTGTAGCTGACTCTTTGCAACCCCATGGACTGCAGCATGCCAGGTTTGCCTGTCCTTCTCTATCTCCCAGAGATCACTCAAACTCATGTCCATTGAGTCAAAGAGGCCATCCAACCATAGCATCCTCTGTCGCCCCCGTCTCTTCCTGCCCTCAATCTTTCCCAGCATCAGGGTCTTTTCCAATGAGTCAGTTCTTCACATCAGATGGTCAAAGTACTAGAGCTTCAGCTTCATCATCAGTCCTTCCAGTGAATATTCAGGACTGATTTCCTTTAGGACTGACTGGTTTGATCTCCTGGCAGTCTAAGGGACTCTCAAGAGTCTTCTCCAGCACCACAATTTGAAATCATCAATTTTTTGATGCTCAGCCTTGTTTATGGTCCAACTCTCACATCTGTATAACTACTGGAAAAACCTTAGCTTGAACCATACAGACTTTTGTCAGCAAATTGATGTCTCTGCTTTTTAATATGCTGTCTAGGTTTATCATAGCTTTCCTTCCAAGGCTGCAGTCAATTTCTGCAGTCATTTTGCAGCCCAAGAAAATAAAACCTGTCACTGCTTCCACTTTTTCCCCTTCTATTTGCCATGAAATAATGGGACTGGATGCCATGATCTTAGTTTTTTGATGTTGAGTTTCAAGCCAGTTTTTTCATTCTCCCTTTTTACCATTATCAAGAGGCTCCTTAGTTCCTTCCTCTTCACTTTCTGCCATTAGAGTGGTATCATCTACATATCTGAGGTTGTTTATATTTCTTCTGGTAATCTTGATTCTAGCTTATGATTCATTCAGCCCAGCATTTCTCATGATGTACTCTGCATATAAGTTAAATAAGCAAAGTGACAATTTTCCACAGTTTGTTGGGATCCATACAGTCAAAGGCATTAGTGTAGGCAATGAAGCAGATGTTTTCCTGGAATGCCCTTGCTTTCTCTGTGATCCAATGAATTTTGGCAATTTGATTTCTGGTTCCTCTACCTTTTCTAAATGGAGCTTGTACATTTGAAAGTTTTTGGTTCACATACTGCTGAAGCCTTGGTTGAAAAATTTTGAGCATAACCTTACTAGCATGTAAAATGAGCACAGTTATATGGTAGTTTGAACATTCTTTGGCATTGCCCTTCTTTGGAATTGGAATGGAAACTGACCTTTTCCAGTCTTGTGGCCACTGCTGAGCTTTCCAAATTTACTGACACATTGAGCGTAGCACTTAAATTGCATCATCTTTTAGGATTTGAACTAGCTCAGCTGGAATTCCATCATCTCCACTAGTTTTGTTCATAGTAATGCTTCCTAAGGCCCACTTGACTTCACACTCCAGGATGTCTGGTTCTAGGTGAGTGACCACACCATCATGGTTTTCTGGGTCATTAAGACCTTTCTTGTATACTTCTGTGTATTCTTGCCATCTCTTCTTAATCTCTTCTGCCTCTGTTAGGTCCTTACCGTTTCTGTCCTTTATTGTGCCCATCCTTGCATGAAATGTTCCTTTGCTATATCCAGTTTTCTTGAAGAGATCTCACATCTTTTGCATCCTATTGTTTTCCCCTATTTCTTTGCATTGTTCATTTAAGAAGGCCTTCTTATCTCTCCTTGCTATTCTCTGGGACTCTGCTATATCTTTCCCTTTCTCCTTTGCTTTTTGCTTCTTTTCTTTCCTCAGCTATTTGCAAGCACTCCTCAGACAATCATTTGTCCTTCTTGCATTTCTTTTTCTTTGGGATGGTTTTGGTCACTGCCTCCTATATGATGTTATGAAACTCAATCCATAGTTCTTCAGGCACTCTATCAGATCTAATCCCTTGAATCTATTTATCACTTCCACTGTATAATCATAAAGGATTTGATTTAGGTCATACCTGAATGGTTTAGTGGTTTTCCCTACTTTCTTCAATTTAAGCCTGAATTTTGCAATAAGGAGTTCATGATCTGGGCCACAGTCAGCTCCTGGTCTTGTTTTCGCTGACTGTATAGAGCTTCTCTATCTTCAGCTGCAAATAACATAATCAGTCTGATTTCTGTATTGACCATCTGGTGATGTCCATATATAGAGTCGTATCTTTAGTTGTTGGAAAAGGGTGTTTGCTATGACCAGTGTGTTCTCTTAACAAAACTCTGTTAGTCTTTGCCCTGCTCTATTTTGTACTCCAAGGCCAAACTTGCCTTTTATTCTGGGCATCTCTTGACTTCCTACTTTGGCACCCCAATCCCTGATGATGCAAAGAACATCTTTTTTTGTGTGTTAGTTCTAGAAGTTGTGGTAGGTCTTCATAGAACCAGTCAACTTCAGCTTCTTTAGCATCAATGGTTGGGGCATAGACTTGGATTACTGTGATGTTGAATGGTTTGCCTTGGAAATGACCTGAGATCATTCTGTCATTTTTGAGATTGCACCCAAGTACTGCGTTTTGGACTCTTTTATTGACTATAAGAGTTACTCCATTTCTTCTAAGAGAATCTTGCCCTCAGTAGTAAATATAATGGTCATCTGAACTAGAGCCACCCATTCCCATTAATTTTAGTTCACTGGTTCCTACACTGTTGATGTTCACTCTTGCCATCTCCTGCTTGACCATGTTCAATTTACCTTGATTCATGGACTTGACATTCCAGGTTCCTATGCAATATTGTTCTTTACAACATCAGGCTTACTTTTACCACCAGACATATCCACAACTGTGTGTCATTTCTGCTTTGGCCCAGCTGCTTCATTCTTTCTGGAGAGCTATTAGTAATTACTCTCTGCTCTTCCCCAGTAGCATATTGGATGACTTCCGACCTGGGAGACTCATCCTCCAGGATCATGTTATTTTGCTTTTTCATACTGTTCATGGGGTTCTCGTGGCAGGAATATTGCAGTGGGTGGCCATTTCCTCCTCCAGTTGACCACATTTTGTCAGAACTTTTCACTATGACCCATCCATCTTGGGTGGCCCTGCATAGCATGGCTCATAGCTTCATTGAGTTACACAAGCCCCTTCACCATGACAAGGCTGTGATCCACGGAGGAGAGGGTGCTCTATAAATATTTTCAATGAGTTAATTTATAATATTCTTTACCATTTAAAATATTTTTGTGTGTTGCAATTTCTTACAAAATATATGAACTTGGGATTATTACTATCCTAGGCTTATGGATGCAGAAAGTGAGTTTGAAAGATTATGGGTAATGTCCAATGTTACATAATCAATAAATAGGGGAAGGGAGCCCTATTGGAACTTGAGCTTTCCAATTCCAAATAGTGCTTTTTCCACCAACATACCTTACTTCTAATCTGGCTGATGCTATGCCAAGGATGGTATGTTCCAAGCAAATGCTGACTGATTCTATGATAATTCTTATTGTCAGGCCTTGGAACAGTACTGTGACCTGCACAGACTGCCTCCAATCTCCTGACTTGGAGGTGCTCTTAATCTATGATAATGACATGAACCAGAGGAGTCAGTCAGTGGAGGGGGAGAAAGTAGTGTGGAGTGGGCAGTCAGGAGTCTGAGCTTCTAAGCTCCACTTTGCTCTCGACATGTACCTCATTTTCCTTTTCTGTGGGCCTCCATGTGCTTTTCTGTAAAATGAGTAGATTGAACTTGCTGACTTCAAGGATTCCTTCTGATTCTAATATTTTGTGGGGCTCTGCAATGCCTTAATTTCTTCTCTCTTTCTTTTACAGTGCTTCCCATTGCTTCAAGGGAGGAAGAATGCCGGTAAGTGTGTAAGGTGGGGCTCACACGTAGCGTGCAATAGCACTGAGCTTCTCAGTGATCCTCACAGATGAGCTGATCAGGTGTCTGGGCTTGGAGCTGATGTCCTAGTGCCGAAGCTGGAGATGTCCTCTGTCTCCCTCCAGTGGGCATTTCCCAAGCTCCTTTCCCAAAGTCCACTTCTGAGGTCTTTTGAGGTGAATGAGCATGCAGACCTTCTGTGTTTCTCAGATGGATGATTTTCTCCGGTCAGGGAACCAGGGGAAGGTCTCCCTATAGAGCTATCAGCAAGTGGCCGCCACCCATATGCTTCCCTTTTTCTCAGATGCTTTCTTTTCACTAAAAAGTATATAAGGCATGGGAGATATGTTGGGAAAGGGAGCAGGTAAGAAGAGGTGAAGGAAAGAGACTTGGCATTTGGAGTTCGATATCTGATATTTCCAATGCTTACTTCGTTTGGAAATCTACCAAGAGAGTCAGTTAGGACTAAAGGGATGTACATAGCCTTGAGGGAGAAAAATCCCTGTCTTTCCTCTGCTGCAAATTTCTTTGCTTAACTGTCTTCTGCCTCTGGTGTCCCACTTAGGTGTGAACAAGTGGGTGGCATTCTGGAGCACCTACCTTCCATTGAAGAGGACACAGTTGTTTAGAGATGACTGCTTTGGGGAGAAAGAGAAAGAAAGATATTGGCCAGAAATGAATTTGCTGCCAGAGCCTGGACTCCTGGCATCAACTGGGCTTTTCTGAGGTCATCCTCTTGGCTCCAACCTGACCTCAGCCATTTCCACTGGCTACAGTTTTTCATCAGGATGAGCTCAGGACTTGAATTAGCATGGCTGCTAGATGGCAGTTAGGGTTGGGGCTCAGGGAAGCAGAAAGACACCAATTAAGAACTGGGATGCTAAGAGCCTGCACAGAGCATCTTGGTAAGATGTTGGAATAGACAACAGGAGCCCTTGCTCCTGAGGACCTCCCCAGGTCACTGGTCTTACAAGGAGGCAGAGAAGGGATCTGGTGACCTTCTAAGGGCTTTTCCACCTTAGGACCCTGAGTTCTTGGGTGGTGGCTGCTCAAAAGGAAGAGCCAGCAGGGAGAGGTGTTTATTTGCATTGCCCTGACAGCAGATGAGAGGGGACCCGTTGTGGAGCAGGAACACTGCTTTGATCAGCATGCAGCATGCATCTGTTTCTCTCTACTACCTCCCTCTCCCCAACCTTCCCCATCTCCTTCCAGAGCTTCTTGCTGAACACAGTTCCTACTTTGCAACAGAGACTTCTGGGGGCACAATATATGTGGGCTGCCCATAGTGGGGAAAGGACAAACTTCTCTATTTCAGAGACACCAGCTGCAAAGGCTAAAAAGAAACCCTCAGGTCCTGAAATAATGACCTTTCCCAGAAAAAAGCACTGGCAGAAGTTGCCAGGTTGCCTCATTAGATTGTCTGTGCCAGGCTGAGTTGCCAGGGCTGCATCCCGGGAGGGTGGGCACCAGGTGGCTTGAGTGGTCTGTGTTTTCTAGAGGAAAGAGGAGTGTCTTTAAGAGGATAGGGCCAGGCAGAAGAAGTTGTCACCTACAGAACTGAGCTAGAACTGACTTTTGTGCTGCTTCTCTAGGTTAAAGTTTGAAAATGTCTATTTAAGGACAAATGTGAACACATTGCCTTAGGCTGGTTGAAAGCCAATCTGGAACAAATTAAGAGTTTATGTGGATATGGCAGTGGAAGCAGCAAGACACCAAAAATCAAAGGACCTGGATTGTAGTCCTAATTTCATAAGCAATTCACTGTGTGGGCCCAGGCATGAAACTTCCTCTCTCTGGACCAGTGTCCACATCTATAAAATGGAGCTTACTTCATGGGGTTCTTGCATGGAGTGTAAGAAATGGTGCATTAAAAATATCAAAGTTCTGAGCAAAAATGATTATTTTTGAGATATAGCTCAGGGAGGGAGAGAACTCTTGATTTATTATTGATTTTGGGGGATGAGGTTATGCTTTCACCTGTTTTAAAATTCAAGAGATATGAAAATACAAAATCTCCCTATGCCTATCTCTTCACCACTCAGCAATCCTCTCTGATATGACCAATGTTACCAGCTTCTTGGGCCCTTGATGAGTTTAGAAGGTCTTAAAGAAAGGGAGCTGTACTAGCCAGGAGTTCAGTGGAGGCTATAGATGCCTGCTTTGGGGTCAGATTGAGGGGAATGTGCCAAGAGGGCAATGAATAAGGAATTGCAGGGCAGCAAATGTGAAATAAGCATTTGGGAATCAAGAAGCCTGGGATCTAGTCTTGACTGCACAACTCATGTTTGAAGGATGTTAAGAACCTTCCCCTCTCTGACTCTCAATGTTCTATCTGTACACTGAGCCTGTTCTGTTCTCATATGCCATTCTTGTAAGTTTCCACCAGAGTAGAATGGAAATAGTGAAGGGGAGGACTGACCAGGGACCTTTTAGAGAAGAAAAAGCCAAGACATTGACTCAAAGCTGATGACTGAGTATGCTTTGCATATGTAATCGTCTTCCTATTAAGATTAGTCAATCAAAGGTTTCTCTGTCATGCTACTGCTTCTCTCCTAGTGGTTTCATGTACAGAGCAAATCTTTGGTGCCATCTGCACAGGAGAACATTCAGTTCAGTTCAGTTCAGTTCAGTCACTCAGTCGTGTCCGACTCTTTGTGACCCCATGAATTGCAGCACACCAGGCCTCCCTGTCCATCACCAACTCCCGGAGTTCACCCAAACTCGTGTGCATCGAGTTGGTGATGCCATCCAGCCATCTCATCCTCTGTCATCCCCTTTTCCTCCTGCCCCCAATCCCTCCCAGCATCAGGGTCTTTTCCAATGAGTCAACTCTTTGCATGAGGTGGCCAAAGTATTGGAGTTTCAGCCTCAGCATCAGTCCTTCCAATGAACACCCAGGACTGATCTCCTTTAGGATGGACTGGTTGGATCTCCTTGCAGTCCAAGGGACTCTCAAGAGTCTTCTCCAGCACCACAGTTCAAAGGCATCAACATTAGGAACATCTAACTGGCTTCAACATACATAATGCTGCCCAGGCCCAGGAGGATGGCTTGAATGACCTTTGATGATTCTGCTATCATGGCCCAAGCATCCACTAACACAATATTCTCCAAGTTTCACTTATTGGTGAACCAACTTCACAGTTTTTGCCATCGTTTCATCCTGTGCAGTATGTATTTACTGTGTTTCTTTACTTCAGACTGATTTTAAACTATAACCTCACTTCAGTGTAGGAGACCCGGGATCCCTGGGTCAGGAAGGTCCCCTGGAAAAGGAAACAGCAACCCACTCCAGTATTCTCACCTGGAAAATTCTATGGACAGAGGAGCCTGGTGGGCTACAGTCCACAAGGTCACAAAAGAGTTGGACACGACTCAGCAACTAAACCACCACCAAGCTGTAAATATCTATGAAATGAGGGATTGAGATACTGGTTACAGCTTTCCTAATACATAATGAATTCACATATATCTATCATAATTCAAAATGTTGATGTATCACTCCAAATCACCCCTTGCATATATACCAAGCATTGGAAACCACAGGTGGTGATTATACAAACTGTCAGGTCAAACGGGCCTTTAGGCCTCTGTGGCTCACTCCAAGACTTGCTGAATGCTCCCGGGCTCCCTACAGCACTCCATACTCCTTATTCCTATTACTTAAGAATGAATTGCTCCTGAGATGGAAATAAGTTCTGGAGCCTAAAAGGAGCCCCTTCCCTCCAAACAAATTCTGACCTGAACCATTCTGAACTGCCTCACAGGTACTGAAGTGAGAACACTTGACCAGAGTACCAGAAGTTCTAGGTTCCCATTTTGTCTCTGTCTTTGACCAGTTGTGTGACCTTGGGCCTGTCCCTCCCCCTCTCTCGGCCCTAGTGTTCCCAATTATAAAGTGAAGTGCTTGGTCCAAATGAACTCTAAGGTATCTTGCTGCTCTGAATGAAATTTAATGACTTCTTGACTTATAGAACCTATACTTCTGTTTAACCCATTAGTTCCCCTTCCCAGCATCCCACAGAGATGAGAAGCCTGCTGACCTTCCCTCCCACTGCCCTACACCAAAGCCTTCCTGAGGCCCCCTGTTCCCAGTGCACAAGACTTTTTTTCTTGCCTATAGCCATTTGGGACTTCTCTCCAAGCTCCTGTTGAAATGGCTGAGGTGACCTGGTGAGGGGGTGGGGGTAATAGTTGGCCTGTAACAAGAGTCCTGGTTCCCCAACCCACCTGGCTTCAGCCTGGCTGCAGGTTTGGCCTGAACACCAGACTTCATCCATCAGATGCCCCAGACCTGTCCCTCCAGCTCTGGGAGAGCAGAGAAGACTAGTTTAAAAGGGAGAAAATAGAAACAAAGACATTTATTTAAGTTGCTATTAAACATCACTTCTAAGGCTCAAGAGGAGAGTATACCAAAACATTGAGCCTATGAAAATTACCAGAATAATAATAATTAGCTCCCTTTCTTTTGAAAAAGACCAAAAAATTATTGTAACTAATTCTTGACAGATCTGGCCCATTTAACATTTGCCTTTTGATGAAGAACACTGGCAGGCCATAGCTTATCTAGCAATTGACAGATATTTTACCCAGCAACTTGGAGTAGTATAAAAATCGACTGAGTTAGTGGGTTCCTGGAATTGATTATCATTTGAGACAGGAAATCTTTCAACTGTGGTCTACAGTGAATTCAGCCAAGGTAAATAACATTGGACTATGGGTTGAAAATTCCAAGATCTAATCCCAAATCTGACATTAACTCCTTCTGTGACCTTGAGTTAGTTGTCTCCCCTGCCTGAGCCACAATTTCCATGTATGAAAAATAAGAAAGTTGAACTAGAAGGTCTCAAGATCATCTGTACTATACTCTGTGTCATCCTCCACCCCTTGTTCCTGCCAGAGTCAGACTGAAAGAAGGGAGAGGCAAGGATAGGGTCAGAGGAAAGGGCAATTTCAAGATGTTTTTTGGGATAAGGAAAGGATTTCCAGACCCATAGAGGAAAGTCTAATAGCTTCTTTTGGGGTCAAAAGGGGATGGGAATTCCAGGTCCCCGATGCTTGCTTTCAGGAATGCAAAATAGAAAGCCAGGGTTACAGATGGGCCAGGCAAATGTCCTGATGCACAGCTGAGTTGACCACTTTTGCAGCCTGGGCCAATCCAGAAGATCAGAATAAGGGCTGTGTGGCACAGGACAGCTACCCACAGGCTGGGTGGAGGAATGGGAATTGCAAATGAAATGACAGATCTGGAAAGGACCTGAGAAGTGTTATTGGACACTTCTACCAGGAATTCACATGAATCCTTCAAACTCAACACTAAAAGTCATAGTTCTTCATCATTCTCCTGGAAACCTTCTCCTTCTCTAGGATTCTTTTTCTTGTTGAATGTACTATCATCCACCCTGTAACTCAAGCAAGAATCATGGAAATTGCCTGGGCTCCTCCCTCTCTTACTGGCTACCATCCAGTCACCAAATCATGCCCATGAATCTTCTCTGTAATGTTTCTCAAATCTGTCCCTTCTTTTCCACCCACACCGTCATAGTCCTCCATTTTGGCCCTTAAGAGCTCTGTCATGGATGGTTTCTATGGTTCCTAACTGGTCTCCCTGACAGCTTGCTTTCCCTTCCGGTCCACCTCCCATACTGCTGTCAGAGTTCTCTCTTTAAAAGAAAAATTTGGTCATGCTCAAAAACCTTTGATTGTTCCCTACCTTTGGTCAAAATCCAGATTTTTTGCATTGGCAACTAAGGTTCTTCACAACTTAATGACCTATCTTTCTTTCTCCGTCTGCCACCACACCCACACATTTCTGAGCCTCGTGGGACAGTATTTCCCATGCATACAATGAACTCTCATATTGGACTCTCACTGCATGTATCTTTGCCAGCCCCCCTACTTGGCTTGTCAAGCCATCTTCTGGTTCTCTGGACAAACCCATCTTGTTGATATCTCTATTATAACACAACATGCTGTTCTGCATTTGCTTCTTTTCTTTTCTGTATATCCCATGGATCATGAGTTGTTGGTGTACAAGAGCTACATCTGACTGACCTCTATATTCCCAGAACTAAGTAAGCACAGGGCCTCACATAAACAATGAATCTGCAAGGACTGCCATTTATTTTTGATGGCATAGTGAAAGAACTGCTGGTAATTAGACCAGTGACTTCTTTCTCAGCAGACATTCTTCCCTATCTTTTCAGCTCTGAACTAGCTATTACAGATCAACACAGAGCCCCCACTGGCTCCAGATGGCAAATTGTCTTGAGACAAGGCTTTGAGGGGCTAAGAGTTGCAGTCAATGGTACAGATCCATGTAAAACACATTTCCACCAAACCCTTGAAACTTGGAGGTTGCCTACATCTCAAGACAAGAAGGGCACTTAAAGACCATATTTACATTAACTGGTAGCTTACAAACTGAGTTCTGAGGAACTCTAGAGTTCCCAGAGATTCACTGGGGGATATGAGGGGAGGACAGAGCTGCAGGGTTGCTTCACTCAACCAAATCTACTTCACCTCTTGGAGGTTCCATAAAGGTTTCATTTGGGGACTGAAGTTGGTCACGTAAAAGTAAATATTGGTGACTACTGCTCTAGTCATGTGGTCAATTGCTAACAGGCTCCCTTTTTACCATTCCTGCTATATATCCACTCAGGCTCAGTCCAAACTCCAGGTATGGTCAAGCATTCCTTTTCATTCTGTACTCAGTTGAAAGTCCTTCTTTATGTGAAGCCAGAATCTTCCTCACAACTTCCACCCAGTGGTCTTGTTTTCACCCCTTGCAGTCTCATGGAAGCTGTTATATTCCTCCTCTCTATGACCAATCTGCTGGCGCTTAGAATTTCCCAAAGTCTGAGATGGAAGGAGCCTTGTAGCTCATACAGTCTAATGTTCCCACTGCAATTGGTGAAACTGAAGTCAGAGTAGGTAGGTCATCTGAAAAACAGAAGACGGCACTTAGTAGTAAAACTGAGACTAGAACCCAAGTCCCCACTCTTGTATAGTATCCTCCTAGAATCTGTCTTTCCAGAGAGCGAACAGCACCAGCTCCCAATTTCTCACAGCCCTGATGATTCTCCCCTAAACTTGCTCCAGACTGACAGTACCCAAGGGCTGAAGATCAGTAGCTCAGCTGATAAAAGTTCCATGGCAACCTGGTTTTGATCAGCCTGGGGTAAGGGCAAAGGCAAAGAAGAACAAACAGGCATCAGAACCAGCGTTGGCTGCTTCCTCATCACAGCCTGGACGCTGTTCTCCTCTTTCCATGGGACTAAAATTCCATCCCAACAGCCCTCCTCCCATGGCAGGGCAGCCAAGGGGCAGCTTTCAGAGGCCCCTTGTGACCTGTTTGCTAGAGGGTCCCTGCTGTGTGACTCTCCACATCCCCAAACCAGAAACAGGAAGAGTTGGTTTGGTTTATGTTTCAAGAGGAAAAATGAAAACATAGGAAGTAGGGCTCCTGAGAACAGAGGCTTCCAACTCTGCGTCATGTGCCCCTGGAGCAGGATATTCCAGGGAATACATTCCACCAGGGAAGGGAAAGGCCTCCTTACTGAAAACAAAACACAAAGCCCTTCAAGGTTTGGAAAAAGAAAAAGGCCAAAAGGGACTTTTAAGGAGTGGAGGAGAAACCGTTTCAGAATATCCAACGCTCCCCACCTCCCCCTTCTGCCACTTGGCGCTATTATACTTTGACCTCACTGCTGTTATCAGCACATCTGGACCCCAGAGATGCCCTGCTCCCTTTAACCTATGGCCCCAGAGAAAGTCGGAGCACCTTTTCTTGTTTCCCTGAAGATCATCAAAGTAGGCTGGCATGCAGAACCTTTCTCTAAAACAAAGAAAAAAAAGCAGAATGAATAATGAGTTCATTAATCCATTAACAGAGCATGCAAATGGCAGAACAACATTCAAACTTTATAAAACACATGCTTCTTGTCTTGAGAAAGCCATCAAAAACAGGGAAGCACTTTACCAGTCCCTAAATATCTCTCACAGGATAACTACTTCATCAACCTACATAAGCAGCTGTAAGCTTGCCTGATTTTCTCTCCTCTCAGCTCTCTGTTCCTGGGATGTGGATGCCATCTTGTTTCTCAATCACAGTCACCAAAAGGTCTTTTAGGAAGTAAAAAACCTTTGAGAATCCCTGGTGTCCTTTCCAGTTCTGGTTTCTGGGCTGAGGAACATGCCTACTTCACAGCTAGTTGGCAGGGTTGAAGTGTGGATCACCTGGGTGCCAAAGAAACATGGTCCTGCAAAGCAAACAATTCTGGCTACAGAGCTTCTATATGTGTCATGTGTGTGAATGCATGCACACACATGACCTCTTTACCAAAATCTTGACCTTCACCACACAAAAGCCTACTACTGTCTGTTGCTTTTCAATGGTATCTCTGTCCCCCTGGGCTAGAGGTAAGCAGAAGATTTTCCCAGAAGATGTTTCCAAGAGCATCTGCTTGGAATAGCTCATTCTCCCTAAAAGATCTGAGGGGAGGGAAACATCATTTTTTTTTATTGTTTTTTTTTTAATTTATTTTATTTTTAAACTTTACATAATTGTATTAGTTTTGCCAAACATCAAAATGAATCCATCACAGGTATACATGTGCTCCCCCTCCTGAACCCTCCTCCCTCCTCCCTCCCCATACCATCCCTCCAGGTCGTCCCAGTGCACCAGCCCCAAGCATCCAGTATCGTGCATTGAACCTGGACTGGCATCTCGTTTCATACATGATATTTTACATGTTTCAATGCCATTCTCCCAAATCTTCCCACCCTCTCCCTCTCCCACAACAAGCATAAATGTAGGTAATGGAATAGCATGCAAAATTTACACGAATTTGTAAGATAAATATAGAGATGTCCAGGAAATTTCTCACTTGTGACTGGCTACATGGGCTTCCGTGGCTCCTCAGGGCTGTGCAGGGAATGAGTTCATCCTGTTCAGTTGTTTGGGGGTACTATGGTGCAAAAGTTTGAGAAGCACTCACTAAGCAGGTAGGTTCCCTGAGGGTAGAAACTTTGTCTCATTCCCCTCTGTATCCTCATGCTTAATACATAGCCTCAGATAAGTATATCATATCTAATATATCAGATATCATATTGATATCATATCAAATATAAATAACCTCAGATATTCAGATGACACCACCCTTATGGCATAAAATAAAGAAGAAATAAAGAGCCTCTTGATGAAAGTGAAAGAGGAGAGTGAAAAAGTTGGCTTAAAACCCAACATTCAGAAAACGACATCATGGCATCCGGTCCCATCACTTCACGGGAAATAGATGGGGAAACAGTGGAAACAGTGTCAGACTTTATTTTTCTGGGCTCCAAAATCACTGCAGATGGTGATTGCAGCCATGAAATTAAAACACACTTACTCCTTGGAAGGAAAGTTATGACCACCCTAGATAGCATATTCAAAAGCAGAGACATTACTTTGCCAACAAAGGTCCGTCTAGTTAAGGCTATGGTTTTTCCAGTGGTCATGTATGGATGTGAGAGTTGGACTGTGAAGAAAGCTGAGCGCCGAAAAATTGATGCTTTTGAACTGTGGTGTTGGAGAAGACTCTTGAGAGTCCCTTGGACTGCAAGGAGATCCAACCAGTCCATTCTAAAGGAGATTGGTCCTGGGTGTTCTTCAGAAAGAATGATGCTAAAGCTGAAACTCCAGTACTTTGGCCACCTCATGTGAAGAGTTGACTCATTGGAATAGACCCTTATGCTGGGAGGGATTGGGGGCAGGAGGAGAAGGGGACGACAGAGGATGAGATGGCTGGATGGCATCACTGACTCAATGGACGTGAGTTTGAGTGAACTCTGGGAGTTGGTGATGGACAGGGAGGCCTGGCGTGCTGGAGTCCATGGAGTTGCAAAGAGTCGGACACGACTGAGCAACTGAACTAAACTGAACTGAATACATAGCCAGCCACAGAGACAGTGTTTGAGGGCTATTTGCTTTATCCTTCCATCCACCCATCCACTTATGCGTCATTCCCAAGATGCCAGTGAAAAAAGTAGTTTAAGGTTGATGCAAAGGGCTCGGTTTCTGAAGAATTCGGACATCTCTGGGTCTGATGTCTGACTCTGTCACTTATCAACTTTCTGAGCCTCAGTTGTCTCCGTTTGAAAGTAAAGATCCAAATACCCAATTCTTGGTTTGTTGTGGGAACTAAGTGTGATAGTGGGAGTGAGACAGCTCAATAAGCTCCCAAAGTGAAGGTGTTAGTCAATCAGTCATGTCTGATTCTTTGCGACCCCATAGACTGTATAGCCTACCAGGCTCCTCTGTCTATGGGATTCTCCAGGAAAGAATACTGGAGAGGGTAGCCATTCCCTTCTCCAGGGGATTTTCTGGACCCAGGAATCACTTTCAGGCAATATACAAATAATAGTTATTAAATGATTATGAAAATTACCACCATGACCAGTCCAAGCAAGAGAGTGGGGGGAGGGAGAGATGTTTTCTCCAGTCCAGAAGTCTGATTTGAGATTTAAGAAGGCAGGAGCTGAGATCTCAGGAATGAGCCCCTGGGCCTCTGGGATGGGGAAGGCCCAGGTTAACTATCTTTGCTCTGGAGCCCCACCCCCACTCCAGGGAGCCAGTGTATAGAGGCCAAAGGGCAACTTTGGGTGGAGTGATGGAAGTATCAGATGTGCTTCTGTTCACCTCCCCGTCTTCAAAGACCAGATGTGCTGCTTTCTCCTATTGGCCAATGAGCCCCTTGAAGGCCTGGCTCTCAAGGGTCGTTTGTCAGTAGGGTGAAAGTTGCAGTCAGGCACAATGGCTTGGTGGCTAACAGCTCTGTGACCTTGGGCAACTATCTTCTTCTCCACCCTGACTTCCCAATCATTAAAATGAAGGAATTGGATAGAGCGGCTACTAAGGCCTTTCCATCTCTCACACACTATGGTTGTGTGACACTTAATTGAATAGGTGTTTGACCTTGTTTTTCCAAAAATGTGAGCAATCTGATCATCTGATAGTCTGACACTGATCCTGGACCTTAGGGAAAAGCAGTGTGGGAGGCCTGGCTGGGCCCCCTTCTGTATGCAAAGCCTCCTGGTCCCCATGGCTCCTTCTGCTCAAGTGTGGCTGGACTGGCCCACCCCCAGAGCCATTCGTGATCATGTTCCAGATGAGGGGCAAGTGGGTGAAGCAGGTGTTTCCCAAGGCTGGGACTCAGGCCTAGGTAGCTCACAATATAAAATGAAGAAAGGAAAGAAAACAGGAAATCCTGCCCATTTTATGTACTTAATTGTTCAGGAAGAATTCCTTCTAGTCAGCACAGTTGTCTCAGAAGTTACTGACACCTGCTGAGCTGGAGTGCTGCTGGGGTCCCTGGGATTCACAGACTCCCACTTCCATCTCAGTCTGTTCAGACCTTTGCCATTCTTTGAAACTCAAGTCAAATAGTATGTCCTCCAACCTTTAAGTCTCTTGCATACTGTGTATACTTGTCTTAGAGAATGGATCATGTTCTGCCTTGTACTGGAGTATTTCCTTCACATGCTGTGCTGTGCTTAGTCGCTCAGTCACGTCCAGCTCTTTGCAACCCCATGGACCATAGCCCACCAGGCTCCTCTGTCCATGAGGATTCTTCAGGGAAGAACACTGGAGTGGGTTGCCATGCCCTCCTTCAGCATTGCAGGTGGATTCTTTACCTTTGGAGCCACCAGAGAAGCCCAAGAATACTGGAGTGGGAAGCCTATCCCTTCTCCAGGGGATCTTCCCAACCCAGGAATAGAACTGGGGTCTCCTACATTGCAGGCAGATTCTTTACCAGCTGAGCTACCAGGGAAGCCCATTTCCTTCACATACTGGTTAAGAATCATTCTCAGAGGAAAATCCTTAATGAATATCTGGATATAAGATAGAGAGCCAAAGTCCCATTAATCTTCACTCCCATTTTCCAAGTTAGCCACCGTTAAGAAGTTATTCTAGTAGCTTCCCAGAAAGGTTCTATTATCAAGGTTATTGAAAATCTGAGAGAGCATGAGGCTTTGGAGGGAGCAGTAGCTCTGAAGATTAAACACCTGGGTTTGTCTCTCAGCTCTCCACTCAGCTAGGGTCAATTCTCTCCTATCTTTGACTCTCAGTCCTTTGCTCTGTAAAATGGGATAACAGTTCCTCACCTGCTATCTCACATCATTGTTGTAAGGACCAAATGAGACAAAATCACTAAAAGTGTTTGGACAACTGTAAAGGATGCTCTATTTATCTCCGTGCTGGTCTCTGTAACTTGACTGTCAGCACACTGAAAACAGAAATCTTGGCCCATCCAGGGTTGGGTCCCCATTGCCCTTAGTTCTGATGACTTGTCTGGAACAGGCAGGGGGTCACTCTTGGAAGGGATGGGGGTCAGGCATGGAGCTCAAGCCCAGGGGCTGTACTACACCTAGAGGAGTTGGTGCTTTGCTGCTTCCTGGGTTCTAGACAGACACTTCCCTGAGCTTCCTCTGGAATCAAGCTCAACCTCAAACAAGGGAACCATTTTTCTAAAGTCACTTGGCTTTTAAAAGAGACACAGATGTGTAGAACAGTCTTTTGGACTCTGTGGGAGAGGGAGAGGGTGGGATGATTTGGGAGAATGGCATTGAAACATGTATAATTTCAAATATGAAACAAATCACCAGTCCAGGTTCGATGCATGATACAGGATGCTTGGGGCTGGTGCACTGGGATGACCCAGAGGGATGGTACGGGGAGGGAGGTGGGAGAGGGGTTCAGGATGGGGAACATGTGTACACCTGTGGCGGATTCATTTTGATGTATGGCAAAACCAATACAATATTGTAAAGTAATTAGCCTCCAATTAAAATAAATAAATTTACATTAAAAAAAAATAAAGTCACTTGGCTTTTAACATGCTGACCCACTTTGTAAAGCTCCCAGTTCCTCAGATTCTGGCCCAAAGTCCTGTTTTCTGGGTTCTCAGCACACACACACACACATTCATATCAGTTCAGTTCAGTTCAGTTCAGTCGCTCAGTCATGTCCGACTTGGCGACCCCATGAATCGCAGCACACCAGGCCTCCCTGTCCATCACCAACTCCCGGAGTTCACTCAGACTCACGTCCATCGAGTCAGTGATGCCATCCAGCCATCTCATCCTCTGTCATCCCCTTCTCCTCCTGCCCCCAATCCCTCCCAGCATCAGAGTCTTTTCCAATGAGTCAATTCTTCGCATGAGGTGGCCAAAGTACTGGAGTTTCAGCTTTAGCATCATATACATAGATACAAATGAGAGAGAGAGAGAGAGAGAAGTGGTCAAGAAAATTCAATTTTCTAAATGGATCAGATATAAAATGGTTGTAAATTAGAGCTAGAAAACTCCTCAGATATCATTTAGTCAAATCACCACCTCCCCTTCAACCTTTATCAGATAGAGAAACTGAGACTCAGAAAAGAGAGGGGGATGCACCCAGGGAGTTAGTGGCTCTGACAGTCAAGCAAAGGTAGGCAGAGGGACAAAGCTTTGGGCTTTGAGTTCAAGTTGAGGGAACCAGCTGGGGAAGGTTAGTGAACCCCGAGAAGAGATGACTGTGGCCAGAATGTGATCATTTAGGAGAAGAAGTTAGGACCAGCTGTGAAATTCCCCTGCCAAGCAGAAATATAAGAAATATGAGAGTTCTGGTTTGGCAAGTTATTATGAGCCTTGCTGAGCAAGCAGAAGGAGGAGAGAGGAAGAGAAAAACAGAGGGAGCCAGAAAAGGAGATGAAATGGAAGAAGGAAGGCTGACCTGGGCAAATGGAGGGCAATTAGAGTCCTGAGTCAGTAAGGGCTGAACTGAGCACGTCAGCAGAGCCTCATCGCCTGTGGGACATCCAGCCACCTTACAAGTTTCCGCTGGTCTGCTCTCTGGTTTCCTCTAGGCTCTGAGCATGTAAGCCAGCACTTAGTTTCTTAGCAAACTCACCCTTTTCCCATTGTGCACTGTTTGGGGAAGTGGCCTCAAACCATAGGCTTTAGCTCTGCAGATTTAGCTTGAGGGCATACTGAAGCCTGGCCTGGCTGCCAACACAGGAATGTACCTGCTCTACAGCCATGGTCTGGTTTCAGGCACACAGTCACATTGAGAGGTGGAACTCAGCCCATTTTGCAGATGAAGGATAAGAGAACATGCCAATGGAAACAACCATAAGAACAGCAAAAATAAATAAATACGTATTGAGAACCAATAGTAGGGCTGATCAAGGAGGGCCCTAGAGTCAAAATGCCTGTATTCAAATCCCAGTTGCACCATCCATTAGCTGTGCAATCTTGGATAAGTTGCTTAACTTCTCAGTTGCCTCAGTGTCCTATGTGTAAAATGAAGATAACAATTGCGCCCTCTTGAGAAGATTTGGAAGGAACAAATAAGTTGACTCTGGTACAACCTTTAAACAATGCCTGGCACTCAGTGCTCAATAAATAATAGCTATCATTGTCACCATTGTTACATGCTGAGCACTGCTCTAAACGTTTGACTTGTATTATGGCCTGTAATGATCACTCAGAAGGGAACTGAGGCCTAAGTGTGAGGACATGTCTAGTCCATTTGCTTTTTTTAGGTGTAAACTAAATCCTATGTGGAAGCTCAAAGTATAAAACAAAAAGCAGCATGACTCTGACTGAAGCAAGGTGAGATAGGCTCAGCCTTCCTTTGTTCTCCCTTCCTCCAACATCCCCACGATAGGCTTTAAGGCTCCTTCCTAGCCACTGTGAGGCACAAACTGCAAGCCTGCTGATCTAGTCCATCTAACCTTTTTATGATCAGATGAAGATATCATTAGACCTGAAAGGGCAAGTAACCTGCCCAAAGATTACATAGCAGGTCAAAGGCCGAAGGGAACACAGATGGCAACACTGGGCTTGAAGGATAATAACTTGGTCAAAGAGAACAACCTCCTTGGTTAAATTAGAACATAGACCATCCAGGCTTGGATGGAGAAGAGCCAGGAAAAGATGGTGAGCAGGAGGGAGGGGGAGGCTGACCCAGAGACCCTGTCTCTAGGCCCTGAGTGTGAACAGCCCCTCTGGACCCTCATATCTGGCTGGGCCCACCCCTGACTTTAAGACAACAAGACAAGGCCCTGTCCTCACAGAGCCTCTAACTACACAGGGTTTGGGGTTTTGTTCTGACAAAGGATGTGGTCCCTGTCCCTGAGCTCTCCAGTCTGGGGGATGTAGCTGACACAGGGGCTAAATCCTGCCATTTAGCCTTTCTGACTGAACTCTTGGCATGAGAGAACACTTTCAAGAGACTCCACCTTCAAGGTTCTGGAACAGCAGCCTGGTTTTCAACTCACTGTTGTTGGGGAAGTACAAAGGGACAGCCTGACTCCCCACTCCTTTCACTGCTACACTTGTGTTGCAAGTGGTGTTCAAGGCTCACCACTGTTTATCTGACAACCTGCACTTTGTCAGCTTTTGTTTGCAGACTTTGGCATGGGTTAACTGAAGATACCACACAGAGAAGAAATTACAGATGTTCCCCTTAGAGATATTCCCCCCTAGTGATAGAATTCCAGCTCAGCTATTTAAAATCCTAAAAGATGATGCTGTTAAAGTGCTGCACTCAATATGTCAGCAAATTTGGAAAACTCAGCAGTGGCCACAGAACTGGAAAATGTCAGTTTTCATTCCAATCCCAAAGAAGGGCCGTGCCAAAGAATGTTCAAATTATCATGCAATTGTGCTCATTTCACATGCTAGGAGGGGCTTCCCTGATAGCTCAGTTGGTAAAGAATCCGTCTGCAATGCAGGAGACCTGAGTTTGATCCCCGGATTGGGAAGATCCCCTGGAGAAGGGAAAGGCTACCCACTCCAGTATTCTGGCTTGGAGAATTCCATGGAGAATTCCATGAGGTCACAAAGAGTCAGATACGACTGAGCAACTTTCACTTTCACATGCTAGGAAGATAATGCTCAAAATCCTTCAAACTAAGCTTCGGCAGTAAAGGCAGAGGAACCAGGGATCGAATTGCCAACATCCATTGGATCATAGAAAAAGCAAGGGAATTCTAGAAAAAGACATATACTTCTGCATCACTGACAACGCTAAAGCCTTTGACTGTGTGGATCATGACAAACTGTGGGAAATTCTTAAAAAGATGGGAATACCAGACCACCTTACCTACCTCCTGAGAAACCTGTATGCAGGCCAAGAAGCAACAGTTAGAACCAGACATGGAAAAACGGACTGGTTCAAAATTGGGAAAAGAATATATCAAGGCTGTATATTGTCATCCTGCTTATTTAATTTATATGCAGAATACATCATGCAAAATGCCAGGCTGGATTACTCACAAGCTGAAATAAAGATTCTGGGAGAAATATGAACATCCTCAGATATGCAGATGATACCACTCTAATGGCAGAAAGCACAGAGGAACTGAAGAGCCTCTTGATGAGGGTGAAAGAGGAGAGTGAAAAAGCTGAATTAAAACTCAACATTCAAAAACTAAGATCGTGGCATCCAGTCCCATCACTTTATGGCAAATAGATAGGGAAAAAGTGGAAAAAGTGACAAATTTTATTTTGGGGGGGGGGGGGTTTCAAAACCATTGCAGATGGTGACTGCAGCCACGAAATTAAAAGATGCTTGCTCCTTGGAAGGAAAGCTCTGACAAACCTAGACAATGTATTAGAAAGTGGAGCCATCCCTTTGCTACAAAAGTCTGTACAGCCAAAGCTATGTTTTTTCCAGTAGTCATATATGGATGCAAGAGTTGGACCATAAAGAAGATTGAGCACTAAAAAACTGATGACTTCAAACGGTGGTGCTGGAGAAGACTCTTGAGAGTCCCTTAGACTGCAAGAAGATCAAACCAGTCACTCCTAAAGAAAATCAACCCTGAATATTCACTGGAAGGACTGATGCTGAAGCTTCAATACTTTGGCCAGCTGATGTGAACAGCTGACTCACTGGAAAAGACCCTGATTCTGGGAAAGATTGGGAGCAGGAGGAGTAGGGCAGACAGAGGATGAGATGGTTGGATGGTCTCATTGACACAATGGACATGAGTTTGAGCAAACTCTGGGAGATATAGAAGGACAGGGAAGCCTGGCATGCTGCAGTCCATGTGGTCACAAAGAATCAGATATGGCTTAGTGACTCAACAACCCCTCAGAGAAATGTGGGACTTCTCTGGATCCCTTCTGACCTGATCATTTGAACCACTCAGACCCATAAGACCTCAGGAGGATGACAGAATCTGCAGGACAGGGCAAGGCAAGAGCAAATACTGAAGGGCAAAGCCTGGGTACAGGGCCCTGGGTTTCTTGCCCCTCCCTGGATGGGCCTAGGACCTCCATCTGTATAATGGGGGGGGTGGAGCAGATGCTCTCTGAGGGCACACCAACTCCATGCTGGGCTTCGGTTGAGACCCTGGCCCATTGGGTGCTCTCTCATGCACTGACCTGGAATCCTAAAGGAACACACCTAGTGATGGATGCAAACAGAGTCTGCTTACTGCCATGACTTGCCAGTCCTCCTGGCTAGTCACACAAAGGTGAGGATGTAGATGACTGACTTCCCCATCCCCGCCAAACTGCAAACTCTTTCCCTGACACAAAAGCCATTCATGGCAAGGCCAGCTGCTTAAATGGACTGAGTCCTGGACTCCTGAGCCAGACTGCAGGGTCCTTGTTCCTGTTTAGTGGTACTGAATCTTGCCAGGTAATGGAGAGAGGAGGAGGGCTTCTTCAAGTTCCATTGGGGTAAAATTGTGTGTGCTAAAGTTGGGGAGTGGGAGTGGGTGCGACTGTGGGTAGGTGCTATGACTACTTCCCACATAAAGCAGAAAGAATTAGTGGACACTAAACTGATCAGCCTGTGTGATACAGGCTGACAAGGAAGGAAGGACAGGAAGGAAGCAGCGAGGCAGGTGAAGGGCTAAGGGATGGGTTTGCCACTGACAAGCTTATCTTATTGATGATATATTATTTGGGTCATATGACAGTTTGGGGAAGTAGGAGTTGAGTTGAGTTCAGTTCAGTTCAGTAGCTCAGTCGTGTCCGACTCTTTGTGACCCCATGGACTGCAGCACGCCAGGCCTCCTGTCCATCACCAACTCCCAGAGCTTGCTCAAACTCGTGTCCATCGAGTTGGTGATGCCATCCAGCCATCTCATCCTCTGTTGTCCCCTTCTTCTCCTGCCTTCAATCTTTCCCAGCATCAGGGTCTTTACCAATGAGTCACATCAGGTGGCCAAAGTATTGGAGCTTCAGTTTCAGCCTCAGTCCTTCCAGTGAATATTCAGGACTGATTTTCTTTAGGATTGACTGGTTTGATCTCCTTGATGTCCAAGTAGGTGTTTACCATCTCCCTTTAATAGTGATGAAACTGAAGCTCAGAAAAGTGATATGACATGTCATCTAAGTAGCATGATGTTCAAAGTCCAGGCTGCTTTGATGGTTGCAGTTCTTAGGGTCCTCTTCTCTGGAGCTGATAAAATCTGTGCAACTTATACACTGTTGCAGCCCATCCAGTAACTCTTATAAGACTAGTCTTCCAGGACCTAGGAATGATCCTTTCTATTTTACTAAGGCCCAGAAAAGGCTAATGATTGGGCTATAGTCAGACACAGCCAAGAGGAGACAGGAAAGACAGTCTCCATCTTTCACCTTTCTGCCTTCAGTTGGAGGCAGAACACTGATCCAAGAAGTACTCCACCACAATTCTGAATCTGGTCATTTTCCATTTAAAAGTGCTCTCAGATCCATTATCTAGAGGTTTATGGGGCAGGAAAATATTGTTTCCATTTTCTAGATGAAGTAACTGGGGTTCAGCAACTCACCAAAAGTTACACAGCTACTGAATGATGGAACCAGGACTTGAGGCCAGAGTTGTGCCCAAACTGCCCTCTACTTGTCTACAGAGTGCATTTGGCCAGTATGGGAAGAATAGAGCAAGTTGACTGAAGCATAACATTTGAGCCTTAAAGCAGCAAACCCCAACTCCCTGGGGGAATGACATTTAAGCTCTTTTCCATATGAACCTCTGAATTGCAGACAGTTGTGGAGACCTTGGGAGGGAACCACAGAAACCAGTGAGGTCAGTTCTCTGGAGCAGAACCCAGAGCTGCCAGCTTTCATGGCTTGCTAGATATAGATGCCCCATCAGCTCAAATGGCTCTGTGGTCAGGGTGCCAGGTTTGAGTTAACCACACAAAGGGCAGGAAGGGATGCAGAGGCCTTCTCTGTCTTCTCCTCTCACCAAAGGTAGCTGCATTTCATGTTTGGTCACCAAGCCATCTTGATGTTCCTCTACCCTAGTAATGTTGGGGAGAGAAGACCCCAAATCTTTCTTCCATCAGTGAGTTTGGGCAAGGCTGCTTCTGAGTCATTCATTCAGCCCTTGAACAAATGTTCCCTAAATACCTAGTCTGTGCCAAGCTCCTTCCTGATCAATGTATATGCCATAAATAATAAAACAGAGTCCCAGGCCTCAGAGGATCCAAATTCTTATTGGACAAGGAAGACATACAGATAATTCAATATAGAATTATTGCTGATGAAACTGAGCTGAAGGAGTGACTGGAAAGGGAATGGCTTATTCTATTCATAAGAGGGGCTACAGGGTCTATGGGACTTTGCCCAGTGAAGGAGATAGGGCAAATACCTTGACCTCTTTATGCCTCAGTTTCCTCATCTGTAAAATGGGATAATAATAATACCTACAGGGTTTGTGTGATGACTGTATGAGTTAAAATGTACAAAGAGCTTAGAGTAGTGCCAGGTACACTGAAAGCACCCTGTAAATGTGAAATGAGTGAAGGAAATAAGGATAAGCGTTGTGTGTGTTTGTGTTGAGAGAAGAACACATGTAACACATTAGGATAGTTAATGAAGTTTAGTGTGTTCTGGGAGTGCCAGCTGCTTTGGCTGGGTGAGCTTGTGTGGAACTATGAATGCCAAACTTAGATGTGTGGACTTGTCCCTGTAGGTGATGGATAGCCCTTTGTGAATCTGGATCTTTGCTATGGAGGTTGGCAGAGGACTCCTGTGTGAAATGCTAGTGCTCTTTCACCAGCCCAACAGGTGCTGGGTCCAAGAGATTGCTGGAGCCAGGAAACAGTCAGTCGCCACAGATGAGTGGAGAACCAGCTCCTGGCTGGGTGGTGGGGAGAAGACACTACGTCTCTGCCCTCAAGGAACTTCTCATCTCATTTGAATAAGGTCTGCATCTGCCAATTCAATTTTCCTGGTTTGAAGTTGTGGCAATGCATGGACAAAAGGCTCTGTCGTGGCTGGAGAGGCAGTGTATATAGTGATTACTAACCAAAGCTGAAAGATTTGTCTGGGTTTAAAGCCCAGTGGTCACTTCCCAACTGTGCAGCCTTGGGCAAATTACTTAATCTCTCTGTGCTGCAATTTTCCCACCAAAAATGAGGGCAATGATAATAATTTGACCTCCTCACAGAGCTTTCGTGATGCTTCAAGTGTGATCGTACATGGAAAGTGTTTATAACTTTGACTCACGTAACAAGTGCTTCATAAATGTTACTGTCTATTCTCAGTGACTGAGGGCCTTCCATGTGCCTGGTGTTTGGTACCCCTGGGGTCTAAGGCAGGGGCTTAGAGGCGTATGGATGCACAGACCAATGTGGCTCATCTTCCTGGAGTGTCAACTTTCCTCAAAGGCTTAAAGGATTAAAGCACCATTTTTATATGAAAACAATATGGATGCACACCGGAATTAACTGGAAAATTCAAGAAGATGTTGAAGAGCAGGTATTTTAAAGACATTCCCTGTTTGGATACAAAGTTACAACTTCAGCCCCTGGGGGTTCTACACATTCTTCCCCCTCAGCCTTATGGGTTCTTGGGTACAAAAGTTCCAACCAAACAAAAGTGAGCTCATGGAACTTTTACAGTGGATTATTCTCTGGGGTAAGGGTGATTTCCATGTCACATGGGTGAAAGCTGAGGTTCAGGATTCAAATTCTGCCATCATCACTTTTTAGTTGTGTGAACATAGCAAGTTATATTATCTTTGTTGGCCCTCACTCTCCTCGTCTATAAAATGGGATGATGATGATAATTAAATGCTTTATTGGTTGTGGTAAGAAAATAGATTCATACGCAAAAAGTACTTAGAACAATGCCAGGCATATATCAGGCTGGCCAAAAAGTTCATTAGGGTCTGTTCATAAGATGTTACAGAAAAAAGAACTTTTTGGCCAATCCTATAGTTAGTGCTTAATACATATTAGCTTTTATTTATTTATTTTTTTATTTTATTTACTTATTTATTTTTGGTTGTGATGGGTCTTCACTGTTGTGCAGGCTTTTCTCTAGTCATCCAGACTCTAGAGCACAGGCTCAATAGTTGTGGCACATGGGGTTCATTGCTTCCCTGCATGTGGGATCCTCCTGGACCAGGGATCGAAGCCATGCCTCCTGCATTGGTAGGTGGACTCTTCACCACTGAGCAACCCAGGGATGCCCCGCATTAGCTTTTATTAAATCCATTCTCACATTTCCTCCCACAACAACACTGTCAAGTAGGTGTCATCCTGTCCATTTGTTGAGACAAGAAGTTGAAGCTTTGACAGGAAGCTGAAGCTGTAAGAGGTTAAGTCAGATGCCCCCTCCTATTTATTAACAGAGGGCATTCCTGCAATGGGATGGAGATGGGAATAAATGATCTCTGGGGATCCTTTCTAGTTCCTAGGTCCTGTGATTCAAATTAAATTTTGAAGCCCTTTCATATTACTGTTCTGGCCAGAGCCCAAGCAATGGAACTCAGGAAATAGGGGAAGGACTGGCCAGGGAGACAGATGCCTTAGCAGGGTAGGAAATGACTGCTGCCATCCTTCCTTCTAGGCTGCTGCTGCAAGGGACTGTTGCCTGCACGCCAACCCCACCAGTGAGCAAAAGGGAAACTCCTGTCCTTGGATGAAGCTGAACAAGCTGAACAAGGCCTCCTTTTCCTCAGAAGGGACCTTGCCTTTGTGGCAGGCTCTGTATAGGGGCTCCAGAAACTCAGAAGTCAAAGGCTTGGCAGCACCAAGCTAGCCACAGATGGGGCCCTCCTGATGGCTGTTTTTCCAGAACGGGGATTCCTAATAGGCCAGTGGGTGCTGGGAGAGAAAAGTGGGCTCCTTACTGATTTGTGATCATACAAGGGATAAACAAGAACTCCACAGGCAGAATGGAAGTAGACAGGAGATGTTTCAATTCTGAAATGAATTCACTGTGTGACCTTGGGCAAGTTCTCTTCCCCATGTGAAGAATATATTCATTCAATAAATATTTGTGAACACCTACTGTTGTGCCAGCTCTGTCCTGGCAAAGGGCAAATGACATGGCGATCATCATGTTAATCTTTCCTTCCAACTCTGCCACTGATACTGTGAAAAATGGGTGCAAATTTCAGACAAATAAGCACAAATCAATTCACAAACCTCTTCCTTTTCCCAGCCTTCCCCTCACAAATGGGTTTGCTAAGCTCTCATCTTGTGGCACAAAGAAAAGAGACAGTAGAGGGAGGGGCTGTGAACTTCAACTCTATATGCTATCCTTATTATCACCATGTCCTTATGTTGGAATTATTATCTTCATGTTGGAACTATTATCCCCATGTTACAGATGAGGAAACTGAAGCTCAGAGAGGAAAAATGGCCCAGGTTATGCTGCAGTTAAGGTAAAATCTCCACCCCCTTACTAGATACCACCAGAAGTGGAATAGAAATGGCCAGGTCTGTGAGTTGGCATCTTACTGCCTTTCATCCATTGTAAACAAAGGCTGATAGGACTGCCCACAATCCTCAGTCAGGTAGTGTAAGTTTGCTTGTTTAGGTGGAAGTTAAAGGTAAGGGAATGGGTTATATAACTTAGGGTCCTGGGTCCAGGCTCTTTTTGGTGGTAGATGCCCAGTGCTGATATCTTTGAGGATAAAAGCAATTTTTTTTTTTTTTATGGAGACTGTATTCTGTGCCAGGTACAATGATTCCCTTTAGATTTTCATAACTGTCCTGCAACATATCATCTCTTTCTTAAGTGATGGCCAAGTCATTTGTATTCTTGGATCTCAGTTTTGAGACTGTAACACAAAACAGTCTTTAAGGAATGCGCCTGCTCATAAGCGGAGAAGGCAATGGCACCCCACTCCAGTACTCTTGCCTAGAAAATCCCATGGATGGAGGAGCCTGGTAGGCTGCAGTCCATGAGGTCGTTAAGAGTCAGACACGACTGAGCGACTTCGCTTTCACTTTTCACTTTCATGCATTAAGGAAGGAAACGGCAACCCACTCCAGTGTTCTTGCCTGGAGAATCCCAGGGACGGGGGAGCCTGGTAGGAGGCCGTCTATGGGGTCGCACAGAGTCGGACACGACTGAAGCTACTTAGCAGCAGCAGAAGCAGCCTGCTCATAAGGTCCAAGGTATTCTTGGCACTAGGAGAGTTTCAAGGGGTACCTTTTGGAACCCAGGGTCCAGTTGCTCTTGTCAGACAGAAAACAGGGGTGGTGAGAAGTGTGGGAGTAGAGTAGGCTGAGGAGTGAGTCAGTCAGTCAGCCAAGAAGACGGGAACCATTGTTTCCTTGACCATCTGGCTGTTGCACAAGGTCTTCCGTCATGCCACATGGTCTGAGAGATCTGGGGTAGACAGGAGGCTGAGGGGCTGATTTGCTGACAAAGAAGACCGTCACTATCTCAAACTGGAGTGGAAGAAATGGTGGTGGTGAGACACTTCTCAAATAGGGGGTCCGGTGGAGAGGGCCAGAGGGGGACTACAACATGGCCGGTTGGTGAGGCAGCACAGTGAAGCCAAATGACTTAAAGTTGGTGTAAGATCGCGAAGTGGGAGTTTCTGCTCAAGGTGGGGACGGGAGCTCGCTTGGCTCCTCCCACCCTCGGTGCTGCCAACCGCGCGCTGAGTCCCCGGCAGCCACCGGAGGCGCAAGCGCCGCCGCGAGCTCATGGCCCAGGCTCTGGGCTGCGGGCGGAACTTGCGGATCCTGAAGCTCCGGAGTGGGACGCCGCGGGATGTGAAGGGCACCCGCTGGGACCCGCAGAGCTGGAAACCAGGTGATCAGAGCCGAGCGGACCCTGCGGAGGTCAGGGCTCGGCTGCACTGCCGCAGGCTCTGCACTCCCATTCTCCTCGCCGCCTCCCATCTCGTCTGTCCCATCTCAACCCCGCGCCTGACTGGCAGCCCACTCCCCCCACCACCCCCGTTTCAGAGCTTTCACCCCTGCAGTCCGCTTGCTTATAATTCCTAGCCATCTCTCGCTCTGTCCCTGGGTATACCATACTTTGATCCCTATAGTCCGTCTGGCTTTGTCCCTCTCCACCTCTCCTTGGGCGGGCATCCTACTCTCAGAAAGAGCAAAAACTGTCTACTATGATTATTAACTGTGGAAAATTCTGAAAGAGATGGGAATACCAGACCACCTGACCTGCCTCTTGAGAAACCTGTATGCAGGTCAGGAAGCAACAGTTAGAACTGGATATGGAACAACAGACTGGTTCCAAATAGGAAAAGGAGTACGTCAAGGCTGTATATTGTCACCCTGCTCTTTTAACTTATATGTAGAGTACATCATGTGAAATGCCAGGCTGGATGAAGCACAAGCTGGAATCAAGATTGCCGGGAGAAATATCAATAACCTCAGATATGCAGATGACACCATCCTTATGGCAGAAAGCGAAGAGGAACTAAAAAGCCTGTTGATGAAAGCGAAAGAGGAGAGTGAAAAAGTTGGCTTAAAGCTCAACATTCAGAAAATTAAGATCATGGCATCCGGTCCCATCACTTCATGGGAAATAGATGGGGAAACAGTGGAAACAGTGTCAGACTTTATTTTTGGGGGCTCCAAAATCACTGCAGATGGTGATCGCAGCCGTGAAATTAAAAGACGCTTACTCCTTGGAAGGAAAGTTATGACCACCCTAGATAGCATATTCAAAAGCAGAGACATTATTTTGCCAACAAAGATGCATCTAGTCAAGGCTGTGGTTTTTCCAGTGGTCATGTATGGATGTGAGAGTTGGACTGTGAAGAAAGCTGAGCACTGAAGAATTGATGCTTTTGAACTGTGGTGTTGGAGAAGACTCTTGAGAGTCCCTTGGACTGCAAGGAGATCTAACCAGTCCATTCTAAAGGAGATCGGTCCTGGAGATCGGTTCATTGGAAGGACTGATGGTGAAGCTGAAACTCCAGTACTTTGGCCACCTCATGCGAAGAGTTGACTCATTGGAAAAGACCCTGATGCTGGGAGGGATTGGGGGCAGGAGGAGAAGGGGATGACAGAGGATGAGATGGCTGGATGGCATCACCCAAACTCGATGGACATGAGTTTGGGTGAACTCCAGGAGTTGATGATAGACAGGGAGGCCTGGTGTGCTGCGATTCATGGGGTCACAAAGAGTCGGACATGACTGACCAACTGAACTGAACTGATGGTTATTAACACGTAGTAGGCAGTTTTAATAAATAGTATGTTCCCGGCTCCCTATTCCTCTAGCACTTTGTCGCTGTCTCTGGCATGGCATTTGGACCCTCCTGATGTCTTCCTGTCCCACTATATGTATTTTTACCCCTTCATTCATATATCTGTCCATCCTATCCCATGTTTTGTCTCCATGTCTTACTACTGAACCCATAGCTCCCTACACTCTCCATCACTCCAAGAGCACTTTCCTCCCCCACTCTGTCCCATAGTTGTGTGACGCAGCTCAGCCACCCTGGCAGCACATTTTAGTCAGCTAGAAAAGCCTAAAAGCTCCATCCCCATGGTCTCTTTCCACTCCAGAAAGTCTCCAAGAGTGCCTGGCACTTTGTCTTTTTTAAAACGGAAAAAAATATATATTTCTTTGAGCACGGAAAAAAACCTTTCAGGTTCTGCCCGTTCTTTTCCCCTGGTAATTTCCCCCTTGCTCCCACTCAAATGCCACATAAGGAATAGCAAACCAGGTTTAGATTTGTCATGGAATGTGTGAATGCATTGAAGGATGGGGGCTGTGGAGATCCTCAGATCAGACCATCTTATTACGTGGGCACTGAAGACCAGAGAGGGCAAGATTCTCAGCCTAGTCACACAGTATCCTTGTGGTAGAAGCCGGGTAGAAGCCAGAGTTGCAGTGTCCTGTCCCCTGATCCAGGAGTCTTGGTGGGAATGGGACCCAGGAGAAGCTTTCCTGGTGTTTCTTGGGGGGCTGCTTGATTCAGACACATCAAATGTCCAACCTTGCTGTCTTTTCTTCTCTCCCTGTCCTTTGGGACCTCACCTGGCTGCCTGCCTGCCTGGGTTGAGCATTCTCCATCTAGGGATGCTGTTGCCTTCTGCACTGGCGTGGTAGTTCCAGGAATGCAGGGACCCTTGTTGGGCCTATCTACCCTGTTCCCTACCCAAGCCCCTAAGAGCGCCTGGATGCCCACCATGTTGACTGACAGGTTGTTGTGTATGTGTAGGGGAGCCCTGGCCCTGGCTCAGGGTCGAATTAGAATATGTGTGTGTGTAGGGATACCAGGGAAGGGGGAGAGCTGTGATTGCTTAAGGGCACACTGAGATGAAACAGGAGTTCCAAGCCAAAAATCCAAGCCATTGCTGAGTGACCTTGGAGCCACATCACACATCCCATGCCCTCTCTGATGCCATCCTGGGACCTCTGAGGGCTATCCTTCAAGGGAAGGAGACAGGGTGGATAGGTGGCCACACGTCTGGTACTGTCTGCCTGAGTTGAGATTACCAAACCCCAGAGACCCATAATCACGGGGTTGATCTGGGCCAGGCTGTGGGCAGGAACTGTAAAAGCTACTCTCTGTCCCTTTTCACTCCCTCATCCCAGCAGCCCTCCAACTTTCTGGGCTGCAGCATGAGGTCAGGCTGTGGTGGGCTGATGGTGGGGACTGTGGGTGGAAAAGAAGAACCCCTCCTCCTTCATCTCCTCCTCACACTCCCAGAGTTTGTCTTTGGAGCTGTTTCCCGGGAGGGACATGTGGAAGGGTCCTGGCAAGGGGGCAGGATCTTGAGCTTAGTTCAGAGGCTCTGGGTGTCCACTGCTGCAAGATGAGCTGAGGACAGCACTGGAGGCAGAGGACGAGTCTCCAGTCCTCTGGGCCAGCTTGGCCTCAGCCCCTCCCTTTCTCTGAATTTCATCTCACCCCCCTCTTCCTTTTTCACTCTTTCATTTGCTCTTTCTTGCCTGGCCCCCTGCTAATCCCCACCGTCAGAGGACCCTCATACCCCACCATCCCTTCCTTTACAGAAGATCCATGCATGTAATTTTCTGGGAGTCCTACTCCCATGGGAACACACAGAGAGATTCACAGGAGTAGAGAATAATCTGGAAAGAAGGGACCATAGAAACCAGGACCCAGTCCTGTTTTTTTCAGATGAGGAAACAGCCTAGACAGGAAGGAGCAAGTTTGAGGACTGAAGCTAGATTGGACAGAGGTGGCTGTTGGGAAAGGTAGAGGGAGGTTCCTCTGACCTCAGCTGCTTGTTTGTGTGCATGGGGAAGGTGCAGGGCAAGGTGACAGTCTCTAGCTGGAAGTGGGCTTGCTTTTGCTTATTTCCCTTCAGCACACTGTGACCTTCCTCTGAAGGACAGGAATGGCATGGGCCGTGAGGGCTGGGGGTGGACATCCTGCTCTGGGAGTGTGTACCCAGTGTGAACCCACCTATTTTTTTTTTTGACTCAAGGCAGGCAGACCTCCCCAAGGGAACTGAGCGTGGGGACGGGGGTGGTATTGTGGGCCAGGGATGGGGGGCTTGCAGCAGAAAACCTCTAGCTCCTTTGAGACAGTCCTATAAAGCCAGACCAGAGTCACAGCCTGGATGTGAAAGGGATCCATTGCTAGGTCTGTTGTGTGCATGCTGCAGGCCTTCAAGCTGACACTTTTATCTGGTGTTTGGAGGTGTTGAGGGGTGGGATGGGGCAGGCTCTTGGATGTCTGGGGAAGAGCTGAGGACAGGGACTAAGTGGGCCTGGGTTTTCTGCCTCCAGTTGCCTAGTCCAAGTGTCCGGAGGCAGTCATGAGCTGCCCCAACACTCTCCTCTTGATGGCTGCAGAAGGCAGGCGGGAGGTAATGATTGCCTCTGTATCCTAGCTCAGAGAAGGCAAGTGACCCTTGAAACTCCCCTAGCCTGTGCTTGGCTCAGCCAATGCTCAAGCTGCCCTTGCAGCCAGCCCAGAGGTCCCAGCCTAGCACAGAGCCCCCCTTGCATGGTGCTCTGGCATGCGGGGTGAGCATAGCCATGCTGGTCCCCTGGGTTGTGGGCTGACAGGGGGTCTTTGTGCTCATCCCAGGACATAGCTCTCTGTCCCCCACCTCTACTTGGCAGTGCTCAGTGAGGTGTGCCCCTCACCTTTGGAAGCCACTCCCCCCACTACATTCCCGCCTCCCTACATCTGGCCCTACTCCAGCTGCCCCTCTGAGTGTGAATCCCCCTGACGTGGCCATGGCTTCTCAGGAATTTTTTAACAAGCTGTAACAATCCCACATTGTGGCAACCTGATCAGAAGTCCCCTTTCATGAGGCTGGGGGCACCCTAAACCTCCAGGAAGCAGGCCTTTACCCTCCCAGGCCTGACTGGTGGGCTTTCCATGAGGCCTGTTTGAATGTGTGTGCAAGTGTGAGTGCATGTGTCAGGGCACCCATGGTCATGTGCTGGGTGCTGCTGCTGCTGCTGCTAAGTCGCTTTAGTCGTGTCTGACTCTGTGCGACCCCATAGACGGCAGTCCATCAGGCTCCCCCGTCCCTGGGATTCTCCAGGCAAGAACACTGGAGTGGGTTGCAATTTCCTTCTCCAATGCATGAAAGTGCAAAGTGAAAGTGAAGTCGCTCAGTCGTGTCCATGTGCTGGGTGGGGCTGGTCTAATTTATTTTTCCCTCACAGCTCCTCCTCCCCATATTTTCTTCCCTACTGAGTTCCCTGGAATTATTTGCTGCTGCTCTTTAGCTGCATGGGAGAGAGTAGTGGAAGAGTCTTTTGGGTTATTTCCTGATGTTACCCTGGACCATTCTGGAGTGGGACTATGGGTCTGACGGCAGTAGCCCGAGGAATTCCCATCTGGACAGGGATGGGTGTAGGGACTGTTGTTAATTTCTCAGATAGGCACTTATTGAGACCCAAGTGTCTCAGAGTAAGACTCAGGGTAACAGCGTATGGAGTTTCTCTCTACCACTGCCTAGAAGGAAAGGGTTGATTGGCTTTGGCAAAAGCTTAGCTTTACAACACCTTCAGTGCCATCCTGTCACCCTTTATAGTACTCACATCCATTGTCTCAACTTTGCCCACTAGAGATTGTGCTCTCCCCTCATTTTACAGATGAAACTGATGGTTGGAGTGGCACAATGACTTTTCCTGGGTGACACAGACAGAAAGCCATGGAGACTAGCACCTAACTTCCCTACTTCCTGATCCAGGACTCACTCCACCATTGCTCAGTGCCTCTATCATCATATCTGACACTTAGAAGCACATTCTAGGTGCCAGTCACTGTTCTAGGTAATTTAGTCTAGTGGATCTGCTTAGCAGCAATATAAGGTCAGGATGTGATTATCGTCCATACGTTTCAGATAAGGAGACTGAGGCACAGAAAGCTGGAAAGTAAATTTGCCCAAGGTACACAGCTAGTGTACCTAGCAGAGTTGCACTTCTGTACCCAGGCTGTCTGACTCCAGAATCCACTGTCCTGCCTTTTGTATGACACAGTGGGCTATGGTAGTGATAGAATGAGGGCAGCCACATACCTCAGGCATAGAAACACATGCATGCACCCTGAGACTTAGTCACCTGCCCTCAGCCTACCCTCATGAAGACTACACTTCTCTGCCTGATGGTTCAGCTGGCATGTGGGGCAGCAGCAACACTATAGGACACACAGGAAATTGGGGGCGGGGTTATAGGAAAAGGGATGGCAAGAATCTGGAGGTTCCCATTATCTCCAGAGTCATTCAAGATGCTGCCCACAAAGGGACCTGTGAAAAGGTACCATGTTCTCATCTTCCAGGAACCATTGCTGAATATCTGTTCATGCAAGACTCTGGCTTAGGTTGGAGATCTTGGGGAGCAAGGGATGCTGGTGTTTGAAGGAGATGAGTTATCTTTGTTTTTCTGAAGAAACTGAGCTCTCCTTGCTTTTCTGAAGCTCATGGGATAAGGGAAAGAGATTTTTTAAAAAAAGACCCACAGAAATAGCCTAGACATCTGCTTGGGCCATTTCAGAATGTCACAGTGCTCATCGCAAATATTAGGATTGTAGCTTTTGCTGACTATTGTGTTCACTCATGACCAGATGTTTTTATTGAGTACCTAGTCTATGATAGGCATTGTGAAGCTCTTGTTCTAATTACTTATAGCAATTGCTCCTTTTGTAGTTTTTCACTTCCTGTAGTTTTCCCTTTTGTAGTTTTCTGGTTTGATAACCTTTTTTTTTTTTTTTTTAAAGAATTGGGTGTCTCAGAACCCATCGTATCTGATTCACTTAAATTTATCTACCAAAAGGTAACTTGAGTTTTTTGCTCATCATTCATTTGATTTATTTTTTCATGTATTTATTCATGGTTGTCCCTTGAGTATCTTTTAACATTCATTCACCCATTAGCAAACATTGAGAAGCTACTGTAGGCACTGTGCTTGGTGTCATGTGGCAGATGGAATCTGTTCTGATATGGTTTCCTGACCTTCAGTACAGATCAGATGAGATCAGTCGCTCAGTCGTGTCCAACTCTTTGCAACCCCATGAATCGCAGCACGCTAGGCCTCCCTGTCCATCACCAACTCCTGGAGTTCACTCAGACTCACGTCCATCGAGTCAGTTATGCCATCCAGCCATTTCATCCTCTGTCGTCCCCTTCTCCTCTTGCCCCCAATCCCTCCCAGCATCAGAGTCTTTTCCAATGAGTCAACTCTTCGCATGAGGGGGCCAGAGTACTGGAGTTTCAGCTTTAGCATCATTCCTTCCAAAGAAATCCCAGGGCTGATCTCCTTCAGAATGGACTGGTTGGATCTCCTTGCAGTCCAAGGGACTCTCAAGAGTCTTCTCCAACACCACAGTTCAAAAGCATCAATTCTTCGGCACTCAGCCTTCTTCACAGTCCAACTCTCACATCCATACATGACCACAGGAAAAACCATAGCCAAGACCTTCAGTACAGTTCAGTTCAGTTCAGTTGCTCACTTGTGTCCAACTCTTTGCAACCCCATGGACTACAGCACTCCAGGCCTCCCTGTCCATCACCAACTCCCGAAGTTTACTGAAACTCATATCCATTGAGTCGATGACGCAATCCAACCATCTCATCCTCTGTTGTCCCCTTCTCCCCCCACCTTCAAGCCTTCTCAGCATCAGGGTCTTTTCAAATGAGTCAGCTCTTTGCATCAGGTGGCCAAAGTATTGGACTTTCAGCTTCAACATCAGTCCTTTCAATGAATATTCAGGACTGATTTCCTTGAGGATGGACTGGTTGGATCTTCTTGCTGTCCAAGGGACTCTCCAGGGTCTTCTCCAACACCACAGTTCAAAAGCATCAATTCTTTGGTGTTCAGCTTTCTTTATAGTCCAACTCTCACATCCACACATGACTACTGGGAAAACCATAGCTCTGACTAGATGGACCTTTGTTGGCAAAGTAATGTCTCTGCTTTTTAATAAGCTGTCTAGGTTAGTCATAACTTTTCTTCCAAGGAGCAAGCATCTTTTAATTTCATGGCTGCAGTCACCATCTGCAGTGATTTTGGAGGCCAAAAAATAAAGTCTCTCATTGTTTCCACTGTTTCCCCATCTATTTGCCATGAAGTGATGGGACCAGATGCCATGATCTTAGTTTTCTGAATGTTGAGTTTTAAGCCAACTTTTTCACTTTCCTCTTTCACTTTCATCATTAGGGAACCTATAGGACCACTGCAGGACCCACATTCTTATATCCCTCTAGCCTTTTCCACAAACATGGTAAGTTTGGCTCCAACTCAGAGCCTTAGGGATGCTTACAAATATAGCAACCCAGTGTCAGGAAGAAGGTCATCTCCCTTCCCACCCATGATAAAGATTTCTGACTCTGGGTTGGATTTTGTTTCCAGGAGTTAGTTCTAGGATTCAGGCTTCATCCATACCCAAGACCCGAGAGGACATTGCTCATCTTGAACAAAGTGCCAGCTGTGTGCAGTCTTGTCATTGAGAGGAACAGACGTGGACACACCTTGCTTCATCATTTCTCCCCTCATTCTCATCAAGGCTGGCAGGGAAGGAAGGTGGAAGAATTCCAATTTGGCCTAGCGTACTGAAGGCCAGGCAAAAGGGGGGCACCTGGGGCTAGGTCTAGCTCTGCCATTGCCTCAGACGACTTTAAGAAAGTTGCAGCGTTAAAAACATTAATTTTTGCTCTTCTCTGTGTTGTGTACTCTGGGCAACAAGTTGGATGCAGTCCTTGCTTTCTATGAACTTCAGCTTCATTTCTCCCATTTGTTAGGTATGAAATCTCCCATCTATTAGGAGAAAATGACTAGTGTGCAGGTATTATTCCTGCCATGGATTTGCTGGGAAAACTTGAGTGAGTCATTTCTTCTTAGTTTCTATTTTGTAAATGTGGAGGATAGTGATTGAATGGCATGGGGTCTTGGGTACTCCCATCCCTGACTAATAGGAGTCCCTGATTCAACAATGAAATGAAAGTGTGAAATTGTGTTGGACCCTTGTGAGGAAAGGCAAGAGAGAAATCAAAACTTTACACTCTGTTTCTTACTGAATTTAAACAGGCTTTCTGGTGGTACTTGTCACAACTTTTAGGAGCCTTCTCATTTCATGATTAATGCATCTTCCCAACCCAGGGATCAAACCCAGGTCTCCCTCATTCTGGGAGGATTCTTATCGGCTGAGCCACAAGGGAAGCCTAAGAATACTGGAGTGGGTAGCTTATCCCTTCTCCAGCAGATCTTCCCGACCCAGGAATCGAACAGGGGTCTCCTGCATTGCAGGCAGATTCTTCACCAACTGAGCTATGAGGGATTTTTAACATGATTAATGCAGATACCCCAAATGTTCCCTACATTTCTCTGCACAGAGTTTGGACACGGGGCAGAGAGCTGGGAATCGTGGGGGAGTTGCAGAATGCTGAGGCCTGAACAAGGTGGGAACGGCAACTTGCTTCTCAAATACCTAATGTTCTTTTAGTTGACCCAACTAATCAGGGATCTCACTAAAGTTGTGTCTTCCGAACTCCTGGTAAATTATCCTCAGCAAGCAACTGAACCTTCCCGAGTTCATAGTCTAAGTATTTAAATCCCCGACACGAGTGCCAGACACAGAGCTCAATAGATACTAGTTTGCTCGCCAGTAACCCCGCTTGTTCACCCTTAGTTGCTGGCCCTGAGTTTGTACCTTCCCCCAATGCCGCTCCCCCCCCCCCCCCCCCCCCCCCCCCGCCCAGCGGTGTGACCGGAGGTAGAGGCAGAGGCCCAGGGATTGGAAGAACTTGAAGGCAGAGCCCCACCCACCACAATTTGGGCCGCTTTCTGGGGAGTTCGGTGGGCCGGACTGCGCCCTCATTGGTTGAAGGTCCCATAGGTGGGCGGGGCGTCCCCGCCGCCCGACTCGCCGCTGCTCCGTCCCCACCTGCGCCGAATGTGGCTCCGGGTTGACACCAGCTAAGGGGCCGCAGCAGCTGCTCCTCTGGCTGGCACCGTTACCCCCGCCCGACCCCAGGCTCCGCGCGTGCCTCCCGCCCGCTGGTAGCTGCGTCGGGACTCGAACCCACAGCGACGGACGCGGTCTTCAGGTGGGAGTTAGGGCGACGGCCGGAGGAGGTCGGGGCCGGCGAGGCGCCCGGGCTCCCTTGCCTCGCCTCTCCAGCGCGCTCCAGCCCCGCTCTTAGCGTTTCGGCTGCGCGGTGTCCACAGGAGGCGCAAGGGGAGCGAGCCGAACCACTTGAGTCCCCGGGATTTGAGGCCCGAGTCGCCAAAATTGGGGGACTCCCGGAGCCGCTGTCCGCGATTCTCCCGAGAAAGCCCCGCGAGTCGGGTGGTGGAAGGCAGCTGTCCGCGCATTACCCGGGCCTGATTGGAGCCCAGAGCCGAGGCTCTGGGGCTTCGGAGGCGGGCTGAAACTGAGCGGGGTGGCGGGGCTTGGGCTCTGTGGTCGAGTCACGCCGCTTTTCCTCTATTCTCCTTCCTCTTCTGTTGAGCACATTTCCAGGAAGCCCCTGGTTGGGCGGCCTGGGCTTTCCCCTCAGGTCACTGCCTTCCCTTCTGAGAAACGCCCGGACTTTCCTGATATTAAGACAGCGGCGGGGATCAAGCGAAATTCTTTGGATAAGTCGCGTCTTTCAGGGCTGCTTTACCCCATGAAGTCCAAGATGGTTTTAGATTAGAGAACCTGTGAGCCAGTTAGTGGAAGCTTTGGGGATTTCCCCATTTAGATAGTATGAGGTTCTCTCCTCCATTTCTGTTCTCCCAAGACTTTTTAAAGTACTGATTTACAACTCAGAAAACCAAAGTTCAGCCACTAATTCATGTGACCTTAGGCGAGTCATGCTACTTCTGTGGGCCAGTGTTTTCAACTGCACCTTGGTTAGTGGGCTGGATTTCAGTATATAAGGGGCCAGTCTCTTCCACCCTGACATCTGGTGACTTGCTGCGTGGGTCCAGGCTCTTAAGCTGGCAGGTAAAGTGTTGTTTCTGAGATGCTTGGGGTGACAGGAGCTATGCAGATGGAGAGCATTGTCGTTATTATGCAGCTAAGCCAGCTGGAAAACTAGTGGTACTGGGAAAGGCAACCACAGTAGTGGGGCCAACCCTGAGCCCTGGGCCCCAGAGGTTGGGCTGGAGGGCCCTGGCTTGTCTCCATCTCACTCAGAGCACCGATGTCGGGGGTCCCTGCAGGAGACGGTGATGAATCACACCAAGGGCTATTTTCAAACCCTGACTCCTACTGTGGATCTGTTCCTGCCCCCACTCTAGGGGTTGATGTCCCCACCCATCATCTGTCTTACTGCTCTGTGAATTTTCCCTTCACTTTCATCTTCCTGGAATAAAAGATCATTCTTATCTGGGGATGAGAGGAGGCAAAACAAGAGTGTAGAGAAGTAGAGGAGATGGCATCTGCAGGTGCTTTCTGGGTGGTTGATGGAGTAACCCAGAAGAGTGTGATGGGAATGATGATTTTGGGGAGTGGGGGGCTCTCACCCGAAGGCTACAGCTACCATATTGCTAGACATTCTGGGCTGGTCCTCATTTTCAGGATTTGACCTTTGTCCAACTATGTTCTGGATTTGAGATTTGGAATTTCTGTGCCTTAAAAGCCAGAAAGTCCCAAAAGGAGGAGAGGGAGTCTATAATGGGGATGCTGTGGCAGATGTCAAGGTTCAGCAGGTGACAGGTTTAACAAAGGCAGGGTGTGCCCTACCTTCTTGGGGAAGGTGAGCCATGGGGTCTCTCACTAGAAGAAGGAGTTGTCTCTGGCTTGAATAGATTAAAGATAACTTTTTTCCTGGGCTCCCAGTTTGGGTAGGATCCAGCGTCATGGCCTTTGGGAGGCTGTTATCAGATAAAGTAAAGAGGGGATGTGAAAGATGCAAGGGCTTTAGGATGGAATATGTGAACTCCTCCACCCTGCAACTGTTAACAGAGGAGTTGAGCACAGGGCTGGGCACATAGTTATTGGTGTCAAGTGTTTATTGCAGCTTTATTCATCTGTGACTTGGGGCCTTGGTTTATGTGTGTGTATTAAGGGGGAACAGGTCCTAGTAAATTTGAGTCACTGGACAGGAGGCCCCAGTCTGGGTCCTTGTCACCAATCTGAAGTGCTGTGTGTGTTGAGCCTCCTCCTGCCCAGCCTTCCACTTTGGAATTTGCACACCCCACTGTTGCTGTCCCTGTTTACCCCGACCTTGCTGGAGCTGCAGAACTGAAGGTAAAGTTCCTCAGGAGTCTAGAGTGGTGTCAGGCAAAGAACAGGGGACTGGGAGCAGGACACATGGAGGTTCTAACTCTGCTGTTCCATTCGATCTCTTTTCTTGGTTTCTCCCTGCTTTATCCACTTCAGCAGATTAAATGAGAAGGTCCATGGCTAAGAGCTCGGTAAATTACCAAGTGCTGTATAAATTATTCGTCATTAAGTTCTGGTACTAGTTCTTGTGAAGGACACAGAGTGTAATCCCCACCTTCTGGAAATCTGCCATCTAGTAGATGGGAGTTAGTGGCATGGATACATGACACACCAAGCCTTTACCTTGGTGAGGGCTTTAAAAAATTATTATGAAGAATTTCAAACATACATAAAAGTAGAGATGATCGATGGAGTAAAGTCCCATTAGCCACACATGGCCAATCCTTCCCTATTTATACTTCACTCTCTTGTTATTTTGACATGAATCCCAGACACCTTATCAATTTGTCTATAAATAGTCATATTACATATTATATGTATGAATGCTGCTATTGCTGCTGCTGCTAAGTCGCTTCAGTCATGTCCGACTCTGTGCGACCCCATAGACAGCAGCCCCACAAGGCTCCCCCGTCCCTAGGACTCTCCAGGCAAGAACACTGGAGTGGGTTGCCATTTCCTTCTCCAATACATGAAAGTGAAAAGTGAAAGGGAAGTCACTCAGTCATGTCTGACTCTTAGCGACCCCATGGACTGCAGCCCACCAGGCTCCTCTGTCCATGGGATTTTCCAGGCAAGAGTACTGGAGTGGGGTGCCATTGCCTTCTCCGGTATGAATGATAGAGACTCAAATGATAGATACTGCACCACTATCTCACCTGAAAACAGTTCCTTAATATCATCAAATACTCTAGCAGTTCATATTTCCCGTTGTTGAGGATGTTTTGCCCTGGGAAGACTGACCTGGGCAACAGTGAATTTTGACCGATGGGAAGGTGACTGACAGAGGCAGTGACATTTGAGCTGAACCTTGAAAGAGAGGCCTACAAATGGTCTGAGTTGGAGGGATTATGGAGCCCTAGCCCCCTTGTTTTAAAGTGCCTGCCACTGTCTCTGAGGTTTCAGCTCTGGGGCTTGGGCTCCCAAGGTTGACTTGTGGAGGAATCTTGTGGAAAGTATGTGCATGCCTTAGTTCTGTAGGGGTAAATGAGAGTTCTGACTTTCTTGCTGGCCTCCCTAGTTTCAGGGCCACCCGGGAGCTTGAGGTCGCAGGCCTGGGAGAATTCCTGGGAGGCTTCTCACCTCCTGGCCTTCCCCTGCCCCTGGCCCCCAAGGCCAGTTCCAGTTCAGAGCAAAACAGGATGCATTCAGGATGAGCGTCTTTCCCAGCTTGTCATCTAATCACCATGACCCAGCTTGGAGCTTCCTCTCTCATTCATGATAAAAACCCTCACTGTCTCGCTTTTCCCTCCCACCCCAGTAAGGGTGTGCTGACTTCCTCCGTATCCGGGCCAGCCCTCCTCCACCCCCTTGTGTAGCTGAGGGAGAGTTTCCCTCATCCAGGCCTTGCTACCCCAGAGCCTCCTGCTCTTGGGCTGTCCTTGGGAAAGGAGTGGCTCCTTTTGAGCAACCCAGGGTCCTGCCACCGTGTGGTTAATGATTGAGCCACATAATAACCACCTTGGAAAGTCACCTCTAGGGATGGCCATTAACTAACTCTTTGTCCACCCCAGGCCTTAAAGGGACCCCATTTTAAGCCCTTACCGTCCCCCAAGGGGACATTAATGAACATTCAGGCATGAGAACTTCTGGGGCCAATTAAGCTTCTGCCCCTGTGTTTTCACTTGGGGAAACAGAAGTAGTCATTCACGTTGCTTGAAGGATGCATACGCATCTTGAGTGGTATTATAGAGACAGGCAGGGAGTTGAATTAATAGAAATTCAGATGGACAATGGGGTAAGGTTTTTGTTTGTTTGTTTGGTTTTTTAGGCGTCAGAGTCATAGGGGGTGGGGGTGTTTCAAGGAGCAGTTGAATCCCTGATCTCAATTTGAAAGTCTAAAAGAGCAAGAAATGCCCACTCAAAGGGTTCGCCATTACTGGGGGTGGGGTGGGGCTGTGTGTGTCTGTTTTCAGTCCAGTTGTGGGTCCCTTCACACCAGATTGGGACATAAGACCTGAGGCCTCCATAGTGGAGGAGGAGGCATTCCTCAGAGAGCCTGTATCTTGACAAGCAGTGGGAATTGGGAAGGATCAAGCTAGGACACACGTCCAATATAGATAGCTCTAGACCAGGGGTTCCCAACCTTTAGGCCACAGATCAGGAGCAGTCTGTGGTCTATTAGTAACCGGGCCACACAGCAGGAGGTGAGTGGTGGGTGAGCGAGCAAAGCTTCATCTGTCTTTACAGCTGCTCCCCATCACTCTCCCATCACCCCCAGATGGGCCTGTCTAGTTGCAGGAAAACAATCTCAGGGCTCTCACTGATTCTGTGTTATTGTGAGTCATATAATTATTTCATTATATATCACAATGTAATAATAATGGCAATAAAGTGCACAATAAATGTAATGCACGTGAATCGTCCTGAAACCAACCCCAACCCCCCCCCACCCCCATCCGTGGAAAAATTGTCTTCCACATAACCAGTCCCTGGTGCCAAAAAAGTTGGGCACCACTGCTCTAGACCACAAGTTTTCTGCAGTTTCAGTGAGACAAGAAGGAACCAACATTTAGTGAACCCCATGGGCCTGCGATAGGGTCAGGAAACCTGGCTTCTGGTTGTGCCTCTCTCTAGCTACCTCTCCATGAGTGACTTCAGAAAAGACAATATGCTTTCCCTGGGCCTAGCTTGGGTAGATGACATAGACTTGGTGGTCTCCCAGGCTTCCTTCTAGCCGTGAGACTCTGCGTTCCCAGTCAAGAACGTTTCCTTATCCACAAGGCAAAGGTGAATGGGTTTCAAATTGTACCATGCCTAGTCACTAAATACTCTCGGCTGGCTGGTCAGTTAGGGTTGGCAGGGCCTTGAACTACCACAGCTTGGGTTTTCCTTGAGCGTGGACTTTTGTGCAGTTTGCTCTCTTGCCCCTCCTCATGCTTGTGTCTGCCCCAGGTGGCCACCCTCGACCCATTCAGCCGCAAGTTAATGAGTGACCTGCTCCCTCCCTGTGTAGTACCAGCCCGCAGTGCTCCTGAGATCCCAGGTCTCTGTGGGAACCGGCCAAGGGCCTAACCAGTTCTGGTCACCTTTATGCTTCTCCCGCAATACACTAGAGGTAGGAAGCAGACAGAGCTCAGGAAAGAAAGGCCTTTAGAGGGCACTGGGTCTAACTCTCCTTCAGTAGCTCGGGTTTTTCGCTCCAAGTATTCGAGCAGTTCCTGTCACCCATTTTCAATAAGCAGGAGCACAGTGTTTCAAGGCAGTTGCTTACATCCATGGAATCTCCAAAGTTTTTTTTTTTTTTTTTCTTTCCCCCAATGTTGAGCTGATCTCTGTCTCCCTTTGGCTTTTACCCCTGGGTCCCAGCTCTGCCCCCTGGGACCGCCTAGACCCTATCTGTTCTCTCTGATCTGTGGATGTCTAAGGATAGAACCCGAGTCCCTCTGTGTTTTCCCCAGGCCAAACAGCCTCAGGTCCTCCAAATGTTCCTCAGGGGACCTGGGACCAGTACTTCCCAGCCTCATTACTGGCCTTTGCACATTCTACCATTTGTGGCTCTGGGGAGCCCCTTACTCACCTCCGTTTATTTGTACCCTCAACTTTTCCAGACTTCTCCATTACTTTTTCATGGTGACTCCAGCAGGTTGATTCTGAACCCCAGGAGTCCTGGGTCCAAACACCTCATACAATTCTCTCTGATTTGTTTGTCATTCTGGTCCAGCTAACTCCCATGACTGTGGTGCCCTTGGGAGGGTATGGCCTTCTTCTTGGTGTCCCCACATCTGAGGGCAAGCCTGAGGAGAGGAGGTGCTCACTGGGATGGGCTGACTGCATTGTACTGTGTGGGGGCTGACCATATAGCCTGCTTTTCTGCCACTTGCTTTTGTCTCTTGAGCTGGTGGGGGGTGTAGGAAAGGGATATTTTAAGGAGCATCAAAGCTGGAAATGAGTCTGAGCCACGCCCACAGTGGGTCCTAGAAGTGTGAATCAGATGGGGAGAAGCACCAGCTCAGCCATGCCTCTAGCAGTCAATGATGATGACAGTGATAAGTCCTACCATTTCTTTAAAGTTTCCAAGGGACTTTCAGTTCCATGACCGCATTCTGTTCACAGAGCAACCCAGTCAGATAGACCATGTGATCCCTGCAGCAGGTTCCTGGCTGATCCCCACCTGAGGCCCAGAGAGAGGAAGCACTCAGTCTCCAGGGAGGAAGGATTTGGAACCCATGTCTTCTGACCCTCAGCCTTCCCCGTTTCCCCCAAACCACACCCCAGCAGCCAAGGCTGCTGGGGCTGACTTGGCAGCTTCCCCACTGCAGAGGAACCTCTGCCCAGGCTGTAGTTCTGTTCCCATGGTAGAGGGAGGGACCTCTAGGGGAGGTGCCTGAGGATTTCCTGTCCTTTATCTGGGCTGCAAAGGCAGGCCTGTCTGAGGTGCGAGAGAGGCACTTGCAGCCAACTTTTCTGCTCTAGGTTGAAGTCAAGTCAGGCAGGCAAGGGCAATGAGCTTGGGAAGCACGTTGCCCCAAACATCTGGTCTGAGCAGCCCCCACCTGAGTAGTGTCTTGTAAATGGGACAAACAGAGAGGGTCATGTGGGAAAGGGGCCAGAATGGAGTCAAAGCAAAACACCCCCTGAAGTGTACACAGGATGCCCGGGGCAGGACAGTGTCAGTGTGAGGAGTGGCGACTCTGGTATAATGCAGCACTGGGTGACTTTAGGCAAATTCTGTAACCTCTGTGAGCCTCCAGCCTCTGTCAGCTGTGAGATGAAGGTATGTACTTACCTCAGGGGTTGCTGAATATGAAATCCAATAGTATAAGTAGCACTCTCACTGTTACTGTTGTTTAGTAGTACTTTCTTCCACCTTGTCACTGCTATTTCTCACTAACTTGGAGACATGCTATACTCAAACCTGCCACCTCTCGGGCCTAAGTCTGGACTTTTCTGTCATTTCAGATTCTGCCTCCTCCTGAAAAGCTCTTCCTGACTGTGCCTGCCTCCAGGGCTCCCTTCCTCGGGCTCCTTTAGTGACATTTATCACTCTGAAAGAGACTTAGTAACAATGGTAACACCAAGAACAATAGGGAATTCTTCTCAATTCTTGACACATTTGAATTTACTTAGCTCCCATGACAATTCAGTAAGGTGGGTACTGCTATAATCACCCCCATGTTATGTATGAAGAAACTGAATCAGGGAGAGGTTAAAAGAACTTCCCCAAGGTCATGCGGCTCGAGGGTGATGGAGCTGGGATCAGGACACAGGCAGTCTGAGTCCACCACCCACATCCTTAGCGACTGTGTCATGCTTTCCCCTTCCCTTTCCCAGATGCCTGCCTGGGAGGCAAGAGCTAAATCTCGAGTCTCCCACCCCTGCCTGACTGCTCCCCACACCCACCAGCAATCACCGAGTCCTGTACATACAGTCCCCAGGTCCTTGCATGTTCCAGACCCCCAGGGTTGACAGATGAAGAGGAGAGAAAACACTGAGGGCTGGGTATCTAAAGCAGAGCTGCGCTGAGGTGGGGGCGGGTGTGCAGGAGGGAGTGGGGATTGTTCTGATGGCAGCAGGCCTGCCTGATTAGCACTTTCCTGCACTGAGGGTGGAGAGCAGGCTGCTAGGTGGCATTAGGAGAAGAGACATTTTAGTGAGCTATCTTCACAACCAGGTTGTATTATTTAGAAGGTGTGGTTGGTTAGGGGCACGTGCGTAGCTGGCTGGATTCACTTTTGTGAGCCCTGCAGCTGGCCTGGCACATGCTAAATTGGGTATGTATGTGAGGGGCTTTTGTCTAGATGCTCTAGTCCTCCCTCCAGTGTTCCCACCTCAGGGCTCTCGGGTGCTGCGAGCTTACTTCCCTCAGGTTTTACCAGCTGCCAGCTCCGTTACTTTCGAGCTCATTCTGTTACTTGCCTCCAAATGAGCTCCAGGGGGTGCTTCAAGGACAGTCCATCTTAGCCTCTGCCTCCCTGAGAAGGAGGGCCTAGTACCAGCTCTTGCCAGGTACTCTAGGAGAGTTCAATGTTCAGTTTTCAGACCTTGGTGCCTACCATAGGGCCCAGTGCAGAGTAGGTGCTCAGGTAATATTGGTTGAATAAATACGCAACCAAGGGGGAGTGGATTTGGAGGGGAGAGCCTGGGGATGCTGACGTGAGAACAGATCAACAGGAGGGCTGTGGGCATTTACTCAGTTTCTTGGTTTCATCTGTAGTCCAATAGAAACCATTTGACCTTTCAGGGGAGCCTGGCATGCTGCAGTCCATGGGGCCACAAAGAGTTGGACATGACTGAGCAACTGAACTGAACTGACGTTTCATAGCCTTAGTTTCTCTTTTGTCCAGCAGGCCAGCCTTGGACAAGGCTGTTGTGGAGACCAAAGAGATACAGCATGATCAGGTGCTTCTCTACTACTGGGAACTTACTTCAAGTTAATGGTTCATACTGCAGAAAAACTGGTATATGTTTTTTTATGTCTGTGGCCTAGAAGATTTCTCCTATTTAATGAGGATTCTAATGTAGTGCTCTGACTCTGGAGCCAGACTGCCTCAGTGTGGATCTTGGACCACCACTTCTTCACTGATGACCTTGGGAAATTACTCTGTAGCTGTGGGCCTCAGTTTTCTCATTGATCAAATAGAGATATTATCAGAGCACTAACCTCACAGGGTTGTTATGAAGGCTCAATAACATAAATCATATAAAAAGTACCTAATCTAATACCTGGGACAATAATGATGACTTGTTGCCCTTTGGCTGCTATGATTATTATCTCATTTTATATTTGCAAATACCTCATTTTGTCAGTACTATGATTGTAATGCTACTTGACAGATGAGGATACTGTGGCATAGAGAAATAAAGTCTTATCCAGTATGATCTATATAAAGTCCTTAGCTCAGGGTCTGGCACATAGTAAGTAAATATTAGTGTCTATCATGAATTATTCTTAATACACAACATAATTACATTCAGTATCCTAAAAATTGTTATCAATAATGATCACAGCCAGAGCTGAGAAGTAGCAGAGCTAAGACTAAAAGTCAGGTCTTCAGATCACTAGCTTGTTACTCTTCCCACTCACCGTACTGCAGAACCTGTATGCTCTGGAGTCCTAACACGGCCATCAGGCCACTCTTTGGGGTTTTCCTTCCCTTCACCTCACCATGGCCTGAGCATTCCTATCATCACCCCTGTCCCCACCTTCTCCTTTGAACTCCTTGTCCCAGCCCTCCCTTTGGCCACTGCTGGGCTCCAAGGCAGGCTTGTGTCTGTTGGCTTCCAGAGGAGAGCAGACCTGGCCTGAGGAGGCTACTTCTCTCAGGCCTATATCTTTTCTGTCAGAGACAATTTTCTCTAGATCTCAGGGTGGGGCCAAGCTCCTTCAAGGCATTTCCTGCCCAGAAGTTTATATTTGGCCTCAGCAAGAGGAAAGGGAAGTTGGGTTTAGGAAGGGGGGTTGGGATGTAGAAGTGGTGGTACAGGGTCAAAACAGGTGAGCACCAACATTTTGCAGAACAGGAAAGGGAAGCAGAAGATGGTGGATGTCCCTTCTCTTAAGTAAGTTTGCGTGCTCACAGGAGCTTGGGATGGGAGAGCTAAGTGCTCCATGAGGCAGAATGCCTCCACCCTCATCCAGAGTTTATCTTCTATTCTCACACCTTTGGTCCTTGGTTCCTGAATGTATGGTTTCTGCCCTGGGGCAAGGTGGGTTGCCAGTCAGCCAGTCTGCTGAGTTGCAGATGCGTGCTCAGTTCTGTGGAGAAGGCAATGGCACCCCACTCCAGTACTCTTGCCTGGAAAATCACATGGGCAGAGGAGCCTGGTAGGCTGCAGTCCACAGGGTCGCTAGGAGTTGGACACGACTGAGCGACTTCACTTTCACTTTTCACTTTCATGCATTGGAGAAGGAAATGGCAACCTACTCCAGTGTTCTTGCCTGGAGAATCCCAGGGACGGGGGAGCCTGGTGGACTGCCGTCTATGGGGTCGCACAGAGTCAGACACGACTGAAGTGACTTAGCAGCAGCAGCAGCTCAGTTCTGTGTCCCCACTGTGGAGATGCCAGAGGAGGGGGTGAAGTCGAAGGTCTGCACGATGTTTAGTTGGGAAACAGGACTTCCTATCTAGATGTTGCCAGAACATGCAGTAGCCTACACCACATAGCACTGGGGAGACTGAGATACAAAGGACCCAATTGCTGGAGCTCCAGTGGAATGGGGGAAACAGATACATGCTGTCGAGAAGGTAATGGAAATATTCGGGGGGGGGGCACTTAATTTAACTGGGTGTTAGGGGGTTGGTGAGAGATCAGGGAATGAAGTCTTCATGGGATAGGGTGTCTGACCTTCATCATGATAAATAATAGGAATTTGCAGCTTCAAGTCAGGCCGGGTCTTGAGTGTGGAGGTGGAAATCAGTTTGATGTCTGCCCCAGCTGTGGGCAGTGGGGAGCCCATTAGGTTGCAGACTAGGAGAGTGGCCAGGTCAGAGCTGGGCTCTTTGGAGAAGAAGCTGGCAGGATGACCTGTTGAAAGGACAGCCTGGAGGCTGGGAACTTGCAGGGCGGAAATAATCCAGGCATGAGAACCTGGAGCACGATTGGGCATGGGAAATCGTGACTGTTGGATGGAAAAATGGATAGAATTTGGTGGCTAAATACATGAGCAGAGAGAGGACAGACCAGCCTGACTAGAGGTTTAAGCCTTAATGTTTGGTGCCTTTGGAGGCCAGAAATCAGGAGAGCTGAATTGGAAGGGAAAGATGGGTTTGTTCTTGGTCCCTATTGAGGGTTCTTTCTTGAGTCTCCCAGAAGAGAGCATGCAAGAGGAGGCTCCCCTCTCTACCAATCACACATACTTCTGTTCTGGGTCTAAATTTTGGTGAGTGGCCATTGAAAGATAGGGAAACTGCCACTTAGATGGAGGTACTGGCTTGCCCAAGGTCATCTGACAGGTTCCTAGTGGAGCTAAGATCAGAATGTAGTTCTCCTGACTTTGGATCCAGTACCCTGTTCACCCATACCACAGTGGAGGGCAGTTCCATCTGCCCCATACCAGTTAGGCTGGTATCTCTTGCCTCCAGGCTGGGAACTGGAAGTGATGGAGTAGCACGTGAATTATTAAAACACCTGTCTTTCCTTGTCTCCCATGACCTTGTCAGAGCACCTGGGATGATCCGGATAGGGGACAGGATCCCCTGAGGGCAAGAAAGCTAATGGAGCCTCTGTGGCAGAGCAGGTGACAGCTTTGACCTTCACTTTCACAAGGAAGCCCTGTGCCAGGCAAAATGTCAGCTGTCTGCTTTGGCTCTGCTGCATCAAGTGCTTGCCTAGGAGACCACAGACCGGGCCGCCTCTGGACCCAAATTCTCAAGCAGCCCCAGCAGGCCAGAAGTCTGGCTTAGCCACAGGGCCCTCATGGCCCTCCTCCACTTATGGCTGCATACTGCAGCTTGGGCTACAGCTTTGTGTATGTGTGTGGAGACAGAGCACAGTTGGAAGTTCCTTATATCACTTCCATATTTATAAAAACTCCAAAAATAAGAACTGTCACCTCCCCTGGCTGATGCTGAAAGGGGTCCACAGTGTCCAGAGATAAGGGACCTACAGTGAACATTGCATTCATTCTTCACCTCACTTCTCAGGACATCCCCAAGGTGGGCTGGGGCTGCCTGGAGGTGCTTGAGGCCCCCAGGTAAGGTGGAAGGAAGCTGCTGTTCCTGGTCTCTTACACTTCAGGTCTGGAGTCAAGCTTTCTTTTATTATGGGAGGTGTCCTGTGCATTATAGGATGTTTAGTAGCATCCCTGACCTCTACTCGGTAGATACTAGCAGCATCCTTCCCCAGTTGTGATGACCAAAAATGTCTCCCAACATTGCCCAAGGTCTCCTGTGGTAGTGATGGGTGGGGGGGTTAAATTGTCTCTGGTTGAGAATCCTTGTGGCCTCATGGCCATGGCATGGACATGGAGTGTTAGAGAAGGAGGGCCACACCTGTGAACCTGCCACTGGCCAGCAAGTAGATTTTGTGGCTTCATTTTGTTGCCACCCAGTCCCACAGTAGCTCTAGCTGAGACCAGGGCTCACATCCGAACAGGTGCAGCAGGGGCCCCGAGTTCTGCCCAGCCACCAGAGGCCAGTCAGTGTCTAGCACTATCAAGCTCGGCCACTTGACATCAGCAGTCCTTGCTGCGGCACCCCTCCTGCAACGGTTGGAATGTGGGATAAGAGTTATTTTGGTCTCAGTCTCCCTTTCCCCCTCCCCTGGAAGAACCTAGTTAGAGTTGTGATTCCAGCTAAGAGCAGGAGAGACAACCAGTACACCTGACCTCCCAGTAGACAGAGCATGGTAGACCCCGGCATGTCCGCTGCAAGGTCAGGAGGGGAAGTCTTGACAGTCCCGGCATCCATGACAACTCTTAGTCTTGGCCCTTGTGAAGGCCCTTCTCCATCAGTCTCCCAGACAGAGAGGTGCATATCTGGGTGGTCACCTGTTGCAGCACCTTTGCCAGGGTCAGAACAAATCCCACAGACCCCTTTGTGCAAATTCAAATGAAGTACTGCCTCGGGGCTGAGTGGACACATTTCTCGTGGCCAAGGCCCCTTAGTGTAATCTTATGGGAGAGTGGAAGGAGCAGGTCACAAGCACTTGGGGTCAGCTGAGATCCGAGCCCTCTGCTGGAAGGCCAACACCTCCTCAAGTGAGGTCCCTCTCTAGGAATAGGGGTGGGCAGAAGAACTGAGAGCTGCATCAACCAAGAGAAATGATCTGAGAAGCTCTTTGCTAGGACTTGGCATTTCCCACGTGCAACAGCAAGACGAGTGGTCAGTGGCCCCTCTGCCTACCTTGGCGACCAGCTTGGCCTCACAGAGTCCACCCTGGAAACTTGAGTTGTCACATAGATACCTGGGACCTTGGGTTGTCACATAGACAGCAGCCTCCCAGGGCTTTCTTCACCCCTCTGAACATTGGCTCTTTCCCCTAGGCTCACTGGAGGTGGGAGACACCATGCTGAAACAAACCTTGTTTTGGAGATACCCATCCTGCGTTCACCCTGGAGAAGGAAATGGCAACCCACTCCAGTGTTCTTGCCTGGAGAATGTCATGGACAAAGGAACCTGGTGGGCTGCAGTCTATGTGGTCACAAAGAATCTGACATGACTGACTGACTATCACTCATCCTGCATTGAGGGCCACGGGGGAGATGCCCTTCCAAATAGGCAGCTAAGTAAGAGAAACGAAACCAAGTTTGTTGAAAGCTGCCTCGTGGAATAAGTCAGCTAACTGAATAAATTGCCTTCACAGACACCTGCAGATGTCTATCACATGCATTCACATCACTGTTCGTTGGCCCCAAAGAGAGCATGAGCCAGTGATAAGAACAGGCCTGAGTGTAGCCTCTGGATAGAATCTTTCTGAAGACCTATGCTGTGGCTTTTTTTACCAGGTTATGTCTGTTTTGGGCAGCGGTTCTCGATCCTGGGTGTGCTTTCAAATCACCTGGAGAGCTCTCAAAAACAAAACAAAACTAATTATATCTCCAGAGAGTCTGATTTAATTGGTCATGATTTAATTGGGCCTCGGGCACTGGCATTTTCAAGTTCCCCAGATTATAATATGTAGCCCAAATCGAGAGGGGACTGCTCTGGTAGTAACAAGAACACTTTGATTTGGGCCTCTGTAACATCTACCCCTTTCTTGTCCTAGGCCCTGGATCTTGCCCAGTCCTGAGGCCTGAGCCGGATTTTGGGTTGGGAGGGAGCACGCTGAACCAGGACTTGGGCAGCAGCTATCTCACAGCCCACAGGGTAACCAAAGGCATAAAGGCCTTGAGTTCCCCGACAGTGGTGTGAAGAGGGGTGACTGGCGAGTGAGGAGAGTGGCTGGATGAGACCCGAGTTCTGGCAGCTTAGTTGTTGATTGTCTTTTCTTCTCCTAGCTCACTTTCCCACTTCTTTATACCTAGGACACAATCTGAACTGAACTTTAAAGACTCTGGATACAAAGTTCAAGTTGTCTTATTAAAAGCAGCCCTCTCTGATGATAACTTTCATACAGCCTCTCCAAATCAGACAGAACCCAGCCAGATGCACACAGTAACCTCAGAGGTAGGCAGTAAAGTTGTTAGTCCCCAAATTGTAGATTTGGAAACCAAAGCTTAGAGAGTAAAGCAAGTTGCATATGATGATTTAGGCAGCAAGTGGGAGAGTCAGCTTGATTGGACAAAGCTTTTTCTCCAACTCAGGTATCATCTTTGGGTGTTATTGTATTTCCTCAGTGGGAAATAGTGCTGCCTTTTTCCTGAGTACATAAACTCTTCCCTTGTTCATGTAGAGTTTCTCTAAAACAGAAGCCCTGCTTTTCTCTTCATTGTATCCTCCTCTGTATAGAAAAATGTGCAGTGCTAAGAGGATCCCTGGATGTGGCCTGTGGAAGTGTAGGTGTAGATACTGTCATTTACCCCTGAGACAGTACACTGCTGCTCAGCTAGTTCTTCTTTGTCGTTCCCTCTGGGAGACTGAGGCATGATTGACTCTGGAGCATTCTAGTATGTCCTCTCCCCCAACCCTTGAGGGGATCGGCTGGGCCCCTCCCCAGGGAATCTCGGCTTAAATCTTAGTGGAATACAGCTTGTGCCAGCTGGATGCAGTCCCTGACCTGTCCTGGCATATTACCCTAGTCTTGGCCAGCAAAATGGCCTGCAGAACATAGTAGTTAAAACTGTTGGAATTCGCACATCTGGACACAGGCAGGACCAGGGGCCACAGACATTCCTCCATCACTCGTCTCAGCCTGCCCAGTGTCACTCTTCCTGCCAGGCACATAAGGCAATCGTTGGTCTGGGCTCCCTGAGCCCCAGTCCCAGGGAGAATGACTGACTACTGGGGATGGGTGGTCACTCCTGGCCCCAGCCTGGCCAGGCTAGGATTGGTGGGAAGGACAAAGCAAAGCACCTTAGCTCAGCCCTTAATCACTAAGACAAAAGCCCCTGACCACTCCATCTGGGAGGGAGCCTCAGGGCCTCTCAAGCCTCTGTGAGGTGGTCTATTGTCAGGAGCCAATGTCCCTGACATCCTGGCAGGTAATAAGCCATTACATTCTTTAGATTCCTGCCAGGAGGTGCTGTTGAGGATTCATTCAGACCCTGCTTCTAACTCCTTGGCTGCTTTGTCTTTTGGAATTATTGTGGCCTCTTTGATAATTCTGCCTCCTACTCTCACTTCCTTGAGCCATCTAGTTCCAATTCTGACAGAGGTATAGATGCAGCCATTATCCAGGCCCAGAAAAGAATACTAGTTGGGTCTTTTTCTCCCATTTTCTCTTTTTCCTTGGGACCCTCCTGTCAGTGTTGGGTAGTAACTCTCTGCTGAATGCTCGGTACAATGTGCCAGTGCTTTTTATCCCTGGTATTTTATTTAATGTTCTCAGTAGCTATTAGAGGTGGATTCTATTTTTGTCATTTTACAGAAAAGAATACTGAGTCATAGAGAGGTTAAACAACTTGCCCAAAGTTAGAGAATTAGCTAGTCAGACTGCTTAGTCAGAGAGCAAGTGACTGACCAGGATTTGAACTCAGACTTGTCACTCCACTAGATCAGAAGGGCAGAAAAAAGTTTGGGGACCTGGAGTTGGTTCCTTTGAGTCTAAGCCTTTTGTTTATGTGGCATCTGAAGGCAAGTGCCATAATACAATGGAAAGAGCACAGGACATGGAATTAAAAGATGGTAGTAATTTCAGTTGTGACACTTAATTCTGTGTGATTTGGTGAAGTCCCTTGGGCCATTTCCAGTATGTCTATACTGTAGCTTTTAAAAAATACTGATTTGGAGAGTCTTACCACAGATCAATTAAATCGGCCTCTGGGGGTGGGGCTCCCAGGGATTGGTAGTTTTACAAAGCTTCCTAGTTGATTCTAATGTGCGTCCACGGGTGAAAATCCCTGAGCTAGCTGATTTGTGCCAGTGCTTCCCAAACTCTAATGTGCATGCAGATCACTCAAGGACTTACTTAAATGTAGATTCTGTTTCAGAAAGTCTGGGATTCTGCCTTTCTAACAAGTTCCAAGGTGAAGCCGATGCCGCTAGTCCAATGATCACACTTTGAATAGCAGGAAGCTAGAGGGCTCTAAGGGCTTCCCTGGTAGCTCAGCTGGTAAAGAATCTGCCTGCAATGCAGGAGACCATGGTTCGATTCCTGGGTCAGGAAGATCTTCTGGAAAAGGGCTAGGCTACCCACTCCAGTATTCTTGGGCTTCCCAATTCTTGGGCTCCCAATGTGGGAGACCTGGGTTCGATCCCAGGGTTGGGAAGATCGCCAGGAGGATAGCAACCCACTCTAGTATTCTTGCCTGGAGAATCCCCATGTACAGAGGAGCCTGGCGGGCTACAGTCCATGGGATCACAAAGAGTAGGATGAGACTGAACGACTAAGCACAGCACAGCACAGAGGGCTCTATGTATGAATGAAAAGCCTTGGCACCCACCTGAGTGAGCTGGTTCCCTTCCCACCAACCCTGGCCAGGGCTACTGCCAAGCACTAGGGTAGTGGGCAGCCTTCCCCTCTCCCACGGCCCCTTGTGACTCAGGTGAAATGTGCAGATGTGTAAGATCAGGACTTCATTTCTGCCGTCTTCCATCTCCTCCAGGCTCAGGAAGGGCATCTGGATGTGTCTCCCTCTGCTGCCTCCTCCTTGTTCTGCCTCTAAGCCATGAGTGACCAGAGGCTACAGTGGTCTTCGAGTGTGTGTTCCTGACATGCAGACCTGATCCTGAAGGGTGGTCCCCCTGCCTCGGGTGGCCTTTTCCCGGGGGGCTGGTAGGAGCAAAAGACAGGGAAGTGGCTGTGGCAGCTGGCTCAGCTGTCCTACCAGCAAAACCATGTCCGTCAAATGCGGCCTGGGCTGGAGTGAAGTTCCTTAGGGCTGTTCTCACTATGTCCCCGGATCACCACTGACCTAGAGATCCAGATCCTTTTCTGGTCTAGCATTGCCCCCTGCCAGAGGGGCTGAGGTACTGCTAGCTGGGCTCTGTGGGAGCAAACACTTTCCAGTACCTCTCAGAGGTCCTCATGATTCCTAAATCTCTGTCATAGGTTAGAAGGTTATAGTGACGTAAAACACGTGTGCACACAGATGCAGGTGTGGGTACAGACTGAGGTGGCTGAGGGGGAGTGTATCCGGGTGCATGGTCCCACACTGATCTATGTGGATCACGGACATGAGCAAACTTGGCTACAGTTACTTGCAGAGACAGATACTGGGACAGCAGCAACCAATGCACACGCTCTCAGAAATGCAGAGTGTTCATTCCCACCCCTGCCCTTGGCCCATTAAGCCCTTAGGGGCTCCAGAGGCTTCAGAGCCTTTTCTTCTCTGCAACAACTCCTCATTAGTGACCCTTGGTCAGGCTATCTTTTTCCGACCAACTTCCACCTTCCCACATTCTTCCTTCCCTTGTCTACCCACCTAGGATCTCTGAAATACATTTGTGTCCTTTACTTATGATTCCTGGCTGCCAGAATCTCATCTTGGATTTCCCTGTGGGAGACCACTGGGGAGAGAGCTCTTCCTGTCTTGGAAAATCCCCGCCAGTCTCCTTGGAGGCTCCTGGTTATAGTCTGTAAGGAAGTGGAAGAAATGTGGGGGCAGGAATCCATGGGCAGAGCAGCTCTGCAGAGGCGGCAGCCTCTCTGTGGCCCCAACATCAATGACAGCTCCCATGGTCCCAGCCTCACTGCTCCCTGGCACCATGGGTGGGGAATTGGGCAGTCCCAGGGTTCTGCTGCAGATATTCAGCCTGCCATGGCCAGGAGCGCCTCCACTGTGGCTTTAATCCACCTGCAAGTCTCCACTGAGGCTATCAGGGGTACCTTACCCTGTGCCAGGCACTCCCAGGGCAGAGTTGGGAGGCTAACCCAGCCATTGCCCTCCAAGACTCCCATAAGCCAGCACTGTCAGCTGGACAGTCAGCATTGGGTTGTGCCACAAAGAGGCCAAGCCATGGGGGAGGGCTGGAGCAGTCCGGGGAAGCCCCATGAGGATGGAGGCATCCTCACCTGGACCTTGGTGATGGGGGAGAAGAGCTGCTTTGTTAGAAGGGGTCGGAACCTTGAGCGGGGATCACACTGAGCTTGAACTCTGGCCTCTGCACTACTGCCTTATGGTGTGAGACTTACAGATGAGCCCTTCCTTTCTGAACCTATTTGGATATGTGTAAAATAAGCATATTAAAATCCGCACAGCTTATGGTGTCTGTTAAATGAGATTTGTTATCAGAATGCTGGGGAATACTAGGTATGATGATGGAAAACAGAATAACGCTGTTGAACATTTTGTATCCCTAGCTGGACCTGGGCTGTGGAAGGGGGTGCCCCCCCGGTGGTGGGGGAAGGAGTGGATGAAGACACAGTGGTGGTTTCTTCCCCTGGCAGTATTCCTTGACCCCAGATGTTCCTTAGAGTTGTTGCTGGTGGTGGTCCTGTTCTTGGGCAGAGAATACGGTGTGAGAGAGGTGTCCCACCACATCCAGGGAGTAGGGTTTGGGGAGCAGAAAGGAAATCCTAGCTGTGACATGGAGGGAATGCGATAGCTCCTTTGTGCTTCTCTTGTCATTTCCAGGTCACCAGAGCTATAGGTGCTTCCCTGCTAAAGGTTCAAGTGTGCATATCCAGGGTGGCTTGCCGCCAGCACCTGCTAACCTTCTTCCTCTGCCTGTCTCTCTTCCTCTCATCTGTTTTAGAAGCTGAGGCCAAAAAAGCATGCAGGTGGCTCCGAGCAACAGGCTTCCCTAAGTATGCTCAGCTTTTTGAAGGTAAGGTCACTCAGTGGTTCCCCCTGCCCCACCCCAGAGTTGCCTTATCCCTCCATTTTTCAGTTGGAACATGGGGCCCGTAAGATTTTTTTTCTCCCACCACACAAGAAGCTGTTTATCCTGGCCTGCTCCCATCGTTACAACCTCTGTCCTGTCTTTTCTCCTGCCTTCTCATCAGCTCTCACAAGTTCTGGGGTCTCCCATATGTTAAAGCACCTTGTCTCAGGCAGGGCTGCTGCGCTGCACAGCTCCCAGGGAAGGTATTTATGTAGACGTAACATGGAGGGTGCACTCGGGTAGCCCTGCTTTCACCTCCCCTCTCAACGGCCTTATTTCTCTGCTTTCCTTCATTTTTCTGTTTTTCTCTAGAGTTGTTCATACTTGCTGTTTCCATTCTTCCCACATCCCCACTTGTATCTTGGCTTCATCCCCACCTCACTAACAAAACAGTCCTTGTCAAGTTCACCAGGGACCTACATGTGGTCAAATTCAGCGGTCACTTCTCAGACCTGACTTAATCTCGCAGTAGCATTCAGTGCAGTTGGCCATTCCAGCTCCTGGACTACCCTCTTCTCCCGGCTTTCTGGCAGCCACTCTCAGTCTCCTTCACCGGCACAGCTTCCTCTAACTGTTCTCATTGTTAGAGTGTCCCAGGGCTCTGTCCTAGCCCTTCTTCTCTGTGGACATTTATCTCTGAGGAGATCCTTTTCTGAGCACCATGTATATTCTGATGACTCCCCAATGTCTCTCTGTCCAGCCCTTAGGCCCAAACTCCAGATTCATCGCTTCAACTCTCAGTTCAGTATCTTTGCTCAGCTGTCTGACAGCCGTCTAAGATGTTACCACCTGATGGGGCCACCACCACCTAAGCCCCACGTCCCGACATCATCCTCTGGTTCTCTTTTCCTTTGTGCCTGTATCTAACCCTTCAGCAAGACCCTGCTCCCTCCAGACTATATCTTGAATCTATCCACTTCATATGGCCTTAACTGTCACATTAGTGTGATCTGCTCGCCCAGCCTAGTGCTACAGCCTCCTTTCTACACTCCGTCCTCTACTCTGATGTTCAGCAGCTAGAGTGACCCAGGGAGTGCAGGCCTGACCACAGTATACCCCACTCCACTCTGTCACTCACTCCTCCGTGGGCTTCATGGCACACCCAAAATGAAGTGAGCGGCAACGCTTTGTTCTAGCCGACAAAACTGCATCGCCCAGCTTCCACGTGCTTCTCTCCACTTTGCTCACTACTCTCTGGGCTTCTTCCTACCACCTGCTCACACCAGACTCTCGCCCTCCTTGGAGCCTTAGTTTTGGTCCTGCTGGAGACTTTCTCCCAGGCTCCTGGCCCAGTTGACCCCTTCTTGCTCTTCAGGGCTCAGCCTTAGTAAGGCCTCTCTTTACCCTGTCACCCTGGCTCATGTCTTTGCTAGCATTTGTAACAGCATACTTTGTTTCTCTCGCATACTGTTCACCATCTGTTGCCCCTGTGAGAGCGCAAACTCCATGAAAGCTTGGATCATTTTTGTCTCATTCGCTGTTGTGTCCCCAGTGTCTAGCAGAAAGTTGGTGCTCAATTAACATTAGTAAATGAGTTCATGGGCTTGTTTTACCAGTAGGCAGAGAGGTGTGAGATTTTGCAGGTATTCTCTCCTCTTCCTCCGCTCCTTCCTCTCCCCCTTTCCCTTCTCAAACCCCAGGGAGCAGGTGCTCTTGCTCTGAGCAGAAGGGAAAGGGAGCTATTGTTTGACTGCACAGTGTCCTTGTTCTTTCCCTGGTCCCCCTGGTTCACCTTGGGCCAGAGAGGAGGTTCCCCGTCTTGAGCAGCCTCCCGCATGAACCTGCCTCACTGACTGATGGGTCCTCTTGTCCAGCTTGACCTTTCTGTCTTCTCCTTGATCTTCCCCCTGTGGCCAACCGTGAGCTCCCTGGGTCCCTCCTTCACTGCAGCCTTTCTCCTCCTCCTCAGCTCTCGCCTGCCTGGCTCCCTTCTGCCTGCTCCCCCTTCTTCTCACTGCAGGGTCCCTGGCACTGAGTTTCTAACCTGCTGCTCTAGACTCATCTCTGCTTTTCTCTGCCATACAGAAGGTTTGTTTCCTGTGGATATTGGCTCTGTGAAGAAGGACCACAGTTTTTTGGACGAGGACTCTTTGGGGGCCCTGTGCAGGTAGGGGGGCTAAGGGCTAGGCCTGGGAGGTCATGGGCCTGGCTTGGGGCTTCCTCGTGGGAAAAAAAAGCCATCCTTGCCCCTCTGACAGAGTAACCTGCCTATTAACAAAGCTTATCTGCTGCTCTCATGCTCTTCACTCTTCACTCTGTCTCTGTGCCTGTGATATCCTCACTGCCCACCCCCAGGCACTAGAAAGCCAAGGTCTTTGGCCTTTTATTTCCCTTCAGTTAGAGCCTCCAAACATTCCTCTAATTTGTCCCCCTCTACTTTTTGAGGCCAAACCACGACTTCTTGGATCCATCCTTCTAACTGGCCTTCCTATCTTCCATCTCAGCATTCCCATCCTTGCTCTGATACAACTCCACAAGAGCCACCAGAGTCAGCTTCCCAGTGAGTGCTCCTCTGCTTGAAATATGTTGCCGTCTGCAGAAAGAAGTCTAAAGCTTTTTTAGCATGACACCTGAGGCCTTTTGCAACATGGCTCTGCCCAACCTTATCAGCCTCAGTCTACCCCTCACACATGCACTGGTCTGTTTATTGACCATTTCCCTCTCTACCTTGTCACAGGCTTTGGTTGAAGACTGGGATAGGAGTCTCTGTCTCTCTGTCGATCCAAATCCCATTTCTGTTCTCCAGCAAGACTTCTCTCTGACTGCACCCCCTGCCTTCAGGGAAGTTGCTCGTCCCACCCTCTGTGTGCCCTCTATGCCTTCTGTCTGCTCTGTTCTTGAATGTGTCCCATCTCTGTAGTGGTTGTTTTTATTTTTTGTCTCACATCTGTAAGTTCCTAGAGGACAAGAGCCCATAATTTCTACAGCATCATGTCTAGCACTGAAACCTTCATGAACACAGGGACTTGGGAGATGTTTTGATGTCTTGAGCATGTGAAGCAGTGGACGGCATCTTCCTAGCGTCCTAGGCTAGTCCCTGCAGGCTCGGTGGCTTGTGACCCTTGGGTGAACCCTGCTTTGTGTTACTTGCAGGAGGCTGATGACCTTGAACAGTTGTGCCTCGATGAAACTGGAGGTTCATTTTCAATGCAAGCAGGTGAGTTAGGGCAAGGATAGGGTCTGTGGTCTTGTGGCACCATGGCTAACCCAGGACGAACACAAACAACTTATGAAAATAGTCCAGTGTCCTAGGAGGCTGGGCTGTCCAGGGTGGTGCCTTGCTCCAGCCTGGGAGTAGGATGTACGTTTATGAGGCTGCTGGGTTTCGGCTAGCCTGGTCTCAAAGTTGGGGTATGAGAAAAAGTACCCTGACTCATAGCATCACTCAGCCTTATCAGCCCACCACTCCCTCCTGGATTTTCTAATAACTTGACCTAGTGATGGACATCCCTCAGGGAAGTCCATCTGCCTACATGCCTTCTCTGTGATGGCAAAAATTCCTTCACTGGGGGCAGAGACAGAATAATGTGATGGAAAATCATGGCCTATATGATCTTAGAAGATCTTAGAAGTCAGGATGTCCAATCTCACTTCACGAAGTCTTACACTAAGCCTCATTTTCTCCAGCTCTACAATGAATTGAGAGCAGCATTAATACCCTCCAAAAACCTTTCTGACTCTGCTAGTCTGGGATTGTAGGAACTAAGATGGCTCTGAGTCTGCATGTAGCCCTGGAAGGTGGGGAAATGAACCTACCCTTCCCTGGGGTCAGGCTTTATGGATTTTTCTCTGGAGCTTTTTCCACCAGAGGCCTGCCGTAAACAAGTCACCAGGGAAACAGGAGAGCTTGGGCTCCTAGCCCCAGCTCTGCACTGACTTTTCAGTGACTTTGGACAAAGTTCTTCCCCTCTCTGTTCCTCAGCGTCCCCACTTTGCAAAGTAGAAAACTAGAAAATGTAAAATATCCTTTCTAGCTCTGGCATTCTGGGATTCTTATCTAAGACTATAGCCTCAAGACTCGCTGGGAGGCTGCTGAGGACAGGATGTCAGGGATGCTTGGATTCCAGCCCTGCTGTGTCATTCACTTGAAAGTGAAATTGTTAGTCCCTCAGTCACGTCTGACTCTTTGGAACCCCATGGACTATAGCCCTTCAGGCTCCTCTGTCCATGGAATTCTCCTGGCAAGAATACTGAAGTGGGTTGCCATGACCTTGGGCAAGCAGCTTCTCATTTGTTTAGGTTTCCCTGTCTGTAAAAATGGGTAGGGATTTCATTGACCAGATGACCACTACCCTCCATCCAGGCTTTCTCCATGACTCCTGGCTTCTTCCGGCACTCCCAGAGTGCCGAGGAGTGCCTTCTACTCTGAGGATGTGTTCTCAGTCAGAGAGCAGGGCCCTTTGCCCCCAAGTCCCCAAAGAGTTTGGAGGCAGAGAGTGGAGCCCAAGAAAGGGCTTGTGGACTGGCTACCCGTGACCCTACCCTGTGATGCTCTTCTCAGAATGAAGACTCAGAGGAGGAAGAGCACTGTACCATCAGCAACCACTGGACCTTTGAGCGAGAAAATAAGCAGTGGTCTCGCATGGGTTCCTCTGACTTGTTGGCCCCAGCAAGCCCTGACCTGCCAGTGACCTCTAGCTGTGAGGGCGTCCTCACTGAGCTTAGTGCCACCTCCCTGCCTGCCATCACTGTGAGCCTACCACCTGAGCCAGCGGATCTGCCCTTGCTAGGCCATTCTTCCAGCCCAAGTCACTGGCCCTTCTTCAGCCCCACTCGGGGCCAGGAGGGCCCCCGGGACAAAACCAAGAAGCACCGTTCCCAGAGCTTCCTCAAGCACCTTGAGTCTCTCAGACGGAAGGAAAAGGGTGGAGGCCGGCAAGCAGATCTGGAGCACAGCTCAGTCACCTCAGAAAAGGTTGCCAAAGCCTTCTCTTTCCGAAGTCGCCATGGCTTCCTCTATCGGGCCAAGAACCAGGCGGCCACATCAGCCAGTGGCAGTGGCGCTGAGACTCAGAGGGCCTGGGAGGCCTGGCCTGTGGCCATGTTCCAGCATCCTCCGCGGGCACACCAGGGTGATTGCCTGGTGCATGTGCCCAGAGACCACAAACCAGGCACATTCCCTCGCTCCTTGTCCATTGAGAGCCTGTGCCCAGAGGATGGACACCGCCTGGCAGATTGGCAGCCGGGTAGGCACTGGGGCCATGAAGGGCGCCGGGGCTCCTGTGGCTCCATAGGTAGCCACACCAGCATCTATGACAACATGCCAGAGCTGTATCCAGCTGAGCCTGTACTGGCTGGGGCCGAGGCTGAAGAGGAGGAGGAGGAAGGTGGGGACAGCTACACTCACCTGGATGACATCCTCCAGCACGTGTGGGGGTTGCAGCAGCGGGTAGAGCTCTGGTCTCAAGCCATGTGCCCAGACCTGGGGCCTGGAGATAAGGAAGAAGAGGAGGAGGAGGAAGTAGAGGAGGAGGCCACTTCAACAGTAGAAATAGCCACCGATGGAGTGGAAGGCCAGACCGGTGAGGCTCAGACCCAGGGAGAGGCTCCAGCCCTCAGGGAGTCCCTAGCCCTGGGCCAGGTGGATGTGCAACTTGGAGTCCTGGCTCAGCCTCAGACCCCTGCCAAGGCTAAGTTCCTGGCACAGTCAGAGACTGGGGCCCCAGGCTTTGCCCAGGATCATGAGGAGGAGACACATTCAGTGGGAGAACCAACCTCTTCCTCCAGCCTGTCTGTGGAAGAAGAACACGTTTCCGACACTGTGGCCTCCTCCAGTGAGCTGGATAGTAGCAGGAACTCCATGAACGAGGCTGAGGCTACAGGGTCCCCAACTGGACTCCAGACATCAGTATCCCGTGAGCGACGAGATTCAGGTGTCGGGGCCTCACTTACCAGACCCTGCAGGTGGGAGTTCAGGGTAAGGGTGGGGCAAGGATTCTGTTGTCTCTCTTTCTCCCTTCTCCCTTTCCCTCCCCCTCCTCTCATCTCTTCCCTTACCCCTTTTCTCCCCTCCCTTCCTTATCCGCCCTCCATGTCCCCCTTTCCCACTTCCAGTTTTTTAGTCACAAGGCGCAGGGGAAAGTTCTTAGGGGCTGAGTGATTGCCTGCCTGCAGCCAGTCCCAGAAGAGAAAAAGAAAGTACGGGACTCGGGAATCTAGAATGTAAGCTTTAGGACCTGCCTCTGCTACGGCCTGTGCAAACTGTAGCTCCTTTTGGGTTTTAGGTAGCCCATGTGTAAATCAAGGGCATTGCAGGAGATGGTCTCTGATCCCCAGCTTCACTATTCTGGGTTTTTCAGAGAAGCCCCTCCCCTGCAGTCTTGAATGGAAGAGGGGCTCATACTGCTTGCTGGCACTAGATGGGCCCGATCTCTGTACCACCCTCCCTGACAACATCTTGGCCTCTGGGCAGCCCTGGAAATCAAGACTAAGCTTCCTCCACCCTGGAGCCCCGCAGCAGTGCTGACAGTGGTCCCATCTCTTTGTATATATTTTCTTTGGCGGGGGGAGGAAAAGGACCAGAAGAACACAACTTTTCCTAAGGTTTGCTGAAACCTGCTCCTCCAGCCTTCTCTACCCCCTCGCCTCTCACTAGGAAGCTCCGTTGGCACAGCTTTCAGAACTCTCACCGGCCCAGCCTCAACTCAGAGTCATTGGAGATCAACCGGCAGTTTGCCAGCCAGATACACCTCCTGCACAAGGGCTCACTGCTGCGGCTCACCACTTTCATGGAGAAGTACACCATCCCCCACAAACAGGGCTGGGTCTGGTGAGTCCTCCTGGGCCAGAGTGGGCACTGAGCTGCTTATCCAGGTCTTAGATCCCTCCCTGCCCCACTCCAGGGTCCTGGGAGGGTCATCCTCAGAAAGTGGGTCAGGCAGGCGGAGCCCTTATGTCAGTGGACTGGTGGGATGTGCTGGGGAACTGGAGAGGCCAGCATGACTCCAGGTGCCTTATTTTTTTTTTTTTTTATCTCAGTTTTATTTATTTATTTACTTTACAATATTGTATTGGTTTTGCCATACATTGACATGAATCCACCATGGGTGTACATGTGTTCCCCATCCTGAACCCCCCTCCCATGTCCCTCCCCACCCCATCCCTCTGGGTCATCCCAGTGCACCAGCCCTGAGCACCCTGTATGGCACCCTGTATCATGTGTCGAACCTGGACTGGCGATTCGTTTCACATGTGGTAATTGACGTATTTCAATGCCATTCTCCCATATCATCCCACCCTCGCCCTCTCCCACAGAGTCCAAAAGACTGTTCTATACATCTGTGTCTCTTTTGCTGTCTCATATACAGGGTTATCATTGCCATCTTTCTAAATTCCATATATATGTGTTAGTATACTGTATTGGTGTTTTTCTTTCTGGCTTACTTCACTCTCCAGTTTCATCCACCTCATTAGAACTGATTCAAATGAATTCTTTTTAATGGCTGAGTAATACTCCATTGTGTATATGTACCACAGCTTTCTTATCCATTCGTCTGCTGATGGACATCTAGGTTGCTTCCATATCCTGGCTATTATAAACAGTGCTGCAATGAACACTGGGGTACACGTGTCTCTTTCCCTTCTGGTTTCCTCGGTGTGTATGTCCAGCAGTGTGATTGCTGGATCATAAGGCAGTTCTATTTCCAGTTTTTTAAGGAATCTCCACACTGTTCTCCATAGTGGCTGTACTAGTTTGCATTCCCACCAACAGTGTAAGAGAGTTCCCTTTTCTCCACACCCTCTCCAGCATTTATTGCTTGTAGACTTTTGGATTGCAGCCATTCTGACTGGCGTGAAATGGTACCTCATTGTGGTTTTGATTTGCACTTCTCTGATAATGAGTGATGTTGAGCATCTTTTCATGTGCTTGTGAGCCATTCCGGGTGCCTTATGTATGTCTGTGGGAGATGCACATGGGATTTACATGAGTGTGTGCCATGGATGAGGAGGGGGTGAAGGGGGACCCCAGGCCCCCCAGCTATACCTCTTCTATCTCAATTTCCATGCTGCCACCAAGGAGATTGTCCTGAAATGCAGCTTTGGTGATCATTTTCCTGATAAAACCCTCCTGTGTCAAAGAATAAGATCTGGCTTCCTTCCCATCATGATCCTTTCACATTTCAACCCTGCCTCATCTGTCAGGGTCTTTATTCTACCATGCCCAAACAACACCACCATTCAGGCCAGCAGACCAGTCACCCTTCTCTGAATGTAGAATTTGGTTCCTGCCTCTTTACCTTTGACCATGCTCTTCTGTCTGCCTGGAATGTCTTTTTTCCCCATTTCTCCTGTGGGACAATGCCTACCTATCCCTCAAGAGCTGGCTGAATTTCTACCTTCCCTCTGAAGCCTTCCCTGACCTGCTAGGTATAGTTACCCTCCCTTGTGGGTCTTCCTTAAGTTCTTGGCTCACTTCTGGCCATGTGTATTGTCACTGCCTATCAATGCAGTCATCTCCTTGACCAGACTGAGAGCTCCCTGTGTTCCTCTGGGACTCCCTAGGACTTGGCCTAGAGTGGATGCTCAATGAATGTTGACTCTGGGCAGCTGGACCTGAGTTCCCAAGACTAGAGACAGTCTCCAAGCTGTGTCTGGGCCTACCCTGTCCCCATTCCTGATCTTTTATCTCTCCCTTGAATAGGTCAGTCCCCAAGTTCATGAAGAGGAACAAGACACCAAACTACCGGGGCCAGCAGGTATTTGGGGTGCCACCCCTCATTCATGTGCAGCGCACAGGCCAGCCACTGCCCCAGAGCATTCAGCAAGCCATGCGCTACCTGCGTAGCCAGTGCCTGGACCAGGTGAGGCCTTCCAGGGAGCATGAGGAGAGATGGCAATGGGAAAGAAGTCCAAGGCTGAGGGATCGGGGAGGGAAGCCACTCTGGCCTTCCTCCTGGGTCGGGCTGGCCCAACGGAGACTTTTCCTATATTCATGAAGGCCAAAGAAGGATGGACCCAAGCTCCCTTTCACCTGGCTCTGTGCCAGCTTTTTCTTGCCCAAGTGCAGTAGCCCCCATCTACCAGGAGCCTGCCTTAGCCTAGGACCTTGTTTTCCTACTCATCTCCCTTAAGGCCATCTCTTTCCTCGGACCCAAAGCTATACAAACTCATCTTTTTGGTTTTTCCACTTCTCTTCTACCCTGCCTAGCAGGAAGCTTGCCAGGCTTGGGGGTCTCCGGGGTGGCCTACACTCCTGATACCCAGTCTATGGCTGGCCTCACAGTCTCCTTCCCTCCCCTCCATGGGCCAGGTGGGCATCTTCCGCAAGTCTGGGGTGAAGTCCAGGATCCAGACCCTGCGTCAAATGAATGAGACCTCCCCTGACAACGTCTGCTATGAGGGTCAGTCAGCCTATGATGTGGCTGACTTACTGAAGCAGTATTTCCGGGACCTGCCCGAGCCCATCTTCACCAGCAAGCTTACTACCACTTTCCTGCAGATCTACCAGCGTGAGTCACCCACCTATCCCCGGTAACTTGCCAGGTTCTCAGCCTTCCTGAATCCTAGGGTTTGTGGAAGATAAACCTTGTGCAGGCAAGTATAGCCATGCCCATGAGCTCAGTGAAAGATTTTCTATGCCAAGTTGTAAGGTTGTTAAAGACCACATTGTATTCCCCCAAACCCATTATATGGAAGGATAGACTGAGGCCCTGAAGAAAGGCAGGGACTTCCACGAGGGTACACTTCACATTAGAGCCAGGCTTGATCTAGCACCCAGAGACCCCCCCAGAGTCCACCTTCCCCCTCACCAATTTCACATTGGGATTGCTGTGCCTTCTGCATTCCTGGAATGCAGAGGCTCTTGGGGAATAAGGAAACCCTTCTGTCATGCCTTCCTCACAGTCCTCCCCAAGGATCAGTGGTTGGCAGCCACACAAGCCGCCACCTTGCTGCTTCCCGATGAGAACCGAGAGGTACTACAGACCCTGCTCTATTTCCTAAGTGACATTGCCTCTGCTGAGGAGAACCAGATGACAGCCGGTAACTTGGCAGTGTGCCTGGCACCTTCTATTTTCCACCTCAACGTCTCCAAGAAGGATAACCCCTCACCCAGGTGAAACAGGGCAGGGCATGGCAGGGAGGGTTTGGGGCTCATTGGCTTTTTGGCCCTGGTTGGCTGGCACGGCAGTTCCCAGGCATCACCACAAGGGGTCAGTCTGACTCTTCAGGGGCCTGGGGCTGGTTGGACGCTGTGAAGCAGGGGCTTGGAAAGGGCAACAGACTGTTTTGTGTTCAGGACTGGCAAGCAGGCTTCTGGGGAGCTTGTCTTGTGCCCTTATGCCATCTTCTCTTCCTGGCCCTCTCTTCCTGGCCCTTCCCTCCAGGATCAAGAGCAAACGCAGCCTAGTTGGCCGGCCAGGCCCTAGGGACTTAAGTGAGAACATGGCTGCCACCCAGGGCTTATCACACATGATCAGTGACTGCAAGAAACTTTTCCAGGTGAGTCACTCTAGGCCATGTTGCCTACTTCCCAGACCCAGTAGAACCAACATACCTGACCTTTGCACCCTAAATCAGGGATAGGGCCGATCTTGACCACATATGCCTCAATCTCCTACTTTCAGCTCTTCCCCTGTAGTTTTTCATCTACCACCCTGCAGCATCCAGAGCTCTGCTCCCTTAAAATGAACCTGGCAGACCCCATAGGCTCTAGGACCGGAGGTTCCTGACCTTCTGCCACTCCCCCTGGCCCCCAACCCAGTCTGTGTATGCCCTCCCAGGTGCCCCAAGACATGGTGCTACAACTGTGTGGCTCCTACAGTGCGGCCGAACTCAGCCCTCCAGGCCCAGCCCTGGCTGAACTGCGGCAGGCCCGGGCTGCTGGTGTAAGCCTGAGCCTCTATATGGAAGAGAGCATCCAGGAGCTGCTGCACAATGCTGCTGAGCGCTTCAAGGGCTGGATGAGCATGCCGGGGCCCCAGCACACGGAGCTGGCTTGCAAGAAGGTGAGGACCTTGCTGCCCAGGCTGGCCATGGGACCAAGAGGGGGCAGAGCACAGGCTGTGTGCAAGGATCCCCAAGGAAGGAGCTGCCCCGCCTCTCACTGTGCTTCTGCATGGAGAATGGCAGGCAGCAGAGCAAGCACCATAAGGAAGTGAGAAGCAAGCGAGACCAGGGCTCTGTCTTGGGGAGCACCTGCTGGCATTACCTTCCCGAAGGCTCCTTCCAGAAGGCCGCACTGACTAAAAGGTCACTACTTTTAGAGCCTCACTCCCATCCCTCCCTGCACCGCAGTCATGCTGAGCTCCTTACATTTCCACCTTTGTGCTTCTTACCGCTGCTGTTCTTCTGCCAGGACAGACCTGCCCCAAGCATTATATTTCCCCAGCCATTTCCAGCCCCAACTTGATATGTCCCCTCCTCTGTTCAAAGGCTCCAGTCATGCCCCAGGCTGGAGGTAACTTCTCTCTGTCCTTCTTGACATGAGCCATGTTCCTTCTCCAATTCTGATTATAAGTAAGGCCACAAGTCCGAGGTTTGCCATGGTCATAGTAAAAACCCCCTCACAGGATCAGGGTAAGAGGCTTGTACAGGGCCTGGCACATGCAAAAGGCACCAGAAGTGGCAGCTTTTGTTGCTTTGCACGTGCTCCACTTTCCATGGTAGGTGGAGGAGTTCATTGAGGATGACCATCATCATTGGTTCCAGAAATTCCAAGCACTGTGCCCATTGCTTGGTAGAGCCTAGTAGGCCTTGGAGAATATGTGTCCTGTCATCTTTTGTGCTCTTGAGCAGGCAGAGGAGCAGAAATCTGAAAAGGAGGAAGAGGACAGGAAACACAGGGCTGGTCTGTCTGGATCTGGCTGGAGTTAGCGGAGTAGCCCTGCAGCTTTCCCTTGTTGGGGGCTGGAGTGAGGGTAGGCCGTTGCCCAGGGGTGGAGTGGGAGTTCTCCAGGCCTGACAGCCGCCCCTGTCCCTCCTCTTGTTGCTCACAGGCACCAGACGGGCACCCGCTGCGCGTGTGGAAGGCATCCACAGAAGTGGCAGCCCCTCCAGCCGTGGTGCTACACCGTGTCCTGCGGGAGAGGGCCCTCTGGGATGAGGATCTCCTGCGGGCCCAGGTGTTGGAAGCCCTGATGCCGGGTGTGGAGCTGTACCACTATGTCACTGACAGCATGGCACCCCATCCCTGCCGTGACTTTGTGGTGCTCCGGTGAGGGGCATGAGCTGTCACTCTTGTGTGCTTGGGGGACTGGGGAGGTGGGGAGGAAACCAGTGCCAGGAAGCTGAATGTGTGCATCCCTTCCCCACAGGATGTGGCGCTCTGACCTGCCCCGTGGGGGTTGCCTCCTCGTGTCTCAGTCCCTGGATCCTGAGCAGCCTGTGCCGGAGTCGGGGGTGCGGGCTCTGATGCTCACGTCCCAGTACCTCATGGAACCCTGTGGCCTGGGCCGCTCCCGGCTCACTCACATCTGCCGTGCTGACCTCAGGTACAAAGCCCCCTCAGCCCTGGTGTCCCTTGCCCCTGCCCCGCCCCATGCCCCTGATCCTAGGAGGCAAGTCCTATCTTCCTTGTCCCTGGAAGGGGCTCAAAGGAAGAACCCACAACTCATGCCTTCCTGCTTCTACCTCCTCAGGGGCCGTTCTCCTGACTGGTACAACAAAGTCTTCGGACACCTGTGCGCCATGGAGGTGGCAAAGATCCGGGATTCCTTCCCGACCCTGCAGGCAGCTGGCCCTGAGACAAAGTTGTGAGCCTCAGCCTGATCCCAGAGTGCCACTGCTCAGGCCCCCTGGCACAAAGGCAGTGAGGGGGGGATGAGAGCAGAGAGCTCCCAGATGGATGCTGCTCCTAAGGGTAGAGGCAAGGCCATGCAGTCCCCTTTACTTCCTGAAGTTCCTCCATATGTACAAGGGAGGAAAAGAGAATTTCAGTGTCCGCTCTCCATTCCACCTCCACCCCTGAACTTGTGTTCTGCCCTTCTGAGAGAAAGGAGTCATTTTCAGAGCAGGAAGACAGCTACTGCCCTCTGGGTCCATGGGGCGACCAGTCAGTCTAAAGTCTTCTCAGCTCTCCTGCCTGTGGGTTGAGGAGGCAGAGAGCAGTGTGTGCTCCCAGCTCTCTGCTATTCCGAGAGGTTAAGTCATCCTGTTTGCTGCTAGGGTCCTTTTGAGGTTGGACAGGAGGTTCTGGTCTTGCCTTTGGGCCCAGCACTGATCCTGAACTGGCTTTTGCAGAGAAATTGAACTGGAGTGGACAGGCACAGGGGCAGAGCACAGCACAGCCCCAACCACCATGAGCTGTTTGATTTGTGTAAATAAGATGCTGATTTTTACGAGGCTGATTTAAGGAGGGGGCAACGATGGGTCCCAGTAGGTGACATGACGATTTGGGTTAGCTTGGGATGTGAGAGTGGGGAGAACCTTCCTTTATCAGATCTCAAGAGACCAATGAGCCAGTCTCCCCTGACTTGGGCCCCATACTTTATCTGCCACTCCCTGGGGTCCCATGTAGCCGTTGGCCATGCACTGCCATGTCTAGTGAGTAAACAGACACCGCACAGGCTGAATAAAAGCAGATGGTGGTGAGGAGACACTATCTGTGTTTGTATCACTTTTTCTGCTCTTCTTGCCTGTGGTAGCAGGCTGATATGACAGCCCCTCCCTCCAGCAGAGACCTGGCCCCTGGTTCAAGCAGCCAGCCCGTCAGATGGAAGGGCTTAGTGTCATCTCAGCCCACTGGGACTTGATCCAAACCTGATCTATCCCACCTACCAGTCATGTTGGTTCACATGCAAAGTCAAATGCCAAACGCCAACTGGTGCTTTGTTATTTTTGGCTGAATAAACTGTAGTGGGATGGGTTCCAGCCAACCAGTTGTAATGTTTAAACCTATCTATTTTATTTGTACCTATAAATACTGTACAGTCAGTATTGTATCAATATTAAAACTGTGTTATGTACATATAGATAAATATATATATATTATACAGTCACATCTATCTATATATACACACACACATATTCTATCATGAGTGTACCATAATCTGTGGGTGGGGGCAGAGGTCTAGCAAGCCTTGGGGGGCAGGGCACTTAAGATGAGACAGGGGAGGTGGAGAGCACAGTCCATGTGATACCCCCCAGTGCAACAATAAAGCATTCCTAGAGATGCACTCTACCTGTGTGGTTGTCTTTGCGGAGGTGATTGGCCAGGGACAAGGGACAAGTTACGATGCAAGTTCAGTTCAACTTCAGGCTCAGATGTTGTGAACATTAACACAGGACACCAGGGGAGGCCGCAGGAAAAATGGGGAAAGGCTTCAGTCTTTCTCTTTGGGAGTTTATTGGGGCTGGGGGGAGGTAGGATTCCAAGAAGTCAGGGCTTCAGTAGAAGCCACAAACCCTATTCCCTGACTTGACCAGGTCCCCTATCTGAGCAGCTCCTAAGCATGACCTTATGCATACTAATGATAGCCCTATGGAGGGATGCCTTTGGCTATGCTGTCCTTTCTTCCTCTGTTGCGCACAGCTCAAGCTGATGGATAAAGAGTTATGACCCAGTCTCAGGAAGCTTGGGGACCCTGTTCTACCCACAGGACATGTCTCAGTGCCTCAGGGCAGCCCCTGATTTGGCTCCAGTGACCAGCAAAGAGAGGCCTCCTCATATTGACTTCCTGTAGGAAGCACTTTTTTGGTCACATTGCTGTAGCCATAAAATTCCCAAGCTCTGAGGGGCAGCTGGAGAGAGTATAGGCTTTCCAACCAGTCTGTTTGCACCCTTTGAGTACTGTTGAGCAGCCTGGAGAAAACAAGTCCTGCTCGCTTGCTCACGGTGTCTCTCTCTCTCTCTCTCTCTCTCTCTCTCTTTCTCGGAACCTCAGCTTCCTCTTGGGCCAAACAGGCCAGTGATCACCTCGTCACAAGTCTGACTTGGTAAATGTTCAACATGGCCCATCCCAGTCTGTACCTCTACCCTGCCTGAACAGATCAGGGTACTTTTCAAGTCCCTTTCTCTGTCACCTTCTTCCAATCTCTTCTGGGTTCAGCCATACATACATTGGCTTTGTATGTCATTGGCCTTTCCTCACTGCTGCTGCCTGGGGGTCTTGGCTAGACCTGGAAGAGAGTGGAGCAGAGGGCCTGTTAGCCCCTTGACTTTGGGAAAACAATGAAGGCAACCCAGGTATGATGGTAGGATAGGAAATCACTCAAGCAGCTCTGGTGTTAGGCAACACTGGTGTGAAGCCCAAGCCAGTACTTTTCCAGGCAGGCAGCTAGGGGACCTTCTGGCACAGTGCTGCCCCACTTGGTCATGGAAGGAGGCCATGGTGATGGTAACAGAGAATGAGGTTGAGCATGCTGTTCATGGGTGGCATGAAATTGACCTCCCAGGTGATGGCCACTAGGAGACAGAAAAGAGTTACAGAGGAGGCTCTTAGAAGGGCCAGAGAATTCTAGTCTTTCAGCTCTGGACTCTGAGGCCCTGGACCAGTTGCCTGGTGTGGCTCCTCCATGTTTGTCTTTCTGAGAGAGGTAGTACCAAGCAGGGGAGCTTCTCCGGGCCTTAGTGTTATTCCCCTGCGTAAAGCAGAGGCTTCCATTCCTCCATCCCTGCCTCTCTGCCTGGCCCGCCATGCAGTCTGTGAATGGACTGCCATAGCTTATAGACGTGGGAGTAGATGTCATGATGATGAGGGTCACCCAGGCCGCTCCCACACATGGCAGGCACCACTCATGGCCATTTGTAACCCTCAGTCTTATATCTTGATCCACCTTGAGTTGGCCTTGCCCTGTTGCCAGAGAATTTTCATCTTCAAATTCCCAACCCATATAGTTCCCCAGATCCACTACTTCAATGAAACCAGACTGTGGGTGAATCCCACATGGGAACTGGACAATCTATCTGCGAGCATCAATTTGTTATTTTCTAGTCTCCAGTGCCCTGTTGCCAGAGTGGCTGAGGGTAGATGGTAGACAAACCCAGACAAGATCTATCATCACCAGGTTCTGTGACTTTAAGTGGCACATGAAACCTTTCTGATTTGGTTTTTCTCACAGAAGACAAGGCTAATGATTGTTTGTGTCTTTAAGGTTGTTGTCATATTTAAATAAACCAATGATTGTGAATATGGCTACACAGTGCCTAGGACATGGCAGACATGAATAAATCATAGTCTCCCCTGTCCTGCCTCCTCCCTGCCAATCAGCCTCTGTGGAGGGCTTGGGCCTGGGTGTTTGGCTGGGTGGGGGTGGGCTACATATGCATATCATTTCCTGACTTGCACCAAAGCCCCACCTACCCTTTTGACTCTCAGACCCCCACAACCTTGGCTTTCACCATTCTGGACACAGCTACCTCTTGACCAGGCCCTAAATATCCTGGTGATCTCTTTGTGTCCTAACCACTGATTGGTTTTCACCCTACTTCCTCCTGAAGAAGTTGGCCCCATGGGCTGATCTTCCTGTTTATCCGTCCATGCCTTCCTTTCTTATCCTGTCCCCTCTGTCTCACCTTGTTCATTAGGGACCTCGCTGACATCCATTGTTTCAGTTTAAACCTCTGTGCAGATGCCCCTACCATCATGACTGACAGCTCCATCACTTCTTTTGGCTCTGGCCAATATTTCCCACTGTATAAATGGACCTTTCCACCTGGAGGCCCCACCTGCATATGAAACTTAACAGGCTCAAGCCAAACTCACCATCTTCCCACACACAGTCTGCTCCTTGCTTCCTGCTCTGTCTCAACTTGTGGTGCTGTCTCTTCCTGGCTGCCCAGCTCAGATCCCCACATCAGCCATGATCCCTCCTTCTTTCTCAACCAATGCATCCATCCATACATTCATTCAACTTCTCATCCATTCTGCCATTTGACATGTAGTTGTGGAATGTCAGTTTTTTGCCAGACTCTGCTGAAGCACAGAGAATACATCAGTTAACAAGACTGATAAGATTCTCACCTGCCTTTAGTGCCCATTCTAGTAGATGGATGGGTGGAGGGAGGTGGATAAGCTAACTTCAGCTATGATAATGGTGATGAAGGCATTAAAACCTGCTGAGGTAATAGTGACTGAGCACTTACTCCAATAGGGTGGTCACAGAGGGCCTTTTTGAGCAGGTGATATGGAAGCCAAGACCCGAGGAGAAGGAATGGGCCATGCAAAGATTTAGGGTAAAGAGTTATGGGCAGAAGAAATACAGAGCAAGTACCATGACTTTAAGGTGGAGACAGAGTTGACATTCCCAAGTCAGGGTGGCTGGGGTGCAGGGAGTGGGGGAAAGTGAGAGAAGGTGGGGTCAAAGATGTAGGGCCAGATCACGTGGGCCTAATGAGGAAATAGCCACATCTGGTTGAGTCTTGCTGCAAGCCGTCCCCCTTTCAGCCCCTGCCCCAGTGTCTGCAACAACCCAGTTCACTGTGCATTTCTTTCTACATGGATATTCAGCAGAGGTCCTTACCTCCTGTCTCTCCTCTTGCAGCCTTTTCCACCTATACCTCGTACTAGGTTAATCTTCCAAAGTCGAGTGTCTTTCTGACTCAAAAACTGTCAGTGCCTCCACTTTCCTTCCCCCTCCAGTTGACTACTAAACTATGGCATTCAGGACCCCACAATGCAGCCTTGATCTGTCCACCAGGTTTCTTCCCCCTTCACTTCTGTTCTCCAGCCATGTCCTGGGCATGCTCCTTTAGTTCCTTTTTGTAGGACTATCTTGGACTCAGTAGACCCAGGTTCAAGTCTCTGCCAGTTCTTAGCTGTGGGGCTATGGACAAATCATTTAATCTTTTGGGGCCCCAGTTTCCCTGTACATAACTAAAACAAGCTTCAGAGAGATGTGTGAACTACTTAGCAAGGTAGGTTGATTATTGCAAGGTACTCTCACCCTCCAGCCTCACCAGTCTGGCAACACTCAGGCCCAATATGTCTCTACAATAAAGTCATTCCCAGAACTTCTAGCAAGGTTTGTTCTGTCCCTCCTCTGAGTTGCCATTGCCCTTTGCATCTAAGACCTCCATCTTGCTGATGCCTCATCTTAGGATTCTTTGGGTACCAGTCACATTGCCAGTATCCCCATTAATTTGGGAGCACCTGGGATCCAGATCCTGGTGAGATTCATCTCTGAGTCCTTCATAGTGCCCAGCTTGAGGAGGCTGGGAGGTCCAGGGAAGGCATCTGGAGACACAGAAGTGGGATCAAGTTCTGGTTCTGCCACTTGTTAGCAGTGTGAACTTGACTCTGAGCCTCATCTGTAAAATGGGTTCAGGAATGCCTACCTCTCTACGGTGTCGCAAGGAACCCACATATCCAGTACAGTGCCCAGTATAGTCCTAGGCAGAAAGGGACCACTTCCCTGTGTTTCCTGTGTAGGCTCCTTTACTCCAAGCCCTTGCTGTCCAAGTCCCACTCCCTGCAACTTGGTTTGCCCTCTTCTATTCTCTCTGTTTACACCCTTCCAGGCTCAGCTAGCCTCCCCCACCCAGCCTGCCTCTGAGCTCATGAAGTATTTTTTTGAGTGGAATTTTATCACATAAAACTGACCTCAAATGTACAAGCTCATCTCTTTGTCTAGGCTATGACATCCAGAACAGGGGCCAAGTGTGAGGCATCTCTGTAGTTCCAGTGGCCAGCACCGGGTCTGGTCTAGAAGAGCCAACATCAGGGAGCTCAGGGAGTGTGTACTGAATGCAACTGAATGTGTGTAGGAGCAGGGAGACATGAAAGAACATGAAATTGGGGTTGTGGGAATGGGAAGGGGCCCTGGAGCTCGAAGGAACCTGGGGAAGGTTGAGTAAGGACTGCAACAAACTTCGCCACCCAGGAGGGAGCACATGGATACTGATTGCTGACTCTATACCAGGCCCACACAGGATATCCTTTAACTTCAAAATTCCCCTGTGCATTGTTATCATCCCCTTTTCCTGGATGGAGATCTGAGAGTCTGAGAGGCAAGGAGACTTACCCTGGGGTGCACAGCAAGCAAGTGGCTCAGCTGGGACTTCCGCCCAGACTCCCAAGGTTGTCTTCTTCCCACTCCCCCCGAGAGCGAAGTGAGAGGATGCTCCCACCTCTTGCTGGTAGTGTCAGTGTGTCTGCTAGAATGGTGGAGAGGGAGCCGCGAGTGGTAAGCATGAGAGCTATTGAACAGGGGGGAAAAGCATTTGAGGAAAGCTGAAACCAGGATGGAGGGCAGAGGGACAGGGCTGCAGGGATGCACACTAGTCATGGAAGTTACTTTCCTCTGCCCCAGGCCACCCCCACAGGCTGCTGGGGGTTGGTCTGCCTGCCCCTAGGATTCCTGCCCTGCCCAAGAAGGACCATAGGGTGGCCTTGGGCTGCTGCAGCCTCTAGACAGGTGGATGTTATCTCAAGCTAATGGAAAAGGCCTGGGATTGAGCACAGACTGGGGTAGCATATGGACTTTCAAGGCCCTGCCTACTTTTGTCTTCATAGGCCCTTCCTTCCTAAACAACATTTTAAAATTGCATTGATATAAAGACAAATATTGTCTGGGCTAGACTAATCATTATAAATATATCCATTGGCATTATATTCATTTTTCTCTTCTGATAATAAAATAAAGTTAAAACATTTTTGTGGACCCTGGATGCTGGGCCTACAAAACTAATAATAAGCTGGACCTTGCAGAGGGCAACACAGAAGCTATAAATGAGTAAAAACACCTCTGCTCAGGGGGAGAGAGGTCCTGAGGCCTGAACAGCTGGGTGTCTATCTTTACATTTCTCTTTGGGCGCATTGAACAAGAATGTGGACACCCCTTATCATTTCCCGGCTCTACCCCAGCTATACTTCCTAGTCCAGAGAGGCAAGCAAGTGCCTGTCAGGGCCTCTAACTGGCTTATATGACCTCAGACAAACTCTTTGCTGTCAGATGACAGTGATTTATGGCCCCAAGCTCCTGACTGGGAAGCAGAGCCCCCAGCTCCTAGCTTCCCCTCTGAAGGGCCGGGGAAGAACTGAGCCTGGCCTAAGACTGGCCTCCTTCCAACAAGCTCCCCCAGGGGGCAGAGTCAGCTGAACCAGTGGCTCCAGCTTGTCCCTGGGGTGGGACATGTTGTCCAGGTCACAGAAAAATATCAGCATAAACAAGCACTGATGGTGTAGTCAGAGGAAATGGCCATGTCCCGGCCTGTGACAGCTTTATGAGGAGGGGAAACAGAGTTGAGGGGAAACAAAGATAGGGGGTGGAGGGGCAGGGTGCTGAGAAGGGAGACAGGGCCCAGGGCCCAGGGCAAGGAGGGGGAGTCACAGAAATGAAACCCAGCCTGCTCCTCCTCAGTGTAGTTGACTCAGTTTGCCTCTCTGTTTTCTCATTAGATGCTCACAAAACCTCTGGTGGCTCAGACAGTAGAGAATCGGCCTGCAATGAGGGAGACCTGGGTTTGATCCCTGGATTGGGAAAGGAGGGCATGGCAACCCACTCCACTATTCTTGCCTGTATAATCCCATGGACAGAGGGGCCTGGCAGACTGTAGTCCATAGGGTTGCACAGAGTCAGACATGACTGAAGCGACTTAGCATGCATGTGGGGATGGGTCTGGAGCAGAGGCTTGCCCCTACATGCCCAGAGGGAGACTTTTCATTTAATTAATCAGGAATTTCAAGAGGAGAAAGCCAGGAGCTTGGGGCTCAGCCATGGTGTGAGCACCTAGCAGGACAGGCAAAGTCTTAGAAAGACCCAGCTGGGCTACAAAATGTAAGTGATGCATTGGCCTAGGACTTGGCATTGAAAATCTAGTTTTACTACTGATATACTTGTGAGTCCCAGTGTCCTCCGCCAGCCTCTGTCCCCTTCCTTCCCACCAGCTCTCACCCCAAGCCACCTGAGTCCTGAGGTCTTGTGTGGATGGGAGTGTCCAGGCCTAGCCACCAAGTGTTAGCCCTGGAGTTACAGGATTTAGTGGAAACAGGAAAGGAACATGGCAGAGAAAAGCCATCAGAGAGGTACTGGGAGCTTTGGAGATGGACTAGCCACCACATGGTAGCCTTTCCAGAAAAGGGAAGCAGAACCACAGTATCTGCCTTCAGTCTAACCCAGTGCTTCTCAGTGGAAGGCAATCTTGCCTCCCAGGGGACATTTGACAATATCTGGAAATGCTTTTGATTGTCACAGCTAAGGGGTGGCGGGGGGGAGGCGTGTGCCAATGGCACATGGAATGGCAGGGAGGCCAGGGATGCTGCTGCTTAGAACACAGGACTGGCTCCATAACAGAATTTCCCCAGCCCCCAAACACCTATAGTGCCAGGGCTGAGAACCCCTGGTCTAACCCAAAGCCTTCTGGCTGTGATTGGGGTTAACTGGCCAAGACCGAAGTCTAGAGCTCAAGAGTGAGAAGGTAAAGGGAGAAGAAAAGAAGGGCTACAGGGAACTGACTGTACCACATAGCCCTGCTCTCGGAGCTCTAAAGGAGCAGCCCTCACAACCACTGCAGCTTGGGCAGCTGGGTGCAGACAGAAATGGCAGGATGTAAGGAGAGAATTATCAAGCTGGTGCCTTGGCAGTGGCAAGCAAATAGACAAGATTGAGTACCCTCCAGGAGCTCAACACTCCACCAGACACCCAGGGAAGGACAGTACCTAAGAGTCATCTCTCACAGCCACACAGTCCTTTACATCCAACTATGCACTGCTCTGTCCACTGGCTTCTGTGGTTCTCATCAGTGCTTCAGGGATAGGCAGGATGAAGGTGCTTCTGTCTGCTCTGGGGTAGTAGAAAAAACCCTACTCCATGAGTCAGGAGCCGTGAAGTTGTGAGGGGTCTCGACTCAACTCTTTTGCTTCTCAGCTATGTGACCCTGAGCAAGACTTCTACAACCAGCTCTTTTTCTAAGCCCACAGGATCTAGGAGGCTGAACCAGAGTATGCCCTCCACATTCTCCATCAGAGGGTAGATGTGGGGGCTTCTGGGCTCCTGTTCCCTGAGAAAAAGCCCCTGGCCCTCTCCTGGGTATGGGTATAGAGAGCTTCTTGTGGCTCAGAGGGTAAAGCGTGCCTATGCATATACACATGTGCCCACGGACATGTGTGTTGCACACACATACTCATGTGTGCACACACAAAGTCATAGACACAATCCAGACTCTTTGTTCCCTGGCTCAAGCAAATGTGAGGAGAAGAATGGATAGAATCAAGAACTTACAGAAAGCAAGGATCTGAGCCCCAGGATGGATTCAGAAGCAGCTGAGTGAGCTTACTGCTATCCAGACTTCTTCAAGGAAGTGAACCTCAGCAAGGGGGTGCAGCAGGCGGCTGTTGCTCAGGCAGGAAGACCAGCTCTCAGGTGGGGTGCAGTCAGAAGCATGGCCTCCAGTCAGCCTTTCTTGGACTGCAGCCCTCCTCCTAGACAGCCTCCAGGAACGTGTCACAGAGTTGCCCTGACAACGTGGCCAAGAAGTTTGTAAACATATGAGATGATGTCTCTTTCCGAGTGGGGTTCTTGCCAGGACCTCAGCCTTGTGCTATCCTGCTTTGCCTACACACAGGGGGTGAAAACCAGCAACCAATGTGTGGAGAGGTCTCTCTGTGTCATTGTTCATGGGGTGCTCAGGCTGTGCAGCCAAGGTTAAAAAGCAAATAAGTGCCACCAGGGTAAGAGACCAGTGCATGATTCCAGGTTGCTGACAACAGAGGACAGGCACGCCAGGTTTTACTTACAGCAAGAGAGGAGAAAGGGTTCTCAGGATTCAGTCCCTTGCAGAGTGTGGGTCCCCCAGGGCTGGAGGATCTGTTCTGAAGCATGACTACAGGTGCTACACTTCATGCCGCAGCAGAAGAACCCCATTCTTCCCCCTCCCTGCCTCCAGGGGCTGAAATACAGAAAGTTGGGAGCATACTTGAGGGTCACTGATGGTGGGGATTAAGCAGAACAAAGGAAAGTACGTAAAGCCTGGAACAGAGAGAGAGTCCCTCACAAGGCCGTAAGCCCTGCACAGCATTCCAGGTCCAAGACCCAGGGTGGGTAGGGGGTGGACCGCTGCAGGAGACTGCCTTTCCCAACATTCACTGAGCCTTTTCTTATCTCCCCTCCATCTTGCTCCCATCCCCAGAAGGACAGAAACCTATTCATAGCCACTAGGGAAAAGTCCTGAAAAAACCGGGGAAGGAGTGCCAAAGAGGCCCCAAAAGCCAGAGCAGACCAGGGGCAAGAGCAGGGCTGGGTTTAGGGCTTATGTGGGCAGCGGGTGTGCTGGAGGGCACATGAGGGCTGGCTTGAGTGGAAATGTGTGTGGGCTGCAGCCTTATTGGATGCCAATAAGCCAAGAGCCATTGACCATTTCTAGAAAAGCTGCATAGAGCATCTTATATAATGTTCTGTTCTTCTATTTCTAATCCATTAGCTTGGCACATAGAAACTGGGGCACTACAAGGGCTTCCTGACCAAAGCTTTCATATACTTGCTTTTGCTCTCTCATTCCCTCTCTCTACTCCCCTTAAGCTCTCTTTCTCCTTTCTCTATTGCTCTTTCTGTCCCATCTCTCCATCTAGCATTCATCAAGGCTGGGCTCTGGGCCCAGAGTTGAATAAAGCCCAGACTGCCTACAAGGAGTTCAAAATCCCATGCAGGAGGCAAATATGGAAATTGTTCAATACATGGCAATAAGTCACGAGTCAGACATAGGCACAGCCTGGAGAATAAAGGATGAAGAGTGGGTAGGGAAAGCCAGAGTAGGTTTCATAGAGGAGGCACAATCTAAATGTCTTCAAAGATGTATAGAACAGTCTTGTGGACTCTGTGGGAGAGGGAGAAGGTGGGATGATTTGGGAGAATGGCATTGAAACATGTATAATATCATATATGAAATGAGTCACCAGTCCAGGTTTGATGCATGATACTGGATGATTGGGGCTGGTGCACTGGGACGACTCAGGGATGGTACGGGGAGGGAGGAGGGAGGAGGGTTCAGGATGGGGAACACATGTATACCTGTGGCAGATTCATGTTGATATATGGCAAAACCAATACAATATTGTAAAGTTAAAAAAAAAAAAGATGAGTATGAATTAGGCGACAATGGGAAGGCCAAGGAAGGCATTCCAGTTGAGGGGACAGCATGAGTAAAGACAAAGGAGCTGGAGGTGTATGCAAGCACCAGATTGTAAATGGCATTCAGAGCCAGTGTTTCTCAAACTGGGTTCTGCTGAGTGCTATGTCCTATGAGAAATATGGGATAGATGACATACATATTAGCACAGTACAAATGCTGATCTGCTCTACAATAAAGACATCTGTTTTACTTTTTTGAATGAAGCATTTTCCTAACATATTTGCCCTGGGAACCCTTTTTGTATCCAGATCTCAGTGATCATCCCAGGCCACATAATTTGGGGACTGTTGCCATAGACTCAAGGGAACAAGCAGAGGGTTTTAGGTTGCGAGTGACAAGATTGGGCCTGTTTTTTTGGAAGGCTCACTCTGGATGCTTGTGTGGGTTGTGGACATGAGAGGGCAAGAAGAGCTGCAGGGAGATCAGGGGAGATAACTGTAATCATGAAGGCAGGAGAATTAAGAGTCCCACTCATAGCAAAGGTACAGCAGGGATGGTTCATGACATCAGAACCAGCCTCGTCTTTGAATTGGGCCCAGTCCATGTGCCCTGAAGCTTGCCCACAGCCCAGGACTGAGCCCTCATGGTCAGCCCAGTCCCACTTCAAGTCTGCCTGTATTCTCCCTGACCAGTCCTACTCCACCTTTCCAGCCTCAGTTCCTCTGAACTGCCCAGGATGCCAGTGTGCTGACAGTTGAGGAGGTTGGGTTTCTGGCTTCTCTCCATCTTAAAATCTTGAAAGACTGGGTTCCCACAACACCCACAGTCCTCAAATCCATTTCCCCTAATGCAATTTGTAGTATGAATATGACTGGCCCCAGGCTTCCTTCTCTTTTATGAGACATTTTATGATCTCCCACTAGAGGGATTATTTTGGGAAGGCTGGCTGAACAGTGAGGATGGAGGTACAAATAGTAGCTCATCTTCCCATGGATTAGCCTCAGTTCCACACCCTGATAAAGTGTGGAAACACTCTAATGGGCTATTGCTGTAGGCAATAGCAATGGGCGCCTTTCTCCACATGAACACACACTGCATACACTGAACAAGGCCCCCAGCCTACAGGTGCCTGACTGGCCCAAGTGCTCACAAAAAGAGCATGTAGCCAGTGACACTCATATACTCATTCAGACACACACACACACACACACACACACACACAACATCTTGACCTGATTGCTTATATGAATTCATTTGGACACCAGGAATATTTTGTTCTGACTGCTTTAATGGGGTGGATTTGACACAGATATTTTTATAAGGCCTAAAATTAAAGCATTAAATTTTCACCTAAAAATGATTATTATTATCAAGTTCTATTTGAATAGGACATCCCAAGTTAGATCCTGTAATTTAGTATTGGTAGTGAATAATTCTCTTAAAACTGTAGTTTAAAAGTTAAAAATGAATGTAGTAAGTATAATCATAGCTAGTTGTTATCCACAAGTTATTATTAGCTTAAAATAAGATGTTACAATTTTAAGATAGTTTATATATGCCTCATGGTAACTGTAAGAAGAAAACCTCTACAGATTTTTACATAAAAAGAACATTTAACAGAAGCACATGATAAAGAAATCAAAGCATACTGATACCAAAATACATCAAAACATGAAAAAGAGATAACAGAACAAGAAATAAGGAACAGCATATCTTCAAAACAACCAGAATACAATGAATAAAATGACAACAGTAAGTTCTTAAAAAAATTATAATGGTAAGTCCTTGCCTATCAATAATTACTTTAAATATAAATGGATTAAATTCTCCAATCAAAGGACATAGAATGGCTAAATAGATTTAAAAAAATAAGATCCAATGATATGTTGCCTACAAGAAATTTGCTTTAGCCTTAAAGATGCAAATAGACATAGTGAATGGATGGAAAAAGTCACTTCAAATAAATGGTAGTTTAAAAAAATCAAGATACCTATAATTATACCAGACAAAATAGGTTTTAAACTAAAGATAGTAAAAAGAGACAAATAAAGTCATGACAAAATGATAAAGGGGTCAAATTCATCAAGAAGGTGTAACAATTATGAACATTTACGTGCCTCATATCAAAGCACCTAAATATATAAAACAAAAACTAACAGAGCTAAAAGGAGAAATAAACAGCAATATAACAATGATTGGGGACTTTAATACCCCCCTCTAAACAATGGATATATCATCCAGATAGACAATAAGGAAAAAGCAGATTTGAGCAGCACTATATACAAAATTTATCTAACATACATATATAGAAAATTCTATCCAGCCACATCAGAATGCATTCTTCTCAAGTGCTCACAGAAAATTTCCAAGGAAAAACCATATATTAGGCCACAAAACCACTCTTAGCAAGTTCAAGAAAATTGAAATCGTACCAACTATCTTCTCTGACCACAATGAAATGAAACTAGAAATTAATAAGAGGAAAACTGGAAAGTTCATGAATACATGGAAATTAAGCAACAACCTCCTGAACAACAAAGGGATAAAAAGAAGAAATTAAAGGGGAAATGAAAGACTCTCTTGAGATGTATGGAAATTGCAACACAACAGACCTGAATTTATGGGGTGCAGTAAAAACAATTCTGAAAGGGATGTTCATAGCATTAAACATCTACATTAAGAAACAAGAAGGATTCCATAAGCAACCTAACACTACACCTTAAGGAACTAGAAAAAGAAAAACAAACTGAGCCAAAAGTTAGCAGGAGAAAGGAACTGATATATATGAAAGAAGAAATAAATAAAAGAGGGAACAGAAAAGATCAACCAAACTAAGAGTTGATTCTTTGAAAAGATAAACAAAGTTGACAAGCCATTAGCTAAACTAATCAAGGAAAAAGGGGATAGAACCCAAATCAACAAAATTATAAATAAAAAGGAGACATTACAACTAATAACTACAGAAATACAAAGGATCATAGGAGGCTGCTATGAACAGCAATATGCCAATAAACTGGTCAACCTAAAAGAAATGGAAAAAGTTTTAGAAATATATAACCTACCAAGATTGAATAAGCATGAACTAGAAAATTTCAATAGACTAATTACTAGTAAGGGGATTAAATCTGTGATCAAAAATCTCCCAATGAAGAAAAGCTCAGGATCAAATGGCTGCATTGGTAAATTTTACCAAACAATTAAAGAAGAATTAACACCAACCCTTTTCAGTCAGTCCTTAACCCTAACCCTTTTCAAATTCTCCCAAAAAACCAAAAAGGAAGAAATATTCCCAAACTCCTTTTACAAGGCCAGCATTATCCTGATACCAAAACCAGAAAAGGATACTACTAGAGAAGAAAACTACAGACCAACATCCCTGATGAATATAGATGCAAAACTTCTCAATAAAATACTCGCAAACCAAATTCAGCAATGCATCAAAGGATCATGCGCCATGATCAAGTGGGATTTATCCCTGGGATGCAAGAATGGCTCAAAATACACAAATCAATAAATGTGATATATCATGTTAGTAGAATGAAATAATCATATGATCATCTCAATAGATGCAGAAAAAGCATTTGACAAAATTCAACATCTATTCATAATAAAAATCTTTGACAAATTAGGCATAGAAGGAGCATATCTCAACATAATAAAGGCTGTACATGAAAATCTCACAGAGCTGCCCAGATATCACTAGTGGTAAAGATCCCACCTGCTAATGCAAGAGACATAAAAGACACAGGTTTGATCCCTGGGTCAGGAAGATCCCCTGAAGAAGAGCATGGAAACCCACTCCAGTACTCTTGCCTGTAGAATCCCATAGAAGAGCCTGGAGGGCTACAATTCATAGGCTCACAAAGAGTTGGATACGACTGAAGTGACTCAGCCTGCACACACATATGAAAAGCCCATAGCTAATATTCTACTAAATGGTAAAAAGTTGAGAGCTTTTCCTCTAGAATCAAGAACAAGAAAAAAAAAAGAACAGGATAAGTATGTTCACTCTCACCACTCAACTCAACATATATTCAGCATAATGCAAGAAGTCCTAGCTAGAGTAATTAGGCAAAAAAGAAATAAAAGTTATTAGAATTGTATAAGAAGAAGCAAAATTGTGTCTATTTGCAGATGACATAATTTTATATTTAGAAATCCTAAAGACTCACCAAAAAAAAAAAAAAAACATTAGATGGATTCAATAACACTGCAGGGTAAAATATTAACATATAAAATCAGTAGCATTTCTATACACAACACATTTTCTGAAAAAGAAGTTGATTTCATTTACAATAACATTGAAAACAATAAAATATTTAGGAATAAATTTAACCAGGAAAGTGAAAGATCACTACTCTGAAAACTGTAAGACACTGATGAAAGAAACTGAAGAAGACACAAAAAATGGGAGAGTATCCTGGGTTCATGGATTGGAAGAACCAATATTGTTAAAATGTCAATACTTCCAAAAAACAAATGTTGATACTTCCCACCAGGGAAGACTCAAGTTGATACTACCTAACTGCCAAAAAACTATAGATTCAAAGCTTATTTATCAAGATTCCAATGACACTATTTATAGAAGTAGGAAAAAAACACTCCTAAAATTTATATGAAACCACAAAAGACCCTGAATCGCTGAAGAAATCCTGACAAAGAACACAGAGTCATCATACTTCCTGGTTTCAGGTTGTGATATAAAGCTATAATCATCAAAATAGTATAGTCAGTTCAGTTCAGTTAAGTTCAGTCGCTCAGTCATCTGACTCTTTGCGAGCCCATGAATCGCAGCAGGCCAGGCCTCCCTGTCCATCACCAACTCCCGGAGTTCACTCAAACTCATGTCCATCGAGTCAGTGATGCCATCCAACCATCTCATCCTCTGTCATCCCCTTCTCCTCCTGCCCCCAATCCCTCCCAGCATCAGAGTCTTTTCCAATGAGTCAACTCTTCACATGAGTATTGGAGTTTCAGCTTTAGCATCAGTCCTTCAAATGAACACCCAGGACTGATCTCCTTTAGAATGGACTGGTTAGATCTCCTTGCAGTCCAAGGGACTCTCAAGAGTCTTCTCCAACACCACAGTTCAAAAGCATCAGTTGTTCGGTGCTCAGCTTTCTTCACAGTCCAACTCTCACATCCATACATGACCACTGGAAAAACCATAGCCTTAACTAGACAAACCTCTGTTGGCAAAGTAATGTCTCTGCTTTTGAATATGCTACCTAGGGTGGTCATAACTTTCCTTCCAAGGAGTAAGTGTCTTTTAATTTCATGGCTGCAATCACCATTTGCAGTGATTTTGGAGCCCCAAAAAATAAAGTCTGACACTGTTACCACCGTCTCCCCATTTATTTGCCATGAAGTGATGGGATCAGATGCCATGATTTTAGTTTTCTGAATGTTGAGGTTTAAGCCAACTTTTTCACTCTCCTCTTTCATCAAGAGGATGAAAGTGAAAGTTCTTCTTCACTTTCTGCCATAAGGGTGGTGTCATCTGCATATCTGAGGTTATTGATATTTCTCCCGGCAATCTTGATTCCAGCTTGTGCTTCTGCCAGCCCAGCATTTCTCATGATGTACTCTGCATAGAAGTTAAATAAGCAGGGTGACAATATACAGCCTTGACGTACTCCTTTTCCTATTTGGAACTAGTCTGTTGTTCCATGTCCAGTTCTAACTGTTGCTTCCTGACCTGTATACAAATTTCTCAAGTGGCAGATCAGGTGGTCTGGTATTCCCATCTCTTTCAGAATTTTCCACAGTTTATTGTAATCCACACAGTCAAAGGCTTTGGCAAAGGCTTTGGCATAGTCAATAAAGCAGAAGGCTTTGGCATAGTTAATAAAGCAGAAATAGATGTTTTTCTGGAACTGTCTTGCTTTTTTGATGATCCAGCAGATGTTGGCAATTTGATCTCTGGTTCCTCTGCCTTTTTAAAACCAGCTTGAACATCTGGAAGTTCACGGTTCACGTACTGCTGAAGCCTGGCTTGGAGAATTTTTGAGCATTACTTTACTAGCATGTGAGATGAGTACAATTGTGCTGTAGTTTGAGCATTCTTTGGCATTGCCTTTCTTTGGGATTGGAATGAAGACTGACCTTTTCCAGTCCTGTGGCCACTGCTGAGTTTTCCAAATTTGCTGGCATGTTGAGTGCAACACTTTGACAGCATCATCTTTCAGGATTTGAAATAGCTCAACTGGAATTCCATCACCTCCACTAGCTTTGTTCATAGTGATGCTTTCTAAGGCCCACTTGACTTCACATTCCAGGATGTCTGGCTCTAGGTGAGTGATCACACCATTATGATTGTCTTGGTCGTGAAGATCTTTTTTGTACAGTTCTTCTGTGTATTCTTGCCACCTCTTCTTAATATCTTCTGCTTCTATTAGGTCCATACCATTTCTGTCCTTTATCGAGCCCATCTTTGCATGAAATATTCCCTTGGTATCTCTAATTTTTTTGAAAAGATCTCTAGTCTTTTCCATTCTGTTGTTTTCCTCTATTTCTTTGCATTGATTGCTGAGGAAGGCTTTCTTATCTCTCCTTGCTATTCTTTGGAACTCTGCATTCAGATGCTTATATCTTTCCTTTCCTCCTGTGCTTTTTACTTCTCTTCTTTTCATAGCTATTTGTAAGGCCTCTCCAGACAGCCATTTTGCCTTTTTGCATTTCTTTTCTATTGGGATGGTCTTGATCCCTGTCTCCTGTACAATGTCACAAACCTCCATCCATAGTTCATCAGGCACTCTGTCTATCAGATCTAGTCCCTTAAATCTATTTCTCACTTCCACTGTATAATCATAAGGGATTTGATTTAGATCATACCTAAATGGTCTAGTGGTTTTCCCTACTTTCTTCAATTTAAGTCTGAATTTGGCAATAAAGAATTCATGATCTGAGCCACAGTCAGCTCACAGCCTTGTTTTTGCTGGCTGTATAGAGCTTCTCCATCTTTGGCTGCAAAGAATATAATCAATCTGATTTCGGTGTTGACCATGTGGTGATGTCCATGTGTAAAGTCTTCTCTTGTGTTGTTGGAAGAAGGTGTTTGCTATGACCAGTGCATTCTCTTGGCAAAACTCTATTAGCCTTTGCCCTGATTCATTCCGTATTCCAAGGCCAAATTTGCCTGTTACCCCAGGTGTTTCTTGACTTCCTACTTTTGCATTCCAGTACCCTATAATGAAAAGGACATCTTTTTTGGGTGTTAGTTCTAAAAGGTCTTGTAGGTCTTCATAGAACCGTTCAACTTCAGCTTCTTCAGCGTTACTGGTTGGGGCATAGGCTTGGATTACCGTGATATTGAATGGTTTGCCTTGGAAACGAACAGAGATCATTCTGTCATTCTTGAGATTGCATCCAAGTACTGCATTTCACACTCTTTTGTTGACTATGATGGCTACTCCATTTCTTCTAAATAGTATAGTACTGGTATAAAATTTCAGCTTCTTCGGCATTAGTGGTTGGGGCATAGACTTGGATTACTGTGATATTGAATGGTTTGCCTTGGAAATGAACTCAGATCATTCAGTAGTTTTTGAGATTGCACCCAAGTAGTGCCTTTTGGGATGGAGAAGGAAATGGCAACCCACTCCAGTATTCTTGCCTGGAGAATCCCAGAGATGGAGGAGCCTGGTGGGCTGCCGTCTGTGGGGTCGCACAGAGTCGGATACGTCTGAAGCAACTTAGCAGCAGCAGCAGCAGCCGTGCATTTTGGGAACTTTTCTTGACTCTGAGAGATATTCCATTTCTTCTAAGGGATTCTTGCCCACAGTAGTAAATATAATGGTCATCTGAATTAAATTCTCCCATTCACTTCCATTTTTGTTCATTGATTCCTAAAATGTCGATGTTCACTCTTGCCATTTCCTGTTTGACCACTTTCAATTTACCTTGATTCATGGACTTAACATTCCAGTTTCTTGTGCAATATTGTTCTTTACAGCATCAGACTTTACTTTCACCACCAGACACATCCACAACTGGGCATTGTTTCTGCTTTGGCTTGGTCTCTTCATTTTTTCTGGAGCTGTTTCTCTGCTCTTCTCTAGTAGCATATTGGGCACCTACCGACCTGGAGGGTTCATCTTCCAGTGTCATATCTTTTTGCTTTTTCATGCTGTTCATGGGGTTCTTAAGGCAAGAATATTGAAGTGATTTGCCATTCCCTCCTCCAGTGGAACATGTTTCATCAGAACTCTCCACTATGACCCGTCCATCTTGTCTATTTTTGCTTCATTGATTATGCTAAAGCCTTTGACTGTGTGGATCACAACAAACTATGGAAAATTCCTAAGCAGATGGGAATACCAGACTACCTTACCTGCCTCCTAAGAAACCTGTATGCAGGTCAAAAGCAACAGTCAGAACTGGACATGGAACAATGAACTGATTCAAAATTGGGAAAGGAATACATTAAGACTGTATATTGTCACTCTGCTTATTTAACTTATATGCAGAGTACATCATGCAAAATGCCAGGCTGGATGAAGTTCAAGCTGGAATCAAGATTGCCAGGGGAAATATCAATAACTTCAGATATGTAGATGACACCAACCTAGTGCCAGATAGCAAAGAGGAACTAAAGAGCCACTTGATGAAGGTGAAAGTAGAGAGTGAAAAGCTGGTTTAAAACTCATCATTTGAAAAACTAAGATCATGGCATCTGATCCTCTCACTTCATGGCAAATAGATGAGTGGGGGAAATGGAAACAGTGACAGATTTTATTTTCTTGGGCTCCAAAATCACTACGGACAGAGACTGTAGCCATGAAATTAAGATGCTTGCTCCTTGGAAGAAAAGCTATGACAAACCTAGACAGCATATTAAAAAGTAGAGACATTACTTTGCTAACAAAGGTCCATATAGTCAAAGCTATGGTGTTTCCAGTAGTCATGTATGGATGTGAGAATTGGACCATGAAGAAGGCTGAGAACTGAAGAATTGATGCTTTTGAACTATGGTGCTGGAGAAGACTCTTGAGGGTCCCTTGGACTGCAAGGAGATCAAACCAGTCCATCCGAAAGGAAATCAACCCTTAATATTCATTGGAAGTACTGAAGCTGAAGCTGAAGCTCCAATACTTTGGCCACCTGATGTGAAGAACTGACATTGGAAAAGACCCTGATGTTGGGGAAAACTGAAGGCAGGATAAGAAGGGGGTGACAGAGGATGAGATGGTTGAATGGCATCATCAACTCAATGGACATGAGTGTGAACAAGCTCTGGGAGATGGTAAAGGACGAAAGTCTGGTGTGTTGCAGTCCATGGGGTCACAAAGAGTCGGACATGACTGTGCAACTGAACAACAACATATATGAGATAATGGATGTTAGCTGAACCTATTGTGGAAAACACTTCACAATACAATTAAATCACACCATAACCTGTATGCCTTAAACTTGTAAAGTGATGTATGTCAATTATTTCTCAATAAAACTGAAACAAAATTGGAAATAATAAAATAAGCATTATGGATATATTTTATGCACACTAAAAAAGATGCATAAAATCAAGTAAAAGTCTTGGCCCTGCACTATAGAAATAGCAATTAATGAACATTAATGCTTTGCTAGGAAATATAGAAAAGGGCATCCCCGAACTGACCCACTTCACCTCACTTTATTGGCGACCCTACCTGTGATGGAGATTGATGAAGGAATTCAGGAGTGAAGGGAGGATCAAGGATGTCAGAAGAGTCCATTGCCTGATGATAAAAACAGTGCTTTTTTGTCATAAACCAGCAGCTGTCTGGGCATAATGTGTTCAATGGCTCCAGCAGAATGTTCCTCAAAATGTGTGTTAAAATGTGCTAAAAAACTAAAAGTAGTTACTATATGAACTAGCAAGCCCACTCCTTGCTCTCATATAACTTTCCAGCTATATGAAGCTGGAAAAGATGAAAACTTTAATTCAAAAATATACACGGATCCTTATTTAGATTTTAAAAGTATCTTCAATATTAATCTCTCATTTTGATATTGATTTCTGATTTAAATGCTTTGTTCTCTGCAATCACCCTCTGTGTTTTTTCATTCTTTTAACTTTATTGAGGCTTTCAATAGCTAAGTCAAAGATGTCTCTTGATAAATGTCACATTGCACTTGAAATTATGTGGGTTAATTTCAAATATGTTTTGATATTGATTTCTAACATAATTCCCCAGTGATAAGAGAACAGACTTATGATTTCAATACCTTTAGATTATGAAATTTTTGCACTTCGTGTTATGTCCCTGGATATGTTTCAGTGTCTCCTGGTTTATAGTCTATGGGAACTTGAATAGAATTTGTATCCTACTGCTATGTGAAATTTGTATAAATCTTAATTACATTGAGTTGGTTCATAGTGCTTTTCAGGTCTATTATATCCTTATACTTTTCTGTTTACTCATTCTATTAATTTTTGAGTTTGATATTGAAATTCTAACTAAAAATATGAATTTAACTACTTAAAAATAATTACAATATGAGTTTACTTAAAAATAATTACAATATGAGTTTACTTAAAAACAATTACAATATATAGTGGAATTATATGTAACTGTGTTCTATATTTTTCAATCTTCTGTAAATGTGTTATCATACTTTCATAATTTAACAAAGAAAGAAAAATACATGCATCTCAATATTCATAGCATCACCATTTTTGATAGTCAAGACATGGGAGCAACCTAAGTATCCATTGACAGATGAATGGATATAAAAGATGAGGTATACATCGAGAATGGAATACTACACAGCTATAAATAGAACAAAATAATACCATTTGCAGCAACATGGATGGACCTAGACATTCACATACAGAGTGAAGTAAGTCAGAAAGAGAAAAATTAATATCATATATCCAGTATTTGTGGAATCTAAAAAAGTGATACAAATGGACTTATTTACAAAACCGAAACAGATTCACACACTTAGAAAATAATGTTATGGTTACCAACAGGGAAAGGGAGAAGGGATGAATTAGGAGTTTGGGATTAGAGATACATACTACCACATTTAAAATAGATAAAAACAAGGCCCTACTTAGTATAGCAAAGGGAACTATACTCAATATCTTGTAATAACCTATAATGGAAAAGAATCTGAAAAGGAATATATAATTAATATATATATGCATGTGTGTGTGTATGTGAGTCACTTTGCTGCACACCTGAAACTAGCACAACACTGTGAATCAACTCTACTTAAGGAAAAAAAAAGAAAAGATATGCTGATTATGGTCATGCATGGAGATGCAGGGCAACACAAGCACGTGTTCACACGGTGGCACAGAAAAACAACTCCAGACACAAAGATACACAGGTGCACACGCAGAGAGACACATACCCCTGCAGAGATGCATGAGTCTCTGACATGCACCCTTTCCTTTCTCATGTACTGGGTTATACAGCCCTGGGTTGTGGTGTGTCCTGCTGTGCCTCTGCTGGCATTAGATTGTGTAGTGGGCACATCAGTCACAGGGCAATAGCAGAGGCAGGCCAGCTCTTATACCCCTTCAGAATGTGGATACTGGATGAACTGCTTGTCTGGGAGCCGGTGGAGCTGAAGGAGGGCTGGAGACCTGGACCTGGGCCCAGACACAGACCACCCTGTAGCCCTCACCCAGCAGTAAATCACATACGTGGTCAGTCCTGCTAACAGAGGTGACAAGGCTTATGTTGGATGGTGCTTTGCATGCCCCTTGCAGGGCCCAGGGAATGTCCTTATCTTCAACTACTTGCCTGTCAGGGAAGGAGGCAGCCTATCTGGGAAAGGGAAGGGAGGGGGCCTGGGCCTCTGGCCAGATGAGGACTATGTAGAGGAAGGAGACAGGAGGGCAGTACTCTTCAGGCTGAATGAGGTATTGGTCTGGACAGGTCCCAGATCAGGCCTTCTAAACAGACCACATTGACAGGGGACAGGGCTAGTGATATGCTTTCACCTCTCACTTGGGTGAGGCCCAGCAAGATTACAAAGGGAAGGGGCCTCTACTTTCCAGAGCTTAAAAGTCTTCACAGCTGTTCTGTTACTTACAGGCCAAGCTGGCTCTGCAGCTGAAGGGGACTGGCCTGGCACATTGTACCATCTCTCACCACACCCCCATTCACACACACACACACACACACAGGCATCATGCCAGTCCAGCCAGAACCTTCTGTTCTGAGGGGACTGTTGCAGTGCTCCTGACTTTCCATCCTTATGGGAACTTTGTTCAATTTCAGGCGAACTTCTGACCTTATCAGTTTTATTTTCCCAGAGGCTTTTGTAGCTCCTTTTAGTCAACTGTCATAGAGTTGTTGTGAGGGTTAACTGAGGTAATATTTAATAAATAATTAGAACAGTGCCTGGCATATAGTGAGAGTATATTTATGTGTGTTAATAAAAACATAGCTACTATGCATCGAGTACTTCATAGGCATTTGGTACTTTACGTATATTATTTCATTTCATCCTCACAACTGAACTCTGAGGTTGGTACTATAATTATCCCCATTTTAGAGATGAAGAAATTGAGGTCTATAGAGATCTAAGAACCTGTCCAAGGTCATTTATGTATTAAGGGGCAGAACAGTGTTTACAATCCAGGCAGTCTGGTTCCAGAGCCTCAGTGTTTCATCTCTAGGCTATTGTGCCATGTGAGCTAGATGTGCAACTCTGGGACACTCACCTTCTCTGCCTTAGGATCAAAATGAAGGATTCATGAGGTTGGCCCTTCAGTGGTTCCCTCAAGCCTTCAGGATAAAATCTCAGATTTCTGACGTGGCATACCAACCATCCCACAACTGGCCCCTGCACGTGCCTCATCCGCTCTTATGTTCTTTGCTCTGGCCATGCTTGACCTCTTGCAGTTCATGGAATATGTCATGCTTTCATTTATTTCCTAGGCTCTGATCATGCAAGTCCTTCTGCCTGGAAAGCCCTTTCTCTTCCCTTTTCCCTGGTTAACTCTTATTCCTTACTCAGATCTCAAGTCAGAATTCATTTCCTCCGGTAAGCCTTCTTTAGTCTTCCTCCCAACCCTACTCTGGGGTATGTGCCCCGTGCCTCCTTCACATAATGCTGGCCTGTTTGTGTGCCTGTCTTCTCAACTATGGATTGTTAAAAGGCAGAGACTCAGTTCCTCAAGTCCCCAGCACTTAGCCTGGGCCTGGTCTGATTGGAGCTCAGGCCATGCTTTTGAGCAAATGACTGGTAATATCAGCTGAACAAGGCAGAGCTGTGACTCTAGAGAGAGGGGTGCAAGCCAACCATCTGAACTGACTCAGCCACTGAAGGCAAGAGAAGACATTTTGAAAGACTTTGTCACCACAACACTGGACCATCAGAAGGCAGAAGCAGGAATGATTCTCCTCTTGTGGGTGAGATGCAAGAAACAAGGTCAATACTGAGGAGAAAGATGGCAATGAGGAGAGGGATGAAAGAAAGGAAAAGGAAAGAAATGTAAGAAGAGCATCTCCATCTACCAAATGAGTGCCAAATATATGAATGATGGGTTACTATGTTGCATTCAGACACTCCATCTGTGGGTATCTTCTCTCCTAGAAAGAAAACACTTCTGGGGTTACTGATCTGGGGAAGTGGCAGATCCAGATACAGAAACTCAAACTGCTAGAGATGGCCCTTTGGTAAGACATAACCTCTGTGGCCCTATCAGATCCATGGATGCCATGGGTGGCACCTGCATTGTGGAGGCAGGCAGGCCAGGAGCTGGAATGGGACTGGCATGGGCCTCAGGAATAGCTTCTTTTGTAAGCCAGATAATGCAATTTTATGTCATTTCTATCCTATTATTCTTGTACCTGTAGGAAAGCCTTAACTATACATTCTACACTGAGGACAGAGAATGAAGGAAAATGTTCTAGATCCCCCCACAGTCCAAAGCATTAACTGGGTCTTGCTTGTGTGAGTATGAAGTCCAGGGAGACTAGATATAGCAGTAATTAATGAGAGGTCCCCAAGGTGAGTCTCCCTCCACTGCCAACCCTGGGCCATCTGGGCTTTCTTATTCTTTTTTAACAGATGCCAAGTTGGTTCCAAATGGGAAAAGGAGTACGTCAAGGCTGTATATTGTCACCCTGCTTATTTAACTTATATGCAGAGTACATCATGAGAAACGCTGGGCTGGAAGAAGCACAAGCTGGAATCAAGATTGCCGGGAGAAATATCAATAAGCTCAGATATGCAGATGACACCACCCTTATGGCAGAAAGTGAAGAGGAACTAAAAAGCTTCTTGATAAAAGTGAAAGAGGAGAGTGAAAAAGTTGGCTTAAAGTTCAACATTCAGAAAACGAAGATCATGGCATCCGGTCCCATCACTTCATGGGAAATAGATGGGGAAATAGTAGAAACAGTGTCAGACTTTATTTTTTTGGGCTCCAAAATCACTGCAGATGGTGACTGCAGCCATGAAATTAAAAGACACTTACTTCTTGGAAGAAAGTTACGTCCAACCTAGATAGCGTATTCAAAAGCAGAGACATTACTTTGCCAACAAAGGTCCGTCTAGTCAAGGCTATGGTTTTTCCAGTGGTCATGTATAGATGTTAGAGTTGGACTGTGAAGAAAGCTGAGCACTGAAGAATTGATGCTTTTGAACTGTGGTGTTGGAGAAGACTCTTGAGAGTCCCTTGGACTGCAAGGAGATCCGACCAGTCCATTCTGAAGGAGATCAGCCCTGGGATTTCTTTGGAAGGAATGATGCTAAACCTGAAATTCCAATACTTTGGCCACCTCATGCGAAGAGTTGACTCATTGGAAAAGACTGATGCTGGGAGGGATTGGGGGCAGGAGGAGAAGGGGATGACAGAGGATGAGATGGATGGATGGCATCACTGACTCGATGGACGTGAGTCTGAGTGAACTCCGGGAGTTGGTGATGGACAGGGAGGCCTGGCGTGCTGCGATTCATGGGGTCGCAAAGAGTCGGACACAACTGAGCAACTGAATTGAACTGAACTGAAGGGTAGTTTTTATAAGAAACGGAAAAGAGGGCCCAAGAGAATGAGAAAAGGGGAAGACAGATGGAAAGATGAGAGGAACAAAGTCTTATAAACACTTGCAGGGCTCCTAGGACCCATATCTCTTTGACTGTTAAATAATGTCTCTTTAATAAGAAACAGTTAGGAAGAAGTTTTGGCAATCAGAAGCAAATAACAACCTTACAAAAAAGGCTTATGCAAATAGGCTGCCTGGAAATGCTCTCCATTCACAGGTTTGTGAGTCAAGAGGCTGGACGACCTGGCCCACTCTGAGTTACAGAATTGAGCAAATCTCTGAAGAGGTTGAAGGAGGGAGGGATGAAGGGAAAGGTGGAGGGAGAGAGATGGGGGAGGGGTGTGAATTGATTTGGAGAACAGGGTCAGAGCTGCCTGCTTGCCAAACCCAGAGCAGAATCATGTCCTTGTAGCTGGAACTTGAATATATCTGGGCCCAAGTCCCTGGGAGATGGCTCCATGGAACAGATCATTATGGATCCACCATTGTCTTATGGCTGACTGCATCAGTAGCCCACCAAGGTGGCAGGGCAGATATTATTCCCATCTTTACAGACCAATGTACAGAGGCTATCAATGGACAAATGTCCAAGTGATCATAGCAGAGCAGTGGTAGAGTCAGAATCTGAACCCAGGTCTCCTGATTCTAAATCTTAGGACATCCAAGGTAGAAGGAACTCAATGTCTAGGAGGAAATGGGTGACTTGGTATATTAGTAAGGGGTCTCTGGAGAAACAGAACCAATACCATAGATAGACAGATAGATAGACAGATAGATTTATCATAAGGAATTAGGTCATACAATTACGAAGACTGAAAAGCCCCAAGACCTGCCATCAGCAAGGTGAAGACCCAAGAGAGCTAATGTTTAAGTCCAAAGGCCTGAGAACCAGGATGACTGATGATGTAAATACCACTCTGAAAGCTGGTAGGCTTTGGACTCAAGAAGAGCCAGTGTTACAGTTCAAGTCTGAAGGCCAGAACAGACTGATGTCCCAGCTCAAGCATTTGAGCAGGAGTTCTCTCTTATTCATACCACAGGGGAGGGGGCATGGCAGCCTTTTTGGTCTATTCAGGCCTTCAACTGATTGGATGATGCCCACCCACATTCAGGAGGCAATCTGCTTTACTCAGGCTACAGATTCAAATGTTAATCTCATCCAAAAACACCCTCACAGACACACCACAGTAATGTTTGACCACATAGCTGGGCAACCTGTGGTCCAGTCAAACTGACACACAAGATAAACTATTACATCCATGAAGAGGATAAAGCTGAGCCTATGGCTCCCTCCCTGTTGGAAGTTACTCATTGCATGGGACTTGGTAAAGTGTGTTTCTGGGGAGGTAAAAGACGAGGAGAGGGAAAGAACAGAGAAGCAGGCCTTTTGGAATGAATAAGGAGATAGTCCATGGGTCAGGTGCCAGGAGGTTAATGGGAGGCCATGGAAGACCAGGCCGTTATGAGTGTGTGTACATACATAAAATGATGGGGCCACTAGGGGCCCCTGGGTTGGGTGGGTTGGCTAAACGTGGGAGAATGGGCAGGAAGAATTCACCAAAATCCTCCTCATCAGCCCTGATAGACACAATCCCAGCTCAACATGTACTGCAGGAGCTGAAGAACTATGGATGGAGGTTCATACATTTGTTATAGGAGAGAGTGACCAAAACCATCCCAAAGAAAAAGAAATGCAAGAAGGCAAAGTGTTTGTCTGAGGAGGCTTTACAAATAGCTGAGGAAAGAAGAGAAGTGAAAGGCAAGGGACAAAGAAAAAGATATACCCAACTGAATGCAGAGTTCCAAAGAATAGCAAGGAGAGATAAGAAGACCTTCTTACATGAACAATTGAAAGAAATAGAGGAAAAGAATAGAATGGGAAAGATCAGAGATCTCTTCAAGAAAATTGGAGATATGAAGAGACTATTTCATGCAAGTACGTGCACGATAAAGGACAGAAACAGTAAGGACCTAACAGAGGCAGAAGAGGTGGAAAAAGTACATGGAAGAATTATGCAAAAAAGATCTTAATGACCCAATAACCCCGATGGTGTGGTCACTGAACTCGAGCCAGATATCCTGGAGTATGAAGTCAAGTGAGCCTTAGGAAGCATTATTGTGAACAAAGCTAGTGGAAGTGATGGAATTCCAGCTGAGCTATTTAAAATCCTAAAAGATGATGCTGTAAAAGTGCCACACTCAATATGCCAGCAAATTTGGAAAACTAAATTTGAAAAATTCTGACAAAATATGGTCCTTTGGAGAAGGAAATGGCAAACCACTTCGGTATTCCTGCCTGGAGAACCCCATGGACAGTATGAAAAGGCAAAAAGATAGGACACTGAAAGATGAACTCCCCAGGTCGGTGGATGCCCAATATGCTACTGGAGGTCAGTGGAGAAATAACTACAGAAAGAATGAAGGGATGGAGCCAAAGCAAAAACAACACCCAGTTGTGGATGTGACTGGTGATGGAAGCAAGGTCCGATGCTATAAAGAGCAATATTGCATAGGAACCTGAAATGTTACGTCCATGAATCAAGGCAAATTGGAAGTGGTCAACCAGGAGATGGCAAGAGTGAACATCCACATTTTAGGAATCAGCGAAATAAAATGGACAGGAATGGATGCATTTAACTCAGATGACCATTATATCTACTACTTTGGACAAGAATCCCTTAGAGGAAATGGAGTAGCCATCATAGTCAACAAAAGAGTCTGAAATGCAGTACTTGGATGCAATCTCAAAACGACAGAATGATCTCTGTTCATTTCCAACACAAACCATTCAATATCACAGAAATCTAAGGCTATGCCCCAACCAGCAATGCTGAAGAAGCTGAAGTTGAATGGTTCTATGAAGACCTACAAGACCTTCTAGAATTAACACCCCCAAAAGATGTTCTTTTCATTATAGGGGACTGGAATGCAAAAGTAGGAAGTCAAGAAACACCTGGAGTAACATACAAATTTGGCCTTGGAGTACAGAATGAAGCAGGGCAAAGGCTAATAGAGTTCTGCCAAGAGAACGCACTGGTCATAGCAAACACCCTCTTCCAACAACACAACAGAAGACTCTACACATGGACATCACCAGATGGTCAACACTGAAATCAGACTGATTATATTCTTTGCAGCCAAAGATGGAGAAGCTCAGTATAGTCAGCAAAAACAAGGAGCTGACGGTGGCTCAGATAATGAACTCCTTATTGCCAGATTCAGACTTAAATTGAAGAAAGTAGGGAAAACTACTAGACCATTCAGGTATGACCTAAGTCAAATCCCTAACGATTATACAGTGGAAGTGAGAAATAGATTTAAGGGACTAGATCTGATAGACAGAGTGCCTGATGAACTATGGATGGAGGTATGTACAGGAGACAGGGACCAAGATCATCCCCAAGAAAAAGAAATGCAAAAAAGCAAAATGGCTGTCTGAGGAGGCCTTAGCTGTGAAAAGAAGGGAAGAGTAAAGCAAAGGAGAAAAGGAAACATATACCCATTTGAATGCAGAGTTCCAAAGAATAGCAAGGAGAGATAAGAAAGCCTTCCTCAGCAATCAATGCAAAGAAATAGAGGAAAACAACAGACTGGGAAAGACTAGAGATCTCTTCAAGAAAATTAGAGATACCAAGGGAGCATTTCATGCAAAGATGGGCTCAATAAAGGACAGAAATGGTATGGACCTAACAGAAGCAGAAGATATTAAGAAGAGGTGGCAAGAATACACAGAAGAACTGTACTGAAAAGATCTTCATGACCCAGATAATCATGATGGTTTGATTACTCACCTACAACCAGACATCCTAGAATACAAAGTCAAGTGAGCCTTAGGAAGCATCACTACAAACAAAGCTAGTGGAGGTGATGGAATTCCAGTTGAGCTATTTCAAATCCTAAAAGATGATGCTGTGAAAGTGCTGAACTCAATATGCCAGCAAATTTGGAAAACTCAGCGGTGGCCACAGGACTGGAAAAGGTCAGTTTTCATTCCAATCCCAAAGAAAGGCAATGCCAAAGAATGCTCAAACTACCGCACAATTGCACTCATCTCACATGCTAGTAAAGTAATGCTCAAAATTCTCCAAGCCAGGCTTCAACAATACGTGAACCATGAACTTCCAGATATTCAAGCTGGATTTAGAAAAGGCAGAGGAACCAGAAATCAAATTGCCAACATCCGCTGGATCATCAAAAAAGCAAGAGAGTTACAGAAGAACATCTACTTCTGCTTCACTGACTATGCCAAAGCCTTTGACTGTGTGGATCACAATAAACTGTGGAAAAATCTTCAAGAGATGGTAATACCAGACCACCTGACCTGCCTCTTGAGAAATCTGCATGCAGGTCAGGAAGCAACAGTTAGAACTGGACATGGAACCACAGACTGGTTCCAAATAGGAAAAGGAATATGTCAAGTCTGTATATTGTCACCCTACTTACTTAACTTCTGTGCAGAGTACCTCATGAGAAACGCTGGGCTGGATGAAGCACAAACTGGAATCAAGATTGCTGGGAGAAATATCATTAACCTCAGATATGCAGATGACACCACCCTTATGGCAGAAAGTGAAGAAGAACTAAAGAGCCTCTTGATGAAAGTGAAAGAGGAGAGTGAAAAAGTTGGCTTAAAACTCAACATTCAGAAAACAAAGATCATGACACCTGGTCCCATTACTTCATGGCAAATAGAGAAACAGTGGAAACAGTGGCAGACTTTATTTTTGGGGGCTCCAAAATCACTGCAGATGGTGACTGCAGCCATGAAATAAAAAGATGCTTGCTCCTTGGGAGAAAACTTATGACCAACCTACACAGCATTTAAAAAGCAGAGACATTACTTTGCCAACAAAGGTCCGTCTAGTCAAGGCTATGGTTTTTCCAGTAGTCATGTATGGATGTGAGAGTTGGACTATAAAGAAAGCTGAGCGCTGAAGAATTGATGCTTTTGACCTGTGGTGTTGGAGAAGACTCTCGAGAGTCCCTTGAACTGCAGGGAGGTCCAACCAGTCCATCCTAAAGGAAATCAGTCTTGAACGTTCATTTGAAGGACTGATGTTGAAGCTGAAACTCCAATACTTTGGCCACCTGATGTGAAGAGTTGGCTCATTTGAAAAGACTCTGATGCTGGGAAAGATTCAAAGTGGGAGGAGAAGTGGATAACAGAGGATGAGATGGTTGGATGGCATCACTGACTCAATGTACATGAGTTTGAATAAACTCCGGGAGTTGGTGATGGACAGCGAATCCTGGCGTGCTGCAGTCCACGGGGTTGCAAAGAGTCAGACCCGACTGAGCGACTGAACTGAACAGCAGTGGCCACAGGACAGGAAAAGTCAGTTTTCATTCCAATTCCAAAGAAGGACAATGCCAAAGAATGTTCAAACTACCATACATTTGCCCTTATTTCACATGCTAGTAGGGTTATGCTCAAAACCCTTCAAGTTAGGCTTCAGCAGTTTGCGAACCAGGAACTTCCCAATGTACAAGCTGATTTATCAAAGAGGAACCAGAGATGAAATTGCCAACATCTGATGGATCACAGAGAAAGCAAGAGAATTTCAGAAAAAACATCTATTTCTGCTACACTGACTATGCTAAAGCCTTTGACTGTATGGGTCACAACCAACTATGGAAAATTCTTAAAGAGATGGGAGTATCTGACCACCTTACCTGTCTCCTGAGAAATCTGTATGCCAGGTCAAGAAGCAACAGTTAGAACTGGACATGGAACAATGGACTTGTTCAAAATTGGGAAAGGAGTGCAACAAGGCTTGTATTGTCACCCTGTTTATTTAACTTACATGCAGAATACTTCATGCCAAATGCCTGGCTGGATGACTCACAATCTGGAATCACGATTGCCAGGAGAAATATCAACAACCTCAGATATGCAGATGGCACCACTCTAATGGCAGCAAAGGAAGAGAAACTAAAGGACCTCTTTATGAGGGTGAATGAAGAAAATTAAAAAGCTGGCTTAAAACTCAACATTCAGAAAACTAAGATCATGGCATCCAGTCCCATCGTTTCATGGCAAACAGATGGGGAAAAATTGGAAACAGTGACAGATTTTATTTCCTTGGGCTCCAAAATCACTGCGGACAGTGACTGCAGCCATGAAATTAAAAGATGCTTGCTTTTTGGAAGGAAAGCTATGACAAACCTAGACAGCATATTATAAAGCAGAGTCATCACTTTGCTGACAAAGTCCATATCGTCAAAGCTATGGTTTTTCCAGTTGTCATGTATGAATGCGAGAGTTGGACCATAAAGAAGGTTGAGTGCCCCAAAATTGATGCTTTTGAATTGTCTTACTATAGAAGACTCTTGAAAGTCTCTTTGATTGCAAGTAAATCAAACCAGTCAATCCTCTAGGAAATCAACCCAGAATCCAGGAAGGACTGATGCTGAAGCTGAAGCTCCAATACTTTGGCCACCTGATGCGAAGAGCTGACTCACTGGGAAAGACCCTGATGCTGGGAAAGATTGAAGGCAAAAAAAGATTAGATATCATCACTGATTCAATGGACATGAATTTGAGCAAACTCTGGGAGATAGTGAAGGACAGAGGAGGCTGGCATGCTGCAGTCCATGGGGTGGCAAAGAGTCAGACATGACTTAGTGACTGAACAACAGAGAATGAGGATATGTATCAAGATGATTTCAGGACTTACCTCCCTGTGGTTTCTTGGTTCTCTATGGCTCTTCTCCGATCCATATGGTGGCTTCATCCTGAGTCTTGTTGCAAGATGGCTGCCACTGCTTTGGATATCCTTTTCAGTAGAACAACATCCCACAGAAGACAAGAGAGATCATCTCTTCCCACATAGCTCTGTTATAAAGCAAGAAGATCCCAGAAGGGCCCTCCATAGGGCTCCCCAAAGCATCTCACTAGTCTGAACTATGTCACATGCCCGTGGCTAAGCCAATCATAGGCCATGGGTTGATACCTGTATGATAGGTTTAGACCAATCAGACCCATCTTTTGAAGCACATCTTCATGCAGAGGAATATGGGTACTGTGAACAAAATCAAGATTCCAATAAGAAAGAGAAAGGTATGGATGGCCCTAGTTTTCATAATTTGAATTGTACATAACCAGATAGATTAACTATGGAACACTATGTGCATCTGTAGCTGCTGTTGCTTATCAAGCTAAGTTTGGAGTGTGTACAAAATGTTTTGCTCAGACTTCAGAAGGCCATGCAATACTAGATCTAAGGAGATTACTGCTCAGATGGCTTATCTCCTATTCACAGAGGGCAGCTGTGATCTATCATCATTTTTTTATTGAAGTGAAATTCACATAATATACAATTAACCACTTTAAATATACAATTCAGTATCACTTTATGCATTCACAGTGTTGTGCAATCACTACCTCTCTGTCATTTCAAAATTTTATCACCCCAGAAGAACACCCCATATCCATTAAATATTCACTCCTCATTCACCCCTCCCTACATTCCCTGACAACCAGTAATCTCTTTTCTGTCTCTATGGATTTGCCTATTCTGGATGTTTCATATAAAAGGAACCATAGATTATGTGGCTTTTAGTCTGGCTTCTTTCACTCAGCTTATGCTTTCAAAGTTCACCCAAGTTTCCTAGATAGATAGATAGCTCAGTGCTTCATTCCATTTTTATCTCTGAAGAGCAATTCATCGTATGGATAGACCACAACTTGTTTATTCTTTCATCTATTAATAAACACTCTAGTTGTTTCAACCTTTTGCCTGTTATGAATAGTGCTGCCATGGACATTTGTGAAAAAGTATTTATTTAAAAACTGGTTTTAACTCTTCTGGGTATATATTTAGGAGTGGAATTGCTGAGTCATATGTTAACTCTATGTTTAACTTTTTGAGGAAGCAGCAAGGTGTTTTCAGTAGAGGCTGCACCATTTTATATTCCCACCAATGGTGTGTACAGGGATTCCTATTTCTCCACACGCATGTCACATGTGCTGTTTTCCTCTTTAAAAAAATTATAGCCATCCTAGTGGGTGGGAATTTGTATCCTACTGTGGATTTGTATTTCCTCAGTGATTTGCATTTCTTTAGTGATCAGTGGTGTTGAATGTCTTTTCCTGTGCTTGTTTGCCGTTTGTGTATCTTCTCTGGGGACATATCTGTTCAAGTCCTTTGCCCATTTTTGAATTGGGTTATTTGACTTTTTGTCTTTGAGCTGTAACCATTCTTTTTTTTTTTTAATTTAATTTAATTTTATTTTATTTTCTACCTTTACAATATTGTATTGGTTTTGCCATATATCAAAATGAATCCACCACAGGTATACATGTGTTCCCCATCCTGAACCCTCCTCCCTCCTCCCTCCCCGTACCATCCCTCTGGGTCGTCCCAGTGCACCAGCCCCAAGCATCCAGTATCATGCATCGAACCTGGACTGGCGACTTGTTTCATATATGATATTATACATGTTTCAATGTCATTCTCCCAAATCATCCCACCCTCTCCCTCTCCCAGAGAGTCCAGAAGACTAGTCTATACATCAGTGTCTCTTTTGCTGTCTCGTATACAGGGTTATTGTTACCATCTTTCTAAATTCCATATATATGTGTTATGTCCAACAGCAGATGAATGGATAAGTAAGCCAGAGAGCTGTAAGCATTCTATTTTGAGTATGAAACTGTTATCAGACATATGATTTACAACTATTTCTCCCATTCCGTAAGATATCTGTTCATTTAACTGTTAATGTTCTTTGAAGTGCAAAACTGTTTAATTTTGACAAAGTGCAATTTATCTGTCTGCAGATGGACTTATTTGCCCACAGATGCCCAAGGCTTCTGACTCAGGCACATTGTAAGAGAGGCACCACCAAGTACCCTGAGCCATTATGGAATTCAGACTGGGACCCTTTGGGGTTAAGTTTGATTCTTTTTTTCTCAGTCTCACCTTATTTTTTAAAATTTAATTTATTTTTATTGGAGTATAATTGCTTTACAATGTTGTGTTAGTTTCTCCTGTACAACAAAGTGTATCAGCTACGTGTATATATATATATATATATATATATATATATATATATATATCCCCTCCCTCTTGAGAGTCTCACCTTATTTTACTCTCTAGTCCAGCCTTGAAGAGCAGCATTTCTCTGTGTATTGCTGACCCTGCTCACAGCATCAATTGTCTCACTGTGTCTCACTGTGTGCACTGTTTGCTGAATCCATGGTAGAGAAGGTGCAAGCTAAGAGTCTGGAAGGAGACTCAGGGAGCCGTAGGAACTGCAGACACATTTATTCTCTCCTGGCTGGCCAGCAGCTGTAACCCAGCCTCTCTCCTGGCTGATGCAGCAGCCATAGCAGCAAACACACTTTATTGGGGCGAGAGAGCCTGATAATGCCATTTTTGTAATTCGCTCACACCCCACACTCTGGGACGTTTCTCCCAGAAATATGCTATTCTTCAAGGCAACCCTGCTTTTCTAAAATTTTCTACTCCCAAATTTCCCTTCTTTCTGAACATATGGTTCAGCAAACCCTTTCTTTCTTCCTTCATTTCCTCCTCTACCCCTCTTTCCTTTCCGTTATGCTTTCTTTGCAATCTCCAGGCTAAGTAGACTGAAGATGGAGGAGCAGAGGTTTGAGTGAGGGAGCTTGAGCTGCTGAAGGTCACCCTCAGACAACTTTAGGGAGCCTGAAATCTAGGCCTCACACAGACATGGCCCCAGTGCCTGTTCTCTCACAGGGGGCACTAGTGGTAAAGAACCCGCCTGCCAATGCAGGAGACATAAGAGACAAAGGTTCGATCCCTGGATCTTCCCTTGGAAGATCCCCTGTTGAAGGACATGGCAACTCACTCCAGTATTCTTGAGCCATGTGGTCTACAGTCCATAGGGTCACAAAGTCAGACAAAACTGGAGCAACTTAGCATGCAGCATGCGTGTGAGTGACCAAGGCAAGTCCTTACTCCTAAGATTCAATTTCTTCTTATCTATAATATGAAAACATTGGAACTCATCTGTGGTTTCTACACTTAAAAGAATCCTATGGCCCAGTGAAATCTAACTCAGGAAAAAAAAAATGAAGGAAATCAAAGCAGATGGCCTCTGGTGAAGGGGGAGTGTCTGCTCAGCTCAGCCAATCTGCCTCTCAACAGCTCGCCCTGAGGTGTATCCTCAGAACCCTGAAACTTGGTATATTTATTTATTGAATGAATATTTTTTGAGAATCTACTATGGCTGACCTTAAAGTTGCTGCTCTGCCATTCTCTGTGGCACTGGATATTAAAGAGATATGTTACAGATTCAGACTCTGGCATTTGTGTCTGTGGCTCTGTGTCTTCGATATCTGCCCTATGGGGGCACAATTCAGTGCCCAACAGCACCTTACACCTAACCGTCCTCTTGCCACTCCCTCTTCCTTGCTTCTCTACCCCTAAACCCAAATTCCTGCTTGTCTGCCCAGCACTGTCTCCTCCAAGGCATGAGGGGAAAGCTAGACTTATTGCGAGGTTCATTCCAACTCCATTCTCCTATGTTTCTCCGCAGGTTATTCTGGGATTAGCAGCTATTAAAAAAGTAGAAGAAGCATCCCCCAGGGCTGAGGCCTCATCTATACTTAATGGTTGCCAAGGCTTTGAGTATCTGCTTCTTGCTCAAGTAACATTCTATCATATAATGGTCCAGGGCAAATGGCTCTGTGAAATGCCCCACACCAACTCTTCACCACAACCTGCACACAGAGCTTTCCATGAGGCTCATCTCTAGTGGGGAGAATAGAAGGAGCAGGGGGAAGTAACATTAATCCTACATCCAGTCAGAAAGAGGCCCAACTAGATAGGGTAGAGCCCCAAAATGTGAATGTTTAACAAGTACCCCAGGTAATGATTCTTATCGCCAGGGATGTTTAAGAAACCCCAGATCAGGGCTTCTTAGCCCTGGTTGCATATCAGAATCACCAGATGCCCAGGTCACACCCCAGACCAATAATATCAGAGCCTCTGGACGTGGAACTCTGGCATCAATATTCCTTTTAAGTTATCTAGGTGATTCTAACATTCAAGCAGGACTGAAAACCACAATCTTAGATGATCTGTGAACGCTTTCAGCCTCAAGTTGTATGGCCTAGAAATGACATGTGGCTGATAAGTCCCCTAGAGGAGGGTGAGAGGACACTGAGGGGCAAGAAGAGCAGGCTTCTTTGGGGAGGCAGCATATTGAAGGGGAGAGAGCACTGAAGTGTCTTTGATCACTAGCGTAGATGGTAGAAGACAGCAGGGAAGCCTGCCTGCCCAGGCAGAATGAATACCCAGCTTGAAAGCCCAATTTTTGGAGTGGTCAGCAACCCAGATGGTGTCCTCAAGGAAATTAAAGTCTAGTGTGGGAGTCTGATGGGCCTTTGCTCTGGACACTTCACCCGGAGCTCTCAGCCTTTCACAGAGCATCTCCCTTTCCACATCTCTGGTAGACAAGGACTCAGGCAGAGGGAGGAGCCTTGCTGAAGCTCACATCTTCCTAAGTGCTGCAGGTACTACCCACACCACCCCCTGCCTCTACAAATGCATCCAAGGCTCACCTTCACCTTCAAGACAAAGTCCTTACTTCTCAGGCTGAAATTCCAGGCTCTTCCCAATCTGGTAGTAAGGAAGAATAAATCTGACTTCATATTAGATTGGTTTATTTATTACTTTAACCTTTGTATTCTGCTGCTTTTGCTTTCAGTTAAGAATGGAATGATCTTTCCTTTTCTATTAAATATTAGTGCCAATTGCTATTTATTGAGATTTCAAGTATCATCTGTATACTATTTCAAGAGCTCTACATGTATTAACTCATCAAATTCTCATAGTAGCCCTATACAAGGGTCGGATAACTGCCCCATTTTGTAGATGAGGAAACTGAGACCAGAGAAGAAAGGTAAATCTTCCATGGTTACATAGCTGTAAGGACAAGAGTTACAGCCTCCATCCATGATTAATGCTTTATTCAGTGTTCAACCCATCAAGCCATGTATCTTTGAACTGCCTTTTCACTTCTTTTCCCTTATTTTATCTATCTGAAATTATATAGGATCCAGGGCCTTGCTGGAAGGCTTTCCTGATCACCCCCATTCACACTGCTGTGAACACAGCAGTTCAGTGAACAGGAACTCTCTTGTGACTCTCATGTAGCATCATGAACCAAGCTTGGCTTTCCAAGACAGACAGAGCTGTCTGTGATAGCTGTGGCCATGGGCGAGTCACTTCACCTTGCTGAGCTACCTCATCCCTATTATGCAGCTAATGATAACATTTGCCTCAAAGGCAGCTGGAAAGATTGAGTGAGGCAGTGGATAAAAACAAGGCCTCTGCAGAAAATATAAAAACAGTAGATTAAATAAGTCAAAATCCTGGTTTTTTGAACCAAATCAAGAAAAGAAATGAACCACTAGCAAATTTAATTTTTAAAAAGGAAAAAGCACAAATAAAAGGACAGGAAAGAAATAACTAGTAATACACAGCAAATTTTTAAGAAGTAATAAAAGAGTACTTTGTATAAATATATGTACATAAGTTAGAAAACCTAGATGAAATGCATCATTTCATAAGAAAATATAATTTACCAAACTTTAACATGTTGATAGAAAGCATAAGCAGAGTGGTTATAACAGAATTAAAGCAAATTATTAAGAAATTATCCCACAAAATTCAGTAGGCCCAGATATATCATAGGGGAATCCTGCAAAAGACACCAGATAGCCTTAATGCTATATAAATTGCTTCAGAGAAAATAAAGGAAAATGTCCACATTCTTTTTACAAAGTGAGTATAACACTAATATTTAAATGTGATATGATACATGCTATGTATGTTTCCCTGGTGGCTCAGATGGTAAAGAATCCGCCTGCAATGTGGGAGATCAGGGTTTGATCTCCTGGTTGGGAAGATCCACTGGAGGAGGGCATGGCAACCTACTCCAGTATTCTTGCCTGGAGAATCCCCATGGACAGAGGAGCCTGGCAGGCTACAGTTCATGAGGTCGCAAAGAGTTGGATATGCCTGAGCGACTAAGCACACCACAGTACATGCTATAATATGATAAAGATAATTTTAAAAGGACTAAATTTCAGATGAATATCACTTATGAATATTGACACAAAAAATTCCAAAATTAAATTTTAGTGAGCATATTTCAACAGCAAGTTAAGAAAATATCATGACCAAGAACAGTTTATGAAGAAATGGGAAGTTGATTTAATAGCCAAAAATCTATTAATATAAACTGCTATATTAATACATTAATAGTTCTGAAAAAAACCTTTGAAAACATTCAACATTCATTCCTAAAAAGAAAAACTCAGAAGAAAATTTAAAAAAAAAATTCAACAAGAACAATAAAACCAAGGCCTCTGGCAGTGGAAGTAAAATCTCTTGACCAAGACCTGACTGTGGCTTGCTGGTTTCCTCACGCCATTTGGTTGGCTGTCTGAGAGAGTGAGGCTACAGGTTAGGGAGGCAAAGGCCCTCGAGTGGCTCTGTTCCTGGAGAAAGGTAAGGAAGTGGTCAATTATTGCAGCCTCTCCACAGGCAGCTCCATATTCTTGTGTTCTAGATAGCTTTTCTTTCGGACCTTCACAACTATCCTGTGGGGCAGTGTCACTATTCCCCTGTCCCTAATGAGAATGCCAAGGCCTCTGAAATGGAAGGGAGGGTACACAGTAGGAGACAACCTGAGGCTCAGGCTCCCACGCTGGGAATCAGGCCCCAGTACACTGTGGGAGAAGGGGTTCCATTATCACAGAAGGGCCTAAGCCCTCCCACCTGCCAGAGTCTTGGTCAAGAAGAGGTCCCCTCTACTTGCATGGTGATGGTGCCCACTGTGTCTGGTGAGTGTTGCCCTAAAGGCTGCATGTGCCTTTGAAGCACACCTGGGATTCAGCCACTTACCAAACACTCCCGAGTGGACACCACCCACAATATCACTGAAGATCCCTATGCAGACAAATAGTCATGAATGATAAAGATGTTTCAAAACAATTTATAAAGGAGTGGTACATCCTGCCCAGGAGAAATGGGGCTGGCCTTGGGTATAGGGCCCAGAGTGGGAACTACAAGTCTGGTGGTTTAGTTGGACTGTGTATTCACCTCTCTGCAAGTATATAGACATTAATTTATATATAATTTATACATATATTTCCTATAGCAGATACTTTCAGAATTCCAGAATGTCCCCAGCTTATGGCAGCCATGACCATGGAAAGCTGAGACAGAACCAAAGAAGAAACCAAGCAGAGACACAGCAAATCTTCACCTACCACCTGATTTCTTTCAGATCCTAGACCTGTACCTGGTTCTTATTTTGATGAATGGAATCTGTTCTCACTAGCCACCTCTGCTCACTAGCTTCTTTCCTGGAATTATGTGTTCTTTGTATTTCTCTCTTACTCCAGAAAGTCTCACACAGCCTGGGCACTTGAAATACATACAGACTGTTAAGTTACCCAATTTCTATAATAACAATTATCCATCACCCACATATATGTATTACATTTAATGGTTTGGGAAGTGCTTTCAGATAAATTATCTTATTTGCATCCCAACCCCAGTTGTGTAGAGAAGTACCATGAGAGGCAGATGGTAAGTGGAACACACATTGGACAGGGAGGCAGGAGTCTTGGGTACAAGTCCTGGTGTGACTACTTACTCATTCTGTGGTTTCAAGAAACTTTTCTCCTTAACTATAAAATGAGGAAATTAGATCAGATTGGAGATAAAAGGCTTTTTTTTTAATTGAAGTATAGTTGCTGTACAATATTATATAAGTTACAAGTGTACAATGTAGTGATTCATAATGTTAAAGGTAATATTCCACTTATAAAGTATTTGCTATATTCCTTGTGATGTATAATATACCCTTGTAGTTTTTTTATACCTAATAGTTTGTACCTCTTAATCCCCTACCCTTATAGTACCCCTCCTCACCCATTGGTACCCACTAGTTTGTTCTCTATGTTTGTGAGTCTCCTTCCTTTTTGTTATATTCAAAAGTTTGTTGTATTTTTTAGATTCCACATATAAGTGATAGCAGGCAGTTTTTGTCTTTGTCTATCTGACTTATTTCACTTAGCATAACGCCCTCCAAGTCCATCCATATTGTTGAAAATGATGAGATTTCATTTTTAATGGCTAGGTAGTATTCCATTCTGTATATATACCATATCTGCTTTATAGATTGAGGATAAAAATGTGCACAATAAGCACTGGCTACCTGAAACACTGTCTGGAGGCAGATTCTGAGGACATCTGGACTAAGGGATAAAAAGTTCCATGACTGGACAAGTGATATCTGCTGTGGATGAGAAGAGAGGGTATTTAAGAGCCCATTTCAGATCTGAGTGTTTGGGGTTTTCAGGTGCTGTCCCCTGAGATCACTCAGGGAGCTCAAGGCAGAGCTGGGACTGGGCTCATTCCTCTAGCAAATAAGCTTTCCACTTCCCCTTTCAAGCTCCACTGGGGGCACTGGACTCATAATTTACTTCGGCCCTAGGTACCCAGTAGAGATTTGCTGAGTATTTACTTTGTAGTTTGTTGATAGCCATTCTCCCAAATGATGTTTTCAAGATACCTTCATGTTGTAGCTTGGATTGGTACTTCAATATTACATATATTTAATGGATAAAATTTGGTGAGTAGACAGTTCAGAGAAGAAACTGAAAATCATATTTAACTCCACCATCCAGGGTAATCAGTGTGACGCTTTAGTGTATTTCTTTTCAGGCTTTCATTCATATATTATACTCTATATCAAATATTATATTATATATCACATATTATATCATGTATTATATATATATACTGGAAAAGGTCAGTTTTCATTCCAATCCCAAAGAAAGGCAATGCCAAAGAATGCTCAAACTACCGCACAATTGCACTCATCTCACACGCTAGCAAAGTAATACTCAAAATTCTCCAAGCCAGGCTTCAACAGTACGTGAACTGTGAACTTCCAGATATTCAAGCTGAATTTAGAAAAGGCAGAGGAACCAGAGATCAAATTGCCAGCATCCGTTGGATCATCAAAAAGGCAAGAGAGTTCTAGAAAAACATCTACTTCTGCTTCATTGACTCTGCCAAAGCCTTTGACTGTGTGGATCACAACAAACTGTGGAAAATTCTTCAAGGCATGGGAATACCAGACCACCTGACCTGCCTCCTGAGAAATCTGTATGCAGGTCAAGAAGCAACAGTTAGAACCGGACATGGAACAACAGACTGGTTCCAAATAGGAAAAGTACGTCAAGGCTGTATATTGTCACCCTGCTTATTTAACTTCTGTGCAGAGTACCTCATGAGAAACGCTGGGCTGGAAGAAGCACAAGCTGGAATCAAGATTGCTGGGAGAAATATCAATAACCTCAGATATGCAGATGACACCACCCTTGTGGCAGAAAGTGAAGAACTAAAGAGCCTCTTGATGAAAGTGAAAGAGGAGAGTGAAAAAGTTGGCTTAAACCTCAATATTCAGAAAACTAAGATCATGGCATCTGATCCCATCACTTCATGGCAAATAGATGGGGAGACAGTGGAAACAGTGGCAGACTTTATTTTTTGGGGCTCCAAAATCACTGCAGATGGTGACTGCAGCCATAAAATTAAAGTTATGACCGACCTAGACAGCATATTAAAAAGCAGAGACATTACTTTGCCAACAAAGGTCCGTCTAGTCAAGGCTATGGTTTTTCCAGTGGCCATGTATGGATGTGAAAATTGGACTATAAAGAAAGCTGAGTGCCGGTGAATTGATGCTTTTGAAGTGTGGTGTTGGAGAAGACTCTTGAGAGTCCCTTGAACTGCAAGGAGGTCCCACCAGTCCATCCTAAAGGAAATCAGTCCTGAATATTCATTGGAAAGACTGATGCTGAAGCTGAAACTCCAATATTTTGGCCACCTGATGTGAAGAGCCCACTCATTGGAAAAGACCCTGATGCTGGGAAAGATTGAAGGCAGGAGGAGAAGGGGACAACAGAGGTAGAGATGGTTGAGTGGCATCACTGACTCAATGGACATGAGTTTGAGTAAACTCTGGGAGCTGGTGATGGACAGGGAGGCCTGGTGTGCTGCAGTCCATGGAGTTGCAAAGCGTCAGACATGGCTGAGTGACTGAACTGAACTGAACTGAATCCCATGAGGGAAGTAGGGCAGGGGCTTCATATTTCAAGGGGGGCTCAGAGATGGAAATGTCCAGAGTCAGCAAAGCTGCCCGTGGAATCCCAACTGCAACACACACATGCACACTATTTTTCTCATGTGTTGATTTTATGGCATGCACACACAAATAAGCTCAGTAAAATGTGTTGCTGTGATGTATAAGAAATGGACCCTCATGTCAAAGAGCTTATGAGACCAGTACGGGGGTAGTTGAGTCAAGGGCTCGCTTCTGTCCAAGAGATATGAGTTCCAGTAGTTGCTGGGTCTTGACTGGGGCTTTGAAGGATGAGCAACATTAGAAAAAGCAGAGCATACTTGTGAGTACATTAGCAGCAGTTCACTCACACACATTCCTGCCATCCTAATAAGTGCAGGGATCTGAAATACCAGACATAATCTGCATTAGTTAATCAGACTTGTTAGTCAGACCACTGAAGAGCACCAGTCTCAGCTGAAAGGAAGTAAGGTGAAGCATGACACATAAGCCACCAAGAAGCAGCTCTGGGACTGTGGCAGTGGATGTGCTACTTCTACGTGTGTATGTGGTGAGGGTGGGGGCTCAGTGGGACATGGGAAGAGATGGGAATGCCGGCACCATGAAACTCCAGGATCAACCCAAACTCCAGGGTGCCCATTCAGTCACTTGCTCCTCATCATAGCCTCCCTCCACCTGCAAGCCTGGTTGGGAGCTTATCACCACCCACACTGCCAGTCCCCTCTACAATGTTCCCTCCCCACAGAAAAGGCTTCTAACCTCCTGGAGTCCTGTGACTCCCCTATTTATAATTGACGCATACATCCCTTCTAGCAACTTCTTAATTCCCTTCCCTCCTTGATTTTTCTCAATAGATTTATAACCATCTAGCATTCTATAAATTTTATTTGTTTCCCTTCGGTCTGTCTCCCTTCACTATAATGTGAGTTCCATGAAGAAAAGGATTTTTTTTTACAATTGAAGTATAGTTGGTTTACAATGTTGTGCTAGATTCTGGTGTGTGTATATATATATATGTGTGTGTATATATATATATATGTATATATATATATGTATATATATATATATATATATACATACACTTTTTCCAATCCTCTTTCTATTCTAAATTATTATAAGATATTGAATATAGTTCCTGGTGCTATACACTAAATTCTTGTTTCTCTATTTTATGTATAGTAATTTTATATCTGTTAATTCCAAGCTCCTAATCTATCTCTCCCCTCCTCTTTCCCCTTTGTGGCCATAAATCTGTTTTCTATGCCTGTCAATCTGTTTCCATTCTGTAAATAAACTCATTTGTAATATTTTTAAGATTCCACAAATGATATATATTTGTCTTTCTCTGTCTGAATTTACTTAGTATGATCATTTCTAGGACGATCTATGTTATGTTGCTGCAAATAACATTATTTCACTCTTTATTGGCTGAGTAGTATTCCATTATATATATTTTTGTGTGTGTGTATATATATGTATATATATATATACACATATATACTACATATGTATACACACACACACATATATATATACTTTGTCTTCTTTGTCCATTCATCTGTCAATGGACATTTTTGTTGCTTCCATGTCTTGGCTATTGTAAATAGTGCTACTATGAACATTGGGGTGCATGTATCTTTTTAAATTACAGTTTTCCTCTTTTCTGGGTATACACCCTGAAGTGGGATTGCTGGATCATATGGTAACTTTAGTTTTCTAAGAAACTTCCATACTGTTTTCCATAGTGGCTACACCAGTTTACCCACCAACAGTATATGAGGGTTCATGAGGGAAGGAAATTTTGGATGTGTTTGCCTCTTATATTCACTGCTGAGTTCCTCAGTCTCTGTAATAGTGCTTGGCACAGCATGGGTGCTCAACTAATATTTGTGAAATGAATGAGGTCTCACAAATCCTCTACCAACCATCAAGCCTGCAAAACCTCCCAGTACGCACAAGCACACACCCAGCCCACAGAGTGGTGACTGAGCACTGTTGTTACAGAGAACCACCTAGTTTGCTTGAACAGCTAAATCTGGTGTCCTTCCTCCAGTCTCTGTGTCACATGTGCCCCACATCCACCCACACTTGTGACTTGGGCCAGCTTCCCCTTCCCTCAACTCACATAATCCTTCCTCAAAGGGACTTTAAATTCCAGCTGAAACTCTGCTCTACTACTTCAAAATTTTCCCTAGTCCCATCCAATTTCATTGACATCCCCATCTACTGCTTTTTTCCTGGATGACAATTCAAGCCAATAAACATTGGCTTACTGTAGCACAAGGCCCAAAGCTGTTTCAACATTCATTCAACACACAATTAAGCACCCATATATAAGATGCCATACAAGGACAAAAAAGACATGATTCCTGTCCTTACGGAGCTCCCAGTCTAGTGTGGGAGTCTGGAATATAACCAGATAAATACTAGTCTGTGTGATCAGTTCAGTGACAAAGAAACACCCAAGAGTTGTGGGAGCCCAGAAGACCCTCAACCCAGGCTGGCTCCCAGAAGGAGAGGTTGTATGGGATGAGGTTTGAAGGATGGGAAGGAATTTGCCAAGTGATGAAGTAGGAAGAAAAAAAATGTTTTAGGCAGAGGAGGAAGCACGTGCCAAAATGTGGAAATGGGCAAGAATTGTTTTGTAAGGTAGGAGTGTTCCCATCTACATGGGGAGTGGAAGAGATGAGGCTGAAGAGGAAGGCAGACACAGGACCTTGCAGACCATGGAGAAGAGTTTGGATTTTATCCAGGGGGCACTAGAGAGCTCCCTGAGGGTCTTTCCGGGGGTGTGGAGCATGGGTTGGAGGAGTTAAGCATGAACTCAGGGAAACAGGAGTCATTGCATTATTCCAAGTGAGGGGGTGGGGTGAGATAAATTAGGACTTTGAGATTAACATATACACACTACAATATATAAAATAAGGAAACAACAAGGATATACTTATAGCACAAGAAACTATACTTAATATCTTGTAACAACTTATAATGGAAAAGAATATGAAAATGAATATATATATATATATATATGAATCACTTTGCTATATGCCTGAAATTAGCATAACATTATGAATTAATTGGGCTTCCCTGGTGGCTTAGAGGGTAAAGCGTGTGCCTCCAATGCAGGAGACCCGGATTATGAATTAATTATACCTCAATAAAAAATATGGACAAGTGAGTGGTGAAAGATGATGATGGTAGTAGTGTGGGTATGGAGGTGGGGACAGACTCAAACTTGAATGGTAAGGAGGAGAGAAAAATCCCTGGACTTGGGGACTGGTTGGCCAGAGGGGAGGGGAAAGGATGCTTCAGGAAGGGAGAGATGCTGAGCTGGGGTAGAACCATGGTGGCTTTGAGGTGCTTGTGGGATATCCAAGGGGAGATATCCAGCAGACAATGAGACTCATGAGTGCCAACATTTCCCTCTAGTGGCTCTGTCCTGTCCATCTTCAGATTTGCCCTCTCATTTTCACCCCTAAGCCCTGTCATTTCTACCAGATCTCTTTGTTCATACCTCTCATCCCTCTTCTTTTTGAGGCCATCAACTTGTCTGCCCACCTCCTTCCTATTACCTTATTCTCTGTTCCACCCCAACTAAGTATCCCTAAATATGTCTGAGTACAACTTCATATTTCTAATTAATACATACTCTTTTTCCTGTCAGTTTCTTTCTCATAGTGAATTTTTAACTGCAGGTATGCATATTAAGTCTTGACATAGAATCATCTGATCAGAGAATGTTGAGGTACTATTAATAAATAGAAAGGTCCTTAGAATGTAAAGCCGGGAGAGGGGAAGCAAATTGTCAAGGTCACACACAGTGAGCTCATAGCTGAGACAGACTAGATCCTGGTACTTCTGTATCCCAGGCTAGTGCTTGAGTGCATAGAGTGGATTCTTTCTAGCATAAAAAGGGTGCTGGGATACTGAGCAACCACCGAGGGTGGTCACTTGCCATGAAGACAAAAACAGGAGTTAGGAAATCTTCTCTTCCAAACTCCTCCAGCAGAGAGTTGCTCTTCAGTTGATTCTAGCATTCCTGCTTCAAAATATGGGTTGTACTAGGCTGACCTCTGTCCCCTATGTGTTCTCACTGGGGTGAATACCACCTGGCAAGTATTAGGTGTGCTATTGGGACCAGCCCATTGGAGGAGAATGGAGACAGGCATCTTCTTCTTCAACAGTATCTCCTTCGAGCAGAGACATGGGTGCTTCATTGGCCAGTCCAGAGATCACATAGGGTTTGACATCCTTGTTCAAACAGTAGTTTCTGAGAGCCAGGAGCCCTATGAAGAGCAATGAAGATTAATTACCCACAAGGACAGGGTCCATCTCTTCCAGACTTTCCCTAGGGAGAGGGAAGGCATCACAATGGGAGTGGGGGAACCCCTGGGGCCTCCAACCCACTTGGTGGCTTCTCTGAGACATAGAATCTGCTACAGAGTTCATCCAATTCTTACCGAATTGCCAGTAATTATCACCCAGGGCAGGACACTTGGAGTCAAATTTCTTCCACACAACTTAGTAGCTGTGTGATATTGGACAACTTATCTAACCTCTCTGAACCCCAATTGCCAACTCTGTAAAATAGAAGCAATTTGTATCCACCTTACATTGTTGTGAGATGCTTAAAGGAGAGTACAGATGTGAAAGAGCTCTCTAAACTATAAACCTCTGCAAAAATGAGACAAAATTTTATTGTCAGGAATTCTTCCTATTGTCTGACCTCTAGCATTGACTCCTCTTGCTGTAGTTTTAGTTCATAGTCTCTTACTAATCCTTCTTCTTCAAAGTGGAATGAGGTGTCCTCCAAACAGTACCACTGCCTTCCTGAATCTTGTGAAGCTCCCATATTCCTTTTACTTAAAAATCGAGACTCAACTGGACATAGCCTCTGACTTCAGATCTTGAAGGTGTGGTCACAAGCAGAGGTTGTATATAGGATCTGGGTGGCCTCCAGGGTGGGAGATGAAGGATGTGTGCTAAAAATTTGCTTCTTCCCCCAGCTGCCCTTCTTCCAATAGCAGAAAACCAGTCCCACAAGACCACCTCAGAAATTTACATTTTGAACATGCACCCCATATAAGTCCAGTGAAGAGTACCTCAGAACTGGGCTTCAAGGATAGCTGCCCAGATTTTCCAACGTGGCTGGAGCCAGGAAGTAGCCCTCCTGTGTTCTTTGCAACTTAACACAAGGCAATACACTTAGTTGCTCGGTCATGTCTGACTCTTTGTGACCCCATGGACTGTAGCCCACCGGGCTCCTCTGTTCATTCTGTACTTCTGCTCAACTTGATTGGTCAAGTTTTGATATTTTCCAGGTGGAGATAATAGTAATGAATCTAACCTCGATTGAAAATATTAATATTACCAGCCCCAAACTCTTCTATGCCCCCTATGTATTGATCCAGTTATTCTTTTTTTTAGTTTTTAAAAATTAATTTATTTTTTTATTGAAGGAATATTGCTTTACAGAATTTTTTTTTCCTGTCAAACCTCAACGTGAATCAGCCATAGGTATACATATATCCCCTCCCTTTTGAACCTCCTTCTCATCTCCCTCCCCATTCCACCCCTCCAGTTTGATAGAGAGCCCCTATTTGAGTTTCCTGAGCCATACAGAAAATTCCTGTTGGCTATCTATTTTACATATGGTAATGCAAATTTCCATGTTACTCATTCCATACCGTCTCCTCCCTTCTCCCCATGTCCATATGTCTATTCTCTATGTCTGTTTCTCCATCGTTGCCCTGTAAATAAATTCTTCAGTGCTGTGTTTCTAGATTTCGTATATATGCGTTAGAATATGGTATTTATTTTAGTCTTTCTGACTCAGTTCATTTTGTATAATAGGTTCTAGGTTCATCCACCTCATTAGAACTGATTCAAATGCATTCTTTTATATGGCTGAGCAATATTCCATTGTGTATATGTACCACAACTTCTTTATTCATTCATCTGTCAATGGACATCTAGGCTGCTTCCATGTTCTAGCTATTGTAAATAGCGCTGCAATGAACAATGGGACACATGTGTCCCTTTCAATTTTTGTTTCCTCAGGATATATGCCTAGGAGTGGGATTACTGTGTCACATGGTGGCTTTATTCCTAGTTTTTTTAAGGAATCTCAATAATGTCTTCCATAGTGGCTGTATCAATTTACATTCCCACCAACAGTGCAAGAGTGTTCCCTTTTCTCCACATCCTCTCCAGCATTTAGTTTGTAGACTTTTTGATGAGGGCCATTCTGACTGGTGTGAAGTGATATCTCATTGTAGTTTTGATTTGCATTTCTCTAATAATGAGTGGTGTTGAGCATCTTTTCATGTGTTTGTTAGATATATGTATGTCTTCCCTGGAGAAATGTCTGTTTAGATCTTTTTCCCACTTTTTGATTGGGTTGTTGTTTTTCTGGTATTGAGTTGTATGAGCTGCTTATATATTTTGGAAAGTAATCCTTTGTCAGTTGTTTCATTTGATATTGTTTTCTCCCATTCTGAGGGTTGTCTTTTCACCTTCCTTATAGTTTCCTTTGCTGTGCAAAAACTTTTAGGTTTAATCAGGTCTCACTTGTTTACTTTTTTTTTTTTCCCCATTACTCTAGGAGGTGGGTCATAAAGAATCTTGCTTTGATTTATGTCTTCGAGTGTTCTGCCTATGTTTTCCTCTAAGAGTTTGATAGTTTCTGATCTTACATTTAGGTCTTTAATCCATTTTGAGTTTATCTTTGTGTATGGTGTTAGGAAGTGTTCTTATTTCATTCTTTTACATGTAGCTGTCCATGTTTCCCAGCACCATTTATTGAAGAAGCTGTCTTTGCCCCATTGTATATTCTTGCCTCCTTTGTCAAAAATAAGGTACCCATAGGTGCATGAGTTTATTTCTGGAGTTTCTATCTTGTTCTGTTGGTCTATATTTCTGTTTTTGTGCCAGTACCATACTGTGTTGATGACTGTAGCTTTGTAGTATAATCTGAAGTCAAGAAGGTTGAGTCCTCCAGCTCCATTCTTCTTTCTCAAGACTGCTTTGGCTATTCAGGGTCTTTTGTGTTTCCATATGAATTGTGAAATTTTTTGTTCTACTTCTGTGAAAAATGCCATTGGTAATTTGATAGGGATCACACTGAATCTGTAGATTGCATTTGGTAGTATGGTCATTTTCACAATATTGATTCTTCCTACCCAGGAACATGGAATACCTCTCCATCTGTTTATGTCATCTTTGATTTCTTTCATTATTGTCTTATAATTTTCTGTGTACAGTTCTTTTGTCTCCTTAGGTAGGTTTATTCCTAGATATTTAATTATTTTTGTTGCAATGGTGAACAGGATTGATTCCTAAATTTCTCTTTCTGATTTTTCATTGTTAGTATATAGAAATGCAAGTGATTTCTGTGTATTGATTTTTGTATCCTGCAACTTTGCTCAATTCACTGATTTGCTCTAGTAATTTTCTGGTACTATCTTTAGGGTTTTCTACATACAGGATCATGTCATCTGCAAACAGTGAGAGTTTTACTGCTTCTTTTCTGATCTGTGTTCCTTTTATTTCTTTTTCTTTTATGATTGTTGTAACTAGGACTTCCAAAACTATCTTGAATAATAGTGGTGAAAGTGGACACCCTTGTCTTGCTCCTGATCTTAGGGGGAATGCTTTTAGGTTTTCCACCATTGAGAATAATGTGTGCTGTAGGCTTATCATTTATGGCCTTTAGTATGTTGAGGTAGGTTCCTTCTATGTCCATTTTTGGAAGAGCTTTTGGGTGCTGAACTTTGTCAAAGGCTTTTTCTGCATCTATTGAGATTATCATATGATTTTTATCTTTCAATTTGTTAGTATGGTGTATCACATTGATTGATTTCCATATATTGAAGAATCCTTGCATCCCCAGAATAAACCCAACTTGACCATGGTGTATGAGGTTTTTGATGTGTTGCTGAATTCTGTTAGCTAAAATTTTGTTGAGGATTTTTGCATCTATGTTCATCAGTGATATTGACCCATAGTTTTCTTTTTTTGTGTTGTCTTTTTCTGGTTTTGGCATCAGGGTGATGGTGGCCTCATAGAATGAGTTTGGAGGTGTTCCTTCCATTGCAATTTTTTGAAAGAGTTTTAGAAAGATAGGCATTAGCTCTTCTCTAATGTTTGATAGAATTCTCCTTTGAAGCCATCTGGTCCTGGGTTTTTGTTTTTGGGGAGATTTTTGACCACAGCTTCAATTTCAGTGCTTGTAATTGGGTTGTTCATAATTTTTATTTCTTCTTGGTTTAGTCTTGGAAGATTGAGCTTTTCTAAGAATCTGTCCATGTCTTCCAGGTTGCCTATTTTATTGCCATATAGTTGTTCATAATAGTCTCTTATAATCCTTTGTATTTCTGCATTGTCTGTTGTAACCTCTCCTTTTTCATTTCTAATTTTGTTGATTTGATTCTTCTCTCTTTTCTTCTTAATGAGTCTGGATAAAGCTTTGTCAATTTTGTTTCTCTTCTTAAAGAACCAGCTTTTAGTTTTATTAATCTTTATTATTGTTTCTTTCACTTCACTTTCATTTATTTCTGATCAGATCTTTATGATTTCTTTCCTTCTGCTAGTTTTGGTGTGTTTTTTTTGTTGTTGTTGTTCTTCTTTTTCCAGTTGCTTTAGGTGTAAACTTAGCTTGTCTATTCGATGTTTTTCTTGTTTCTTGAGGTACGATTGTATTGCTATAAACCTCCCTTGAATTGCTTTTGCTGCATCCCATAAGTTTTGAGTTGTTGTGTTTTCATTATCATTTGTTTCTAGAAATTTTTTGATTTCCCTTTTGATTTCTTCAGTAACCTGTTGGTTATTTAGAAACATGTTGTTTAATCTCCAAGTGTTTGAGTTTCTTACCGTTTTTTTTCTTGTAATTGATATCTAGTCTCATAGCATTGTGGTCGGAGAAGATGTTTGATACCATTTCAATTTTCTTAAATTTGCTGAGGTTTGATTTGTGACCCAAGATGTGGTCTATCCTAGAGAATGCTCCATGTGCACCTGAGAAGAAGGTGTATTCTTCTGCATTTGGATGGAACATCCTGAAGATATCAATGAGATCCAGCTCATCTAATGTATCATATAAGACTTGTGTTTCCTTATTAATTTTCTGTTTTGTTGATCTGTTCATTAGTGTGAGTGGGGTGTTAAAGTCTCCTACTGTTATTGTATTACTGTCATTTTCTCCTTTTATGTCTGTTAGTGTTTGTCTTATGTATTGAGGTGCTCCTATGTTGGGTCCATAGATATTTACAACTGTTATATCTTCATCTTGGATCGATCCCTTGATCATTATGTAGTGTCCTTCCTTATCTCTTGTAATCTTCTTTATTTTAAGGTCTATTTTTTCTGATATGAGGATTGTGACTCCAGCTTTCTTTTGCTTCCCATTTGCATGGAATATATTTGTCCATCCTCTAATTTTCAGTCTATATGTATCTTGAGGTCTGAAGTGGGTTTCTTGTACACAGCATATATATGGGTCTTGTTTTTGTATCCATTCAGCCAGTCTGTGTCTCTTGGTTGGAGCATTTAATCCATTTCAATTTAAAGTAATTATTGATATATATGTTCCTTTTGCCATTTTCTTAATTGTTTGTGGTTGATTTTGTAGATCTTTTTTCTTCTCTTTTATTTCTTGACTATGTAAGTCCCTTTAACGTTTGTTGTAAAGCAGGTTTGGTAGTACTGAATTCTCTTAACTTTTGCTTGTCTGAAAAGCTTTTTTATTTCTCCATCAATTTTGAATGAGATCATTGCCAGATACAGTAATCTTGGTTGTAGATTTCCCCCTTTCAGTACTTTAAATATATCCTGCCATTCCCTTCTGGCCTGCAGAGTCTCTGCTGAAAGGTCAGCTGTTAAGTGTATGGAGTTTCCCTTGTATGTTACTTGCTGCTTCTCCCTTGATGCTTTTAATAGTCTTTATTTGTGTTTAGTCTTTGTTAGTTTGATTAATATGTGTCTTGAAGTGTTTTTCCTTGGGTTTATCCTGTATGGGACTCTTTGTGCCTCTTGGACTTCATTGACTATTTCCTTTTCCATGTTGGGGAAATTTTCAACTATAATTTTTTCAATAATTTTCTCATACCCTTTCTTTTTCTCTTCTTATTCTGGGACCACTATAATTTGAATGTTGGTGCATTTGACATGGTCCCAGAGGTCTCTGAGACTGTCCTCAGATCTTTTCATTCTTTTTACTGATCCTTTTATTCTTATATCCACAGGAGGTTAAGGTTTATATTACCCAAATTTTACAAAAAAGGAAACTGAGACACAGAAAGATTAAGTAACTTGCCCATGATTTCTGTTTTAGGTAACATAGGTCAGATTATGCTACAGTAATAAATATCACCCAAATCTCTGCGACTTCAAAAGAAAGTTTACTCTCACTCACTTTATATGTCTACCATGGGTCAGCAGGAGGGTTCTATGACCCAGGCTGGGGGGACAGCTACCATCTTATAATACCACCATCTCCACATGGACTTTCTCCATCACCAAGACTGTGGAAGAGAAAGATGGATAATTGAAGACCTGCAACTAAACGTTTAAATCCTGCCTATCACAATCCCACAGCTAGCGAAAAATGGATGGTTTCTTCCTCGAGGAGTGGGGAGACAGGCATAAAGAAAGCATTGTTTGTCATCAGGAAATTCTCAGCGTCTAAGTTTCATCTCTTCTCTTGTAGTTTGGGATGATGTCACCCCAGACTCCTTTACACCAGCCTCCCTCAGCTTCCTGACATCACCTCAGGAGGATGTGGTAGGAGCTGCAGACAGCAAACTGAATCTCTGCTAATGTTCTCTGCTCACCAGGACCAAGATCTCCCAATTTGCTCTGGCTTTCCTGTCTACTATGCTCTAACATTCTAAAAAATCAAAAGAAAAGGATTTCTGTGAACCTGAGCTAGTGGCAGGGGTGGAGTGAAGTGCACCTCACCAGAAGCATGTGTACTCCTGCTCCTCCAAGCTCAGAGAATAGAAGAGGACACTGGACTGAGACTTCTTCCAGGAGTAGGGTTGAAAGCACCTTGGGAACTTGAGGGATTAGGTGTCAAGGGTCATGGGAGAGACACTGAACAGTCAGGGAGAGGCCCTACTCTCCCAACCCTTCCACTTTCCCCAAGCCATGCCCATTGCTGGCTGTCTCACGGGAGGTGCTATTGGCCATTCCTCCTGGGGGCACAGGAGGAGAGCAGTGGGACACTGATAAAGAGGGAGGCTTGGGAATCAGGCAGTCCAGGGATGAATTTTTGCTAGCTGTGGGATTGTGATAGGCATCACCAAGGGTTCATCAATGTCAAGCTTTCTGTATTTCCAGGTACACAGAGATTATATGTTTCCACTTGTTTAAAGTTAGATGTGGCCACAGGTCCTGCCACAGACCAGGCAGAGTGGACTGTACAACCTGGTGCCTATAGATGCAAAAAGCTTCTTGAGGGTGGTGACCATGCATCTCTTGTTCACCATTCCTATCACATGGCTGTTGCCTAGTAAAGAATAGGGGTCAAGCTGTATTCATCTTTGTGACCAGCACAGTGCCTGAGCTTGTTTGTCAAATGAATGGAAAGATGAGTCCTCCTCCTTGGGTAAGTTGCTTCATGTCTCTGAGATTAATTTTCCTTATTCTTCAAATAGGCATCACAATCCTGGTCTCATCTAGCTCCTGAGGACAGTCATCAGAATCAGAAAGGCAAAGTCAGTTGGCATACTTTGGAAAGGATCTGAAGAAATATTGGTATTATCTGTCCTTTTTTCCACCTTCTATTTACAGAAGCAATGTCAGTTCAGTCACTCAGTCATGTCCGACTCTTTGTGACCCCATGAATTGCAGCATGCCAGGCCTCCCTGTCCATCATCAACTCCCAGAGTTCACTCAGACTCAAGTCCTTCAAGTCCGTGATGCCATCCAGCCATCTCATCCTCTGTCGTCCCCTTCTCCTCCTGCCCCCAATCCCTCCTAGCATCAGAGTCTTTTCCAATGAGTCAACTCTTCACATGAGGTGGCCAAAGTACTGGAGTTTCAGCTTTAGCATCATTCCTTCCAAAGAAATCCCAGGGCTGATCTCCTTCAGAATGGACTGGTTGGATCTCCTTGCAGGCCAAGGGACTCTCAAGAGTCTTCTCCAACACCACACTTCAAAAGCATCAATTCTTCAGCACTCAGCTTTCTTCACAGTCCAACACTCACATCCATACATGACCACTGGAAAAACCATAGCCTTGACTAGACAGACCTTTGTTGGCAAAGTTATGTCTCTGCTTTTGAATATGCTATCTAGGTTGGTCATAACTTTTCTTCCAAGGAGCAAGCGTCTTTTAATCTCATGGCTGCAGTCACCATCTGCAGTGATTTTGGAGCCCAAAAAAATAAAGTCTGACACTGTTTCCATTGTTTCCTCATCTATTTCCCATGAAGTGATGGGACCAGATGCCATGATCTTAGTTTTCTGAATGTTGAGGTTTAAGCCAACTTTTTCACTCTCCTCTTTCACTTTCATCAAGAGGCTTTTTAGTTCCTCTTCACTTTCTGCCATAAGGGTGGTGTCATCTGCATATCTGAGGTTATTGATATTTCTCCCGGCAATCTTGATTCCAGCTTGTGCTTCTTCCAGCCCAGCATTTCTCATGATGTACTCTGCATAGAAGTTCAATAAGCAGGGTGACAATATACAGCCTTGACGTACTCCTTTTCCTATTTGGAGCCAGTCTGTTGTTCCATGTCCAGTTCTAACTGTTGCTTCCTGACCTGCATATAGGTTTCTCAAGAGACAGGTCAGGTGGTCTGGTATTCCCATCTCTTTCAGAATTTTCCACAGTTTATTGTGATCCACACAGTCAAAGGCTTTGGCATAGTCAATAAAGCAGAAATAGATGTTTTTCTGGAACTCTCTTGCTTTTTCCATGATCCAGTGGATGTTGGCAATTTGGTTTCTGGTTCCTCTACCTTTTCTAAAACCAGCTTGAACCTCTGGACGTTCACTGTTCATGTATTGCTGAAGCCTGGCTTGGAGAATTTTGAGCATTACTTTACTAGTGTGTGAGATGAGTGCAATTGTGCAGTAGTTTGAGCATTCTTTGGCATTGCCTTTCTTTGGGATTGGAATGAAAAGTGACCTTTTCCCGTCCTGTGGCCACTGCTGAGTTTTCCAAATTTGCTGGCATATTGAGTGCAGCACTTTCACAGCATCATCTTTCAGGATTTGAAATAGCTCAACTGGAATTTCATCATCTCCACTAACTTTGTTCAGAGTGAAGCTTCCTAGGGCCCACTTGACTTCACATTCCAGGATGTCTGGCTCTAGGTTGGTGATCACACCATCGTTATTATCTGAGTCATTAAGATCTTTTTTATATTTCTTCTGTGTATTCTTGCCACCTCTTCTTAATATCTTCTGCTTCTGTTAGGTCCCTACCATTTCTGTCCTTTATTATGCCCATCTTTGCATAAAACCTTCCCTTGGTATCTCTAATTTTCTTGAAGAGATCTCTAGTCTTTCCCATTCTATTGTTTTCCTCTATGTCTTTGCATTGATCACTGAGGAAGGCTTTCTTATCTCTCCTTGCTATTCGTTTGAACTCTGCATTCAAATGGGTATATATTTCCTTTTTTCCCTTGCCTTTCACTTCTCTTCTTTTCACAGCTATTTGTATGGCCTCTTCAGACAACCATTTTGCCTTTTTGTATTTCTTTTTCTTGGGGATCATCTTGAGCACTGCCTCCTGTACTATGTCATGAACCTCCATGCATAGTTCTTCAGGCACTCTGTCTATCAGATCTAATCCCTTGATTATATTTGTTACTTCCACTGTGTAGTCATAAGGGATTTGATTTATATCATACCTGAATTGTTTAGTGGTTTTCCCGACTTTCTTCAGTTTAAGTCTGAACCTGACAATAAGGAGTTCATGATTTGAGCCACAGTCAGCTCCCGGTCTTTTTTTTGCTGACTGTATACAGCTTCTCCATTTTTGGCTGTAAAGAATATAATCAATCTGATTTCGGTATTGACCATCTGGTGATGTCCATGTGCAGAGTCTTCTTTTGTGTTGTTGGAAGAGGGTGTTTGCTATGACCAGTGTGTTCTCTTGGCAGAACTCTATTAGCCTTTGCCCTACTTCATTCTGTACTCCAAGGCCAAATTTACCTGTTACTCCAGGTATTTCTTGATTTCCTACTTTTGCATTCAAGTCCCCTATAATGAAATGGACATCTTTTTTGAATGTTAGTTCTAGAAGGTCTTGTAAGTCTTCATAGAACCATTCAACTTCAGCTTCTTCAGCATTACTTGTCGGGGCATAGATTTGGATTTCTGCGATATTGAATGGTTTGCCTTGGAAACGAACAGAGATCATTCTGTCGTTTTTGAGATTGCATCCAAGTACTGCATTTCAGACTCTTGTTGACCATGATGGCTACTCCATTTCTTCTAAGGGATTCCTACCCACAGTAGTAGATATAATGGTCATCTGGGTTAAATGCACCCTTTCCAGTCCATTTTAGTTCGCTGATTTCTAAAATGTCGATGTTTACTCTTGCCATCTCCTGTTTGACCACTTCCAATTTGTCTTGATTCATGTACCTAACATTCCAGGTTCCTATGCAATATTGCTCTTACAGCATTGGACTTTACTTCCATTACCAGTTACATCCACAGCTGGGTGTTGTTTTTGCTTTGGTTCCTTCTCTTCATTCTTTGTGGAGTTATTTCTCCACTGACCTTCAGTAGCATATTGGGCACCTACTGATCTGGGGAGTTCATCTTTCAGTGTCCTTTCTTTTTTGCCTTTTCATACTGTTCATGGGATTCTCAAGGCAAGAATACTGAAATGGTTTGCCATTCCCTTCTCCAGTGGACCACATTTTGTCAGAACTCTCCACCATGACCCGTCCATCTTGGGTGGTCCTACACGGCATGGCTCATAGTTTCAGTAAGTTAGACAAGGCTGTGGTCCATGTGACCAGATTGGTTAGTTTTCTGTGACTGTGGTTTTCAGTCTGTCTGGTCTCTGATGGAGGATAAGAGGCTTATGGAAGTTTCCTGATGGGAGAGACTGACTGAGGGGAAACTGGGTCTTATTCTGATGGGCAGGACCATGCTCAGTAAATCTTTAATCCAATTTTCTGTTGAAGAGCAGGGCTGTGTTCCCTCCCTGTTATTTGACCTGAGGCCAATCTATGGTGGAGGTAATGAAGACAATGGCAACCTCCTTCAAAAGGTCCCGTGCAGGCACTGATACACTCAGTGCCCCCAATCCTGCAGCAGGCCACCGCTGACCCACGCCTCCGCCAGACTCCTGGACACTCACGGGCATGTCTGAGTCAGTCTCTTGTGGGGTCACTGCTCCTTTCTCCTGGGTTCTGGTGTGCACAAGGTTCTGTTTGTACCCTCCAAGATTCTGTTTCCCCAGTCCTGTGTAAGTTCTGGTGGCTCTATGGTGGTTAATGGTGACCTCCTCTAAGAGGGCTTCTACCATACCCAGGTCTACTGCACCCAGAGCCCCTGCCCCCGCAGTAGTCCACTGCTGACCCATGCCTCCTCAGGAGACACCCAAATACAGTTCTGTCTCAGTCTCTGTGGGGTCTCTGGGTCCTGGTGCACACAAGGTATGTTTGAGCCCTCTGAGTGTCTCTGGCGGGTGTGGGGTTTGATTGTAAACGTGATTTCACCCCTCCTACCATCTTGCTGGGGCTTCTTCTTTGCCTTTGGATGTGGGATATCTCCTCAAAGTCTCTCCAGCACCATGCAGCCACTGCTCCAGCGCCTACCGTCTTGCTGAGGCTTAAGTATCCCAGATAAAAATGACATGGAAAGCTTACTACAGGATATCATACCCTTGGTAGATGCCACTCTAGTGTAGTCTTTCTGGAGAGATGGAAACAACCTAGCTCTACTAACCATCCAGGTGTCTGGCCTTCGGATTAACCTCTGAGTGGTTTCACTTAATTGTTAATCAGATGGGTCAGACAGAGCTGCTGGTGATCCAACACAAGGAGGGAAAGGATACTTCCCAATCAGTTGGTAACAGTGCTCAGGGTCACAGTAGATTGGGGACATAGTTTGTGGACACAGGACTGGCATGTGGACGGTGATGGGCCAGACCTTTCTCCTACCATCCTCAGTGAGGAAATAGAAATATGCCCTCTTAGGTGGACCCATGAAACTTAAGAATCAATCATCATACGTGACACAGCACTGAGCACACTGTATGTGTGTAAATGTGTGTGTGTGTGGGTGTGTCTCTTGTTTTGGTGGTAGTGGGGAGAAATAAAAAGATAAACAAGGTCTGGTCTCTATCTCAAGGACTCACAATTTAGTAAGGGGAGATATAGAGATTCTTTAAGGGAAAGTGTGCCAAGTAAGGTTTTATAATCACCCTGGGTGTGGAGAAAGGGGTGGCTGGAGGCAATGTCACCTAGGAGACTTTTGCTATGGTCTAGGGAAAGAATGGTGGTGTCTTAGACTAGGGCAGAATCAGTGAGAATGGAGAGTAGGGCAAAGACGGGGAAACTATCATGGAAGTGACTGCAACCTCATTTGGCAAATGATTGATTGAAAAGGATGAGGGGAAAGGGGAAAGTTCAAAGGGTTTTCCAAATTTGCTGCTGCTAAGCCCCATCTTCCCCTTCCTAGACTTGTGCAGTTGGATTGAGGGTGAGAGATGGGGCTAGAATATTTCATCCTGTCCATTTCAACTCATCATTTCAACGTATAGAGAACTCTTCAAAGCTTGAGTCACTGTAATCCTAAGGATCTATTAGTCTTTGGAGAAGGCAGTGGCACCCCACTCCAGCAGTCTTGCCTGGAAAATCCCATGGATGGAGGAGCCTGGTGGGCTGCAGTCCATGGGGTCACTAAGAGTCGGACATGACTGAGCAACTTCACTTTCACTTTTCACTTTCATGCATTGGAGAAGGAAATGGCAAGCCACTCCAGTGTTCTTGCCTGGAGAATCCCAGGGACGGGGAAGCCTGGTGGGCTGCCATCTATGGGGTCACACAGAGTCGGACACGGCTGAAGTGACTTAGCAGCAGCAGCAGTATTAGTCCTCAGAGTTTCACATAATTTGTAAATTTTCAAGAGCTGGGTGCTTGTGCTTCATTCCATTCTTTACTAGCTGTGTGATTTGGGGCAAGCTACTTAACTTTTCTAAAGCCACAGTTTCCTTATCAGTATTGTGAAAATAATGATAGCATTTACCATATAGGGTTGATGTGAGGACTGAATGAATTAATTCATGCAAAGGGCTTACTGCCTGTCACACTGTAAACACTTGATAAATGCTATTACCATTATTGTTGAATGCTTTTTACTTAGTACTTACATTGCATCTGGCTGTGCCAGCTGCCCTGGAGGAAGTAGAGAAAAATTAGGCCAGGTTTCTGGGAGAGAAATGCAGTTACTGGTCAGAATCCTAGAGCCTCAGGGATATAATAGAGAGAAGTTCAGAGTGCTGTGGGAGCAAGGGAGAGAAGAGGAAGTAATTGAATCCAGTGAGGTGGTGTAATGGTAAGCATGGTTAGTTGAATCAAGTTGTCCATCTGACCAAAGGTCAGTCGGCTTGGTGGTGCCTTGAAAGTGGTCTGGCAGGAAATTCTGTGCAGAAAGGATTCTGAACTGGAACTAGAGAAATCAAGAAATCAAGAAGCTGACACCAGGAGTTGAATCTGAAAACAGGAAAAGAGAAGCTAAGAGTGAATATTTAAAATTCTGCTGCAGAGGTCTCCAGAATAGCTTAGGATTCACTTCCAACCTCCATGAGGCCAGATCATCCTAAGGTTCTATCTTTTCAAGTTCCATATTTCTTTCCTTATTGTTCTGGTGTGAAATCTCCACTAATTGAGGGCTTCCCTGGTGGCTCAGACTGTAAAGAACCCACCTGCAATGCTGGAGATCCAGGTTCGATCCCTGGGAGATCCCCAGGGGATCAGGAAGATCCCCTGGAGAAAGGAATGGTTACCCACTTCAGTATTCTTGCCTGGAAAATTCCATTAACAGAGTAGCCTCGTGGGCTAAAGTCCATGGGGTTGCAAAGAGTCACACAACTGAGTGACTAAGCACACACGCACGAGTGGATCACAGCTTTTTTTTGAGTCCTTGGGTATTTTTTTCGTTTTCTTTTTTTTCAACTTTTTTTCCAACTTTCAACTTTTTTTCAACATTTTTCAATTTTTTATTTCAACTTTGTAATAGCAACATCTAAGAGTTTGTAAGCCTTAAAACTCTTCTCTTGAGGATAAAATATTAAGAGCAAGGAGTAAACTTTAATTTTAGGAGTCTCAGTAAAGAATTAATTTGTGACTTTCAGCTCATCTTTTAAAAATTTTTTTATTTCTTTTTTTAAATATAAATTTATTTATTTTAATTGGATATTAATTACTTTACAATATTGTATTGGTTTTGCCATACATGAAAGTATGATAACACATTTACAGGAGACTTGGAAAATACAAGGTTACATTTAGTTTCACTATATATTACAATTATTTTCTAAGTAGATAAATCAAGATTTTTATAGGAGTTTCAATATCAAACTCTCAAAAATTAATGGAATGAATATACAGGGAAGTAGAAGGATATAGTAGGCCAGAAAATCTCTGTGAACCAATTCAACATAATTAAGATTTATGCAATTTTCACACAACAGTAGGATACAAATTCTATTTAAGTTCCCACAGACTGTAAACTAGGAGACACTGGAACATATCCAGGGACATAAAACAAAGTGCAAAAATTTCGTGGTCTAAAGTATTTAAATCATAGTCTGTTCTCTTATCACTGTGGAATTATGTTAGAAATCAATATTAAAAGATATATGAAAATAACCCACATATTTTCAAGGGCAATATGACATTTACCAAGAGAGATCTTTGACTTAGCCATTGAGAGTCTCAATAAAATTAGAAGACTGAAAAAACACAAAGAGTAATTGCAGAGAAGAAAGCATTTAAATGAGAAATTAATATCAAAGATACTTTAAAAGCTTCAAGCATTTGGAAATCAAATATCCACTTTTAAATGATGGATGTATCTAAGAAGCCATAACAAGGAAAATAACAATATTTATAACAGAATGAAAATCAAAAGGGAATTTACCATAATTTGTTGCATGTAGCTGAGGCTGCTCAATGCAACTGAGCACAATGTGGAATCTTGAATAAGATATGAAAACAAATAATGAACACTAGCATAAAACTTTGTGAAATTTGAACAAAATCTGTACTTTAGTTAATAACATTATATTACATGTTAATGTCTTGTTTTTTTTTTTTACAATATAGTATTTCTTTATATTTTCAGAATCAAATTAGAAGTTTCAAGCCTCAAAAAATCACTACGATAATAAACTTTCTAGTCTTTTAGCAGTAATATTAGTTGCCAAAGTATTAGATGCCAATATTAGATGCCACTCGAAGTTTTGAGTGAATATAAATTTGAAATCTAGCCTTCTATTCATACTAAGTCAAACAAGTGGTATCAAAATGTCATAAATATTTTAGCTAGGCAAAAATCCATAAGTTTTCTAACATATATATTATATTATGCGTACTATTTATATATGTGTGTGTACAAAGGCTTTTCTACTATGCTTGATAAAGGCTTGAGAAACAACAATAAAGAGACAGAGAAATTGGAAAACATAAACTAAATGAAATGGGAGCACTGAATATGAAATACAAAAACTGTAACAAACTATATAAAAGTAAAAAAAAATCATCATATACTCTAGTTGTTTTTAAACATGGATGCTCATTAGAGACACATTTGGTACTATGGAGGGAAAAAAGCAATATCTGGGCATTTGTATTTTTCAAAAGTCCAAGATAATTTTGATATATATCTGGATTGTTAAAAGTGATTACAGGTTTTTCTATTAAATGGTAGTTTTAGTGATATAGAATTCTATTATTTTCTGTTGACCAATCATAATACAATGGTATTAACTGAATAATAGTTACATAATCACAATAGTAAAAGATGTTTATCAGTTTTTACAATCAATAGCCAGACGAAAAATAAAAGATAATTACAATCACAAGCCATAATGGAAACATGATTAACCAAACAATATAAAATAATTTCATAAAGTTTGGGGGTTAAGTAGAGTGTTGTAAGTGGAAGTGCATACATGAACATGTTTTTTTTTATCTGCCCAGCCAGTCTATGTCTTCTGGTTGATGCACTTAATCCATTTACAGTTAAGGTAATTATAAATATGTATGATCCTATTACCATTTTCTTAATTGTTTTGGGTTTATTTTCTGTAGGCCTTTTCCTTCTCTTGTGTTTCCTGCCTAGAGAAGGTCCTTTAGCATTTGTTGTGAGGCTGGTTTGGTGGTGCTGAATTCTCTTAACTTTTGCTTGTCTTTGAAGCTTTTGATTTCTCCATCAAATTTGAATGAGAGTCCTGCGGGGTAGAGTATTCCTGGTTGTAGGTTCTTCCCTTTCATTGCTTTAAATATATGGTGCCATTTCCTTCTGGCTTGTAGAGTTTCTGTTGAGAAATCAGCTGATAACGCTATGAAAGTTCCCTTGTATGTTATTTGCTGCTTTTCTATTGCTGCTTTTCATATTTTGTATTTGTCTTTGGTTTTTGTCAGGGTGATTACTATGTGTCTCAGTGTGTTCCTCCTTGGGTTTATCCTGCCTGGGACTCTCTGCACTTCCTGGACTTGGTTGACCATTTCCTTTCCCATGTTAGGGAAATTTTCAGCTATTTCTCTTCAGATATTTTCTCGAGTCCTTTCTCTCTCTCCTCTCTCTCTGCTGCTGCTGCTGCTAAGTCATTTCAGTTGTGTCCAACTCTGTGTGACCCCATAGAAGGCAGCCCACCAGGCTTCTCTATCCCTGGGATTCTCCAGGCAAGAATACTGGATTGGGTTGCCATTTCCTTCTCGAATGCATGCATCCATGCTAAGTCGCTTCAGTCGTGTCCTACTCTGTGCGACCCTATGGACAGCAGCCCACCAGGCTCCTCTGTCCACGGAATTCTCTAGGCAAGAATACTGGAGTGGGTAGCCATCTCCTTCTCCACTCCTTTCTCTCTCTGGACCCCTATAATGTGAATGTTGGTGGGTTTGATGTTGTCCCAGAGGTCTCTTAGCCGGTCTTCATTTTTTTCCCATTCTTTTTTCTATAGTCTAGTCTGTGACACTGATTTCCACCTTTTGGTCTTCTAGGTCAATTATCTGTTCTTCTGCCTCAGTTGTTCTGCTATGAATTCCTTCTAGTGTATTGTTCATCTCTGTTTGTTTGTTCTTCACTTCTTCTAGGTCTTTGGTAAAGATTTCCTGAATCTTCTCTCTTCTTTTTCAGAAATTCTGGATTATCTTCACTATCACTCTTCCAAATTCTTTTTTTCTGGGAAGTTGCCTATCTCCACTTCATTTAGTTGTCTTTCTGGGGTTTTATCTTGTCACTTCATCTGGGACAAAACTTTCTGCTTTTTCATTCTGATTAACTTTCTGTGACATGGTTTTCATTCTGGCAACTGCATGATTATGGTTCTTGCTTCTTTTATCTGCCCTCTGGTGGATGAGGCTAAGAGGCTTGCGTAAGCTTCCTGATGGGAGGTACCGGAAGAAAAAACTGAATCTTGCTCTGGTGGGCAGAGTTATGCTCAGTAAAACTTTAACCCAATTACCTGCTGATGGGTGGGGTTGGTCTTCCTCCCTGTTAGTTATTTGGCCTGAGGTGACCCAGCCCTGGGGTCTACAGGATCTATGGTAAGGTTAATGGTGACCTCCAAGAGGGCTTACTCCAAGGGGCACCTTCCAAGATGCTGCTGCCAGTGCCCCCGTCCCTGTGGCGAGCCACTGCTGACCCACACTTCCACAGGAGACCCTCCAACACTAGCAGGTAGGTCTGGTTCAGTCTCCTGTGGGGTTACTGCTCCTGTCTCCTGGGTCTTGGTGCACACTAGATTTTGTCTTTACCCTCCAAGAGTAGATTCTTTGTTTCCCCCAGTGCTGCAGAAGTCCTGCAATCAAATACTGCTGGCCTTCAAGGTCCGATTCCCTGAGGATTCCTAATCCCTTTGCTGGATTCCCAGGCTCGGAAGTTTGGTGTGGGGCTCAGAACTTTCACAAGAGTGGGAGAACTTCTTTGGTATTATTGTTCTTCAGTTTGCAGATTGCTTACCCAGCAGGTATGGGATTTGAATTTATTGTGATTGCACCCTTCTACCATCTTGTTGCAGCTTCTTTTTTGTCTTTGGACACAGGGTATCTTTTTTGGTGGGTTCCAGTGTCCTCCTCTCCCAACAACACAAGAGAACACTCTACACATGGACATCACTAGATGGTCAACACTGAAATGAGACTGATTATATTCTTTGCAGCCAAAGATGGAGAAGCTTTATACAGTCAGCAAAAACAAGACCAGGAGCAGACTGTGGCTCAGATCATGAACTCCTTATTGCCAGGTTCAGACTTAAACTGAAGAAAGTAGGGAAAACCACTAGACCATTCAGGTATGACCTAAATCAAATCCCTTATGATTATACAGTGGAAGTGAGAAATAGCTTTAAGGGACTAGATCTGATAGAGTGCCTGATGAACTACGTATTGACGTTCATGACATTGTACAGGAAGACAGGGATCAAGACCATCCCCATGGAAAAGAAATGCATAAAAGAAAAATGGCTTTCTAGGGAGGCCTTACAAATAGCTGTGAAAAGAAGAGAAGTGAAAAGCAAAGGAGAAAAGGAAAGATATAAGCATCTGAATGCAGAGTTCCAAAGAATAGCAAGAAGAGGTAAGAAAGCCTTCCTCAGTGATCAATGCAAAGAAATAGAGGAAAACAACAGAATGGAAAAGACTAGAGATCTCTTCAAGAACATTAGAGACACCAAGGAAACATTTCATGCAAAGATGGGCTCGATAAAGGACAGAAATGGTAGGGACCTAACAGAAGCAGAAGATATTAAGAAGAGGTGGCAAGAATACACAGAAGAACTGTACAAAAAAGATCTTCACGACCCAGATAATCACAATGGTGTGATCACTGACCTAGAGCCAGACATCCTGGAATGTGAAGTCAAGTGGGCCTTAGAAAGCATCACTATGAACAAAGCTAGTGGAGGTGATGGAATTCCAGTTGAGCTCTTTCAAATCCTGAAAGATGATGCTGTGAAAGTGCTGCACTCAATATGCCAGCAAATTTGGAAAACTCAGCAGTGGCCACAGGACTGGAAAAGGTCAGTCTTCATTCCAATCCCAAAGAAAGGCAATGCCAAAGAATGCTCAAACTACTGCACAATTGTACTCATCTCACACGCTAGTAAAGTAATGCTCAAAATTCTCCAAGCCAGGCTTCAGCAATACGTGAACTGTGAACTTCCAGATGTTGAAGCTGGTTTTAGAAAAGACAGAGGAACCAGAGATCAAATTGCCAACATCCGCTGGATCATGGAAAAAGCAAGACAGTTCCAGAAAAACATCTATTTCTGCTTTATTGACTATGCCAAAGCCTTTGACTGTGTGGATCACAATAAACTGTGGAAAATTCTGAAAGAGATGGGAATACCAGACCACCTGACCTGCTTTTTGAGAAACCTATATGCAGGTCAAGAAGCAACAGTTAGAACTGGACATGGAACAACAGACTGGTTCCAAATAGGAAAAGGAGTACGTCAAGGCTGTATATTGTCACCCTGCTTACTTAACTTATATGCAGAATACATCATGAGAAACATTGGGCTGGATGAAGCACAAGCTGGAATCAAGATTGCCGGAAGAAATATCAATAACCTCAGATATGCAGATGACACCACCCTATGGCAGAAAGTGAAGAGGAACTAAAAAACCTCTTGATGAGAGTGAAAGAGGAGAGTGAAAAAGTTGGCTTAAACCTCAACACTCAGAAAACGAAAATCATGGCATCTGATCCCATCACTTCATGGCAAATAAATGGGGAGACGGTGGAAACAGTGTCAGACTTTATTTTTTGGGGCTCCAAAATCACTGCAAATGGTGATTGCAGCCATGAAATTAAAAGACGCTTACTCCTTGGAAGAAAAGTTATGACCAACCTAGATAGCATATTGAAAAGCAGAGACATTACTTTGCCAACAAAGGTCCATCTAGTCAAGGCTATGGTTTTTCCAGTGGTTGTGTATGGATGTGAGATTTGGATTGTGAAGAAAGCTGAGCGCCGAAGAATTGATGCTTTTGAAGTGTGGTGTTGGAGAAGACTCTTGAGAGTCCCTTGGACTGCAAGGAGATCCAACCTGTCCATTCTAAAGGAGATCAGCCCTGGGTGTTCTTTGGAAGGAATGATGCTAAAGTTGAAACTCCAGTATTTTGGCCACCTCATGCGAAGAGTTGACTCATTGGAAAAGACTCTGATGCTGGGAGGGATTGGGGGCAGGAGGAGAAGGGGACGACAGAGGATGAGATGGCTGGATGGCATCACCGACTTGATGGACGTGAGTCTGAGTGAACTCTGGGAGATAGTGATGGACAGGGAGGCCTGGCGTGCTGTGATTCATGGGGTCGCAAAGAGTCGGACACGAGTGAGCGACTGAACTGAACTGAACTGAGTGTCATCCTGTCAATGGTTGTTCAACAGCTAGTTGCAATTTTGGTGCTCTTGCAGGAGGAAATCACAGCTTCTTTTCTATAAAAATATTCTAAGTGTTGATTCCTTTAAAAAGAACAACTTTATTGAGATATAATTCACACACAATTTATCCATTTAAAGCATAAAATGCACTGGTTTTTAGTATATGTGTAACCACTATCGCAGTCAACTTTTGAGCATTTCTTCACCTCAAAAAGATATCCTATACATGTTAGCAGGCATTCCCCTTCCCCGCTGCCTCCAACTCTTGGAAACCACTAATCAACTTTCTGTGTCTGTGGATTTGCCTACTATGGACCTTTCATATAATTGGGATCATACTATACATAGCTTTGTATGACTGGCTTCTTTCACTTAATGTGATATTTTCAAGATGTATCCATGTTGTAGCATGTATTAGCACTTCATTTCCCTTTATTGTGGAATAAATTTTCACTGAACAGATATAGCACATTTAATTTATCTGTTCATCAGTTGGTAGATATTTGGGTTGTTTATACCTTTTGGCTTTTTCGATTAATGCTGCTGTGAGCATTCATGAACAAGTTTTTGTGTGTGCTCCTGCTGCTAAGTCGCTTCAGTCGTGTCTGACTCTGTGCAACCCCATAGATGGCAGCCCACCAGGTTCCCCTGTCCCTGGGATTCTCCAGGCAAGAACACTGGAGTGGGTTGCCATTTCCTTCTCCAATGCATGAAAGTGAAAAGTGAAAGTGAAGTTGCTCAGTCATGTCCGACTCTTAGCGACCCCATGGACTTCAGCCTACCAAGCTCCTCCGTCCATGGAATTTTCCAGGCAAGAATACTAGAGTGGGTTCCCATTGCCTTCTCCGAGTTTTTGTGTGTATATATGTTTTAATTTCTTTTGAGTATATGCCTAGGATTGGAATTGCTGGGTCATATGATGTGTGTGTGTGTTAGTCATGCCTGACTCTTTATAGCTCTATGTTTAACCATGTGAGGAACTGTCAAACTGTTTTCAAAGTGGCTACACCATTTACATTGCCTCCAGTAGTGTATAAGAGTTCCAATTTCTCCACGTACTTGGCAACACTTGTTTTTATATAGCTTTTTGTTTATAGTGATCCTACTAGATGTGAAGTGGACATTTCATTGGTTTTGATATGCATTCCCCTGAGAACCTTTTCATGTACTTATTTGTCAGGGAACGTTTAATTTTAAGGAATCTTACATGTTGTTTTCTGTTTTTCAAGGGTCTTTTGTTTTTTATCAGTTCCTGGAAAACAAGAATGAGCAGAGTTGTACCTAGTTCTCAGGACTGAGGTCATGAGATGGAACGCATACGTGGATTTTTTTCAGTAACCTGTTCAGTTCAGTTCAGTTGCTCAGTCGTGTCCGACTCTTTGCGACCCCATGAATTGCAGCACGCCAGGCCTCCTTGTCCATCACCAACTCCCGGAGTTCACTCAGACTCACGTCCATTGAGTCAGTGATGCCATCCAGCCATCTCATCCTCTGTCGTCCCCTTTTCCTCCTGCCCCCAATCCCTCCCAGCATCAGAGTCTTTTCCAATGAGTCAACTCTTTGCATGAGGTGGCAAAAGTACTGGAGTTTCCTTTTGCTTTTTTATAAAACTACTTAGTCATGTTCTTATTTCCAATACACGGATTGTCTTCTGGCCCTGTGATGATTGTTATTCTCCTAGTTACTGTTGTTATGGCCCTATGACTATTATTATTCCCTTAGTTACTGTTGTTATGCGTCTGGTTTTGGTGTTTTTTACTCAACATTTTTCTGCCTAAAGCTTCCATGTATAACAGTATATAAGCACACGCCACCATGATTAAAGTACCCTTGTTCCATTACAGACTTGGGTCCCACACGTCCTTCTTTTCTTCACCTTCTTTTTGTCAAGTCCTGTCCCCAGGTTCCAGTCTGTCAAAAAGACCATAACAAGTGGTGCCTGAACAGGAGGAGTGTAAACCTTATACATACTCTGAAAATTACAAAATTTTGTTGGAAGAGATTTAAAGATCCTTTCATTAGTTATTCTTAAATATTTTATTCTTTTTGCTGATATTATAAATGCAATTGTTTTCTTAATTTTGTTTTTAGATTGTTCATTGCAAGTATATAGAAATACATTTATCTTTGTATATCCATCTTATATTTTGCAACCTTACTGAATTTGTTTATTAATTCTAACAGGTATTTAGCGGGATTATTAGGATGATCTATGTATAAGATCTTGTCATCTGTGAATAAAAATGGGTTTATTCTTCTTTCCATTTTGGATGCCTTTTATTGCTTTTTTGGTGCCCAGTTACCCATGCTACCTTTAGTACAATGCTGAACACAAGTGGTAAGAACAGATATCTTTGTCTTGTAACTGATCTTATGGATGTTAGATGTGAGTATATCTTGCTGTTGTTTAGTTGCTAAGTTGTGTTCAACTCCTTTGTGACCCCCTGGCCTGTAGCCCACCAAGTTCCTCTGTCCATGTCACTTCCCAGGCAAGAATACTGGAGTGGGTTGCCATTTCCTTTTCCAAGGGATCTTTTCAACAGGGGGACTGAATCCATGTCTCCTGCATTGGTAGGTGGGTATATCTTATATGTCTTCTATATAGTTAAGTAAATTATTTTGTATTCCTAATTCATTGAGTGTTTTTGTCATGAAAGGGTGTTATATTTTATCAAATGGTTTTTTCTGTACCCACTGAAATGACTTTGATTTTCATTTTCTATACTATTGATATGGTGTATTAATTATTTTTCAGATTTTAAACCATCCTTGCTTTTCTGTGATAAATCACATTTGGCCATGGAGTATAAATCATTTTATGTTGCTGAATTTGATTTGTTAGTATTTTCTTTTATGGCTTAAGCAATGATCTGTCCTGGAGAAAGTTCCATATGCTTTTGGAAAGAATGTATATTCTGTTGTTGGATGGCATGCTCTATACATGTCTGTTTTCTAATATCTTGTTGAGGATTTTTGCATCTTTATTTCTATGAGATGCTAGTCTTTAGGTTTCTTTTCCTGAGATATCTTTGTCTTATTTTAGTATCAGGGTAATACTGGCCTCAGAGAATGAGTTGGGAAATTAGGAAATATTGCTTCCTCTTCTATTTTTGGAAGAGTGTCTGAAGAAGTAGTATTAGTTCTTTTTTGAATTTTTGTGTGATTCACCAATGGATCCATCTGTGCTGATACTTTCTTGTAGCTTTTAAAAAAATACCAATTAAATTCATATTATAGACACATTCTTACTATCTATTTCTTATTTAATCAGTTTTGGTGGTCTGTATCTTTCTAGGAATTTTTCCATTTCATCTGAATTATCTAATTTATTGACACAATCATTCATAGTATTCCTTTTTGTACTTTTGTAATATCTGTATTAATGTCCTCTCTTTCAGTTTCTGATTTAGTAATTTGAGTCATCTATTTTTTTTTCTTTGTGAATATAACTATAAGTTTGCCAATTCTGTTAATCATTTCAAAGATTCAGCTTTTGGTTTCATTGATTTTCTGTATTTTCTACTCTATTTGATTAATTTGCACTTCATTGCTTCTTTCCTTCTGGTTGTTTTACATTTAGTTTGTTTTTTCCCCCCAGAGCTTTAAGGTGGATATTAGGTTGTTGATTTGGAATATTTCCTCTTTTATAATGTAAGTATTTATAGCTATAAATTTCCCTAAAAACACTGCTTTAGCCACTTCTTAACTTTTGCAATGTTTTGTCTTCATCTTCAGTATTTTCTAATTTTTCCTTTGATTCTTTTTTCTTTGACCAAGTGGTTATTTAGGAGTTTTTTGTTTGTTTGTTTGTTTTTTAATTTCCACATATTGGTGAGTTTCCAAAATATCTTTCCATTTTGATTTCTTAATTCAATGCATTGTGGTGAGTGAAAATAATTTCTGTGATTTCTATTCTTTAAAATGTGCTGAGGTTTATTCTATGGCCTACTAAATAGTCTATCACAGAAACTGTTCCAGGTGCACTTGAGAAGAATATATATTTTCATAAAAAATCATGGAAGCTTGTAAATGGTAGAATGACATACTGAAAGTGTTGACAGAAAAAAAAGTCACCTAAGAATTTTATACTCAACAAAACTATTCAAAAATGAAGGAGAAATTAAGACATTCCCAGATAAACAAATGCTGAGGAAGTTTGTCACTGATAGACCTGTATTACGAGAAATGTTAATGGTAGTAATTCAGGCTGAAATAAAAGAACATTAGATAGTAAGTCAAAGCCATATAAAGTACTAAGAACAAAGCTGAGTAGGTAAACATAAAAGCCAGTGTTATTGATTTCTGCTTCATAAATCCTTTTTTTCATATACAATTTAAAAGAAAAACACATAAAACAATCATTACAAATCTATGTTAATAGGTATACAGTGTATAAACATGTTATTTGTGAAAATAACATTATAAGGAAGATGGGCTGGATCTGCATAACAGCAATGTTTTTGTACACTAATAAAGCTAAGCTGGTATTACTTCAAACTAGTTGGTACAAATTTAACATGTTAATTTATTTATTCTTTAGTCAGTTTTGGTCGTTTGTGTGTATCTAAACATTCATGTATTTCATCTAAGTTATCTAATTTGTTGGCATACAATGTTTCATAGTATTTTTCTGTAAGTTTTTTTTTCTGTAAGGTATAACAGCAATGCCCCCACTTTCACTTATGATTTTAGAAATCTATGTCTTCCTCTCCTTCTTTCTCTCTCCCTCTCTTTCTTTGGTAAGTATAGATAAATGTTAGTCAGTTTTAATGATCTTTAAAAAGAAACAGCTTTTGGTTTTATTGACTGTCTCTATTATGTTTTTGTTTTCTATTTTATTTTCCTCAGTTCTAATCTTTGTTATTTATTCCTTTCTGATAGTTTTTGTTTAATTTGCTTTTCTGTTTTTACTTCCTTAAGGTATGACAATAAGTTGTTTATTTACAGCTATAAAATTCCGTCTGAGCATGGCTTTCATTTCATCTTATAAGTTTTGGTATATTGTGTTTTCATTTTAATTTGTATCAGAGTACTTTATTGTCAGGGAACATTTAACAGGAGGATTCCTGCATGCTGTTTTCTATTTCTCAAGGATTCTCTGTTCCTTATCAGTTCCTATTCTGAGAATGAGTAAAGCTGCATGCAGTTCTCAGGACTGAGATCATAGGATGAGACATGCAATGACTCTTTCCAGTGTCAGCGACCTTGTATGTATTACATTATCCATATTGTGGCTATTGATAAAATTTCATTCTGTGTAATAGCTGAGTAATCATCTTACTAAAGATATATAAGCCTACATTTCTGCTAATAAAGCACCCTTGCTCCATCAGAGCTTGGGTCCCCATGTCTTTCTTTCTCTCTCTCCCTCTCTCTCTTTCTCCTCTTTCACTTTCTTATCATCGACTCTGGACCACCAGGTTCCGGTCCATTAAAGGACCCCAACACTTTATGATTTCCTTTCTGATTTTTTCTCTTTCACTCATTGGCTATTTATGTATGGCTTTATTTCCACATATTTGGAATTTTCCAGTTCTCCTAATCTTATTGATTTCTAGTTTCATTTCTTTGTGTTCAGAGCTTATCTTTTGTATGGTTTCAAACTTTTTTGTACTTACTAAGACCTGATTTGTGGCCTAACATATGTTCTATTACGGAGAATGTCCCATATGGAATTGGAAGAAAAATATGCATTCTGCTGTTGTTGAATTCTATGGAGAATTCTGCATATGTCTGTTAAGTCTGGTTGGTTTATAGTGTTATTTAAATTCTCTATCTTCTTAATGATCTTCTATCTAATTTTTCTCTCCATTATTAAAAGTAAGATATTGAAATCTCCAACTATTAGTATAGAATTGTTTATTCCTCCCTTTGATTCTGTTAATTTTTGCTTCATATCTATGGGAATCTGTGGTTGGGTGCATGTGTTCATAATTGTTATATCTTATTGAAAATGTGACTAAAGCAATAACAAGTAATGACATTGTATCAGTAATCAAAAAATTTCCATGCAAGAAAATGTCAGGATCAATTCTGCCCAACATCTAAAAATAAGTTAACACCAATTCTCAAAATCGTCCCAAAGAAGATGAGAGAATACTTTGTAAGTCATTCTGTGAGGTCACCATTACCCTGATACTAAAGGTAGACCAATATATCACATTAAAAGAAAGCCATAGATCAATATTATTTATGGATATATATCCCAAATTTCTCAACACAGTACCAGCAAATGGAAATCAGCAGTATATTAGAAGTATCATACACCAAGATTGAGTGATTTATGCCAAGTGTGCAAGGATGTTTCACCATATAAAAAGCAATCAATATGATAAATTATATTAATGGAAGAAAGGAAAAAAATCCACATAGTTACCTCAATTGATGCTGAGAAAGAATTTGACAACATCCAGCACCCTTTCATGATAAAAGAAAAAAAACAAACCTTAACATACATACTCAGAATATCTATATATCAGGTATATATAGAATATTCCATCCAAAAGCAGCAACTAAACATCATTGCAAGTTCACACAGAACATTCTTCAAGATTTTGTCATATGTTAAGCCAAAAAACAAGTCTCAGTAAATTAAAGAAGGTTAAAATCATGTCAAGCATCTATTCTGACCAGAAGACTTAAGGCTAGAAATCAACTACAAGAAAAAAGTGTATAAAACATAAAAACATGGAGACTAAAAAATACAATGCTAAACAATCAATGAATCACTGAAGAAATCAAAAAAGAAATTAAACAATACCTGGAGACAAAGGAAAACAAAAATACAACAATTAAAAAATCTATGGGACACAGAAAAAGTAGTTCCAAGAGAAAAGTTTTTAGCAATACAAGCCTATGTCAGTAATCAAGAGAAATCACAAATCAACAACCTAACTTTATACTTAAAGAAAATAAAGAAATCAAAATATGCATAGAAACAAATGAAAATGAAAACACGATACCCCAAAACCTATGGGATTCAGTAAAAGCAGTACTAAAGGGAAGGTTCAGAGCAATACAAGCTTACCTCAAGAAACAAGAGAAAAATCAAATAAATAACCCAACTTTACATCTAAGCCAACTAGAAAAGAAGAAATTAAGAAACCCAGGGTTAGTAGAAGGAATGAAATCATATAAAGTAGGGCAAAAATAAATGAAAAAGAAACAAAGGAGACTATAGTAAAAATCAACAAAACTAAAAGCTGGTTCTTTGAGAAGATAAATAAAATAGACAAACTATTAGCCAGACTCATCAAGAAAAAAAGGGTTAAGAATCAAATCAACAAAATTAGAAATGAAAATGGAGAAGTCACAACAGATAACACAGAAATACAAAGGATCATAAGAGACTACTGTCAGCAACTATATGACAATAAAATGGACAAATTCTTAGAAAAGTATAACCTTCCAAAACTGAACCAGGAAGAAATAGAAAGTCTTAACAGACACATCATGAGCATGGAAATCAAAACTGTAATCAAAAATTTCCAACAAACAAAAGCCCAGGGTCAGATGGCTTCACAGGTGAGTTCTACCAAAAATTTAGAGAAGAGCTAACACCTATCCTACTCAAACTCTTCAGAAAATTGCAGAGCAAGGTAAACTGCTAAACTCATTCTATGAGGCTACCATCACCCTGATACCAAAACCAGACAAAGATGCCACAAAAAGAAAACTACAGGCCAATATCACTGATGAACATTGATGCAAAATCCTCAACAAAATTCTAGCAAATAGAATTCGACAGCATATTAAAAAGATCATACATCATGACTAAGTGGGCTTTATCCCAAGGATGCAAGGATTCTTCAATATTTACAAATCAATCAATGTGATACATGACATTAACAAAATGAAAGATAAAAAACATATGATTATCTCAATAGATGCAGAGAAAGCCTTTGACAAAATTCAACATCCATTTATGATAAAAACCTTCCACAAAGCAGGCATAGAAGGAACATACCTCACCACAATAAAAGCCATATATGACAAACCTACAGCAAACATTGTCCTCAACGGTGAAAAATTGAAAGCATTTCCCCTAAAGTCAGGAACAAGACAAGGATGCCCACTCTCACCACTACTATTCAACATAGTTCTGGAAGTTTTAGCCACAGCAATAAGATAAGAAAAAGAAATAAAAGGAATCCAGATTGGAAAAGAAGAAGTAACACTCTCACTGTTTGCAGATGACATGATCCTCTACATAGAAAACCCTAAAGACACCAGCAGAAAATTACCAGAGCTAATCGATGAATATATTAAAGTTGCAGGATATAAAATTAACACACAGAAATTCCTTGCATTCCTATACACTAATAATGAGAAAACAGAAAGAGAAATTAAGGAAACAATTCCATTCACCATTGCAATGAAAAGAATAAAATACTTAGGAATAAATCTACCTAAAGACACAAAAGACCTATTATAGAAAACTATAAAACATTGATGAAAGAAATCAAAGAGGACACAAATAGATGGAGAAATATACCATGTTCATGGATCGGAAGAATCAACATAGTGAAAATGAGTATACTACCCAAAGCAATCTATAGATTCAATGCAATCCCTATCAAGCTACCAATGGTATTTTTCAGAGAACTAGAACAAATAATTTCACAATTTGTATGGAAATACAAAAAACCTCAACTATCTAAAGCAATCTTGAAAAAGAAGAATGGAACTGGAGGAATCAACCTACCTGACTTCAGATTATACTACAAAGCTACAGTCATGAAGACAGTATGGTACTGGCACAAAGACAGAAATATAGATCCATGGAACAAAATAGAAAGCCTAGAGATAAATCCATGCACCTATGGACACCTTATCTTTGACAAAGTAGGCAAGAATATACAATGGATTAAAGACAATCTCTTTAACAAGTGGTGCTGGGAAAACTGGTCAACCATTTGTAAAAGAGTGAAACTAGAACACTTTGTAACACCATACACAAAAATAAACTCAAAATGGATTAAAGATCTAAATGTAAGACAAGAAACTATAAAACTCCTAGAGGAAAACAGGCAAAACACTCTGACATAAATCACAGCAGGATCCGCTATGACCCACCTCCCAATGTAATGGAAATAAGAGCAAAAATAAACAAATGGGACCTAATTAAACTTAAAAGCTTTTGCACAACGAAGGAAACTATAAGCAAGGTGAAAAGACAGCCTTCAGAATGGGAGAAAAATAATAACAAATGAAGCAACTGACAAAGAATGAATCTCAAAAATATAAAAGCAGCTCACGCAACTCAATACTAGAAAAATAAATGACCCAATCAAAAAATGGGCCAAAGAACTAAACAGACATTTCTGCAAAGAAGACATACAGATGGCTAACAAACACACGAAAAGATGCTCAAAATCACTCACCATCAGAGAAATGCAAATCAAAACCACAGTGAGGTAGTATCTCACGCCAGTTAGGATGGCTGCTATCAAAAAGTCTACAAACAGTAAATGCTGGAGAGGGTGCAGAGAAAAGGGAACCCTCTTAAACTGTTGGTGGGAATGCAAACTAGTATAGCCACTCTAGAGAGCACTGTGGAGATTCCTTAGAAAACTGGAAATAAGACTGCCATATGACCCAGCAATCCCACTGCTGGGCATACACACTGAGGAAACCAGAACTGAAAGAGACATGTGTACCCCAATGTTCGTTGCAGCACTGTTTACAATAGCTAGGACATGGAAGCAACCTAGATGTCCATCAGCAGACTAATGGATAAGAAAGCTGTGGTACACAATGGAATATTACTCACCTATTAAAAAGAATGCATTTGAATCAGTTCTAATGAGGTGGATGAAACTGGAGCCTATTATACAGAGTGAAGTAAGTCAGAAAGAAAAACACCAATACAGTATATTAATGCATATACATGGAATTTAGAAAGATGGTAATAATGGCCCTATATGTGAGACAGCAAAAGAGACACAGATGTAAAGAACAGACTTTTGGACTCTGTGGGAGAAGGCGAGGGTGGGATGAATTGAGAGAATAGCATTGAAACATGTATATTACCATATGTGAAATAGATCACCAACCCAAGTTTGATGCATGAAACAGGGCACTCAAAGCCAGTGCACTGGGACAACCCAAAGGGATAGGATGGGGAAGGAGGTGGGAGAGGGGTTTGTGATGGGTGACACATGTAAACCCATGGCTGATTCAAGTCAATGTATGGCAAAAACCACTGCAATATTGTAAAGTAATTAGCCTTCAATTAAATAAACAAATAAAAAGAAAATTTAAAAAAACAAACAAAACCAAATTTAGTAGAAGGAAAGAAATAATAAAGATTAGAGCAAAAATAAATAAAATAGAGAATAAAAATATAAAAGATCAATGAAACTAAGAGTCAGTTTTTTAAAAAGATTTTATAAATTCATAAACTTTTATCCAGAAACATCAAGAAAAAAAGAGAAGGCTCAAATAAATAAAAACATAAATAAAAAAGAATTATACCTGACACCACAGAAATACAAAATATCATAAGAGATTTCAAAAAAAAATTACACAACAGTAAAATGGACAGGGCTTCCCTGGTTGCTCAGACTGTAAAGAATGCACCTGCCAATGCAGGAGATGCGAGTTCAGTCCCTGGCTTGGGAAGATCCCCTGGCAAAGGAAATGGCAACCCACTCCAGTATTCTTGCCTGAGTAGACTGGTGGGCTGCAGTCCATTGGGTTGCAAAAGAGTTGGACATGACTTGGTGACTAAACAACAACAGCAACAAAATGGACAACCTAGAAGAAATGGACAAATTTCTAGAAATGTATATTCCCTTAAGACTGAGTCAAGAAGAAATATAATATATGAACCGACTGATTCCCAGGAATGAAATTGAACCATTAAAAACAAACAAACAAAACAACAGCAAAAAAAAAAAAAAAATTACCAACAAAGAAGTCTATGACCAGATGGCTTCATAGGTGAATTCCACCAAACAATTAGAGAAGTGTTAACACCTATCCTTCTCAAAATATTTCAAAAAATTGCAGAGGAAAGAACTCTTCCAAACTCATACTATGAGGCCAACATCGCCATGATACCAAAACCTAACAAAGATCCCACACACAAAAAGGAAAATTACAAGCCACTGTCTGATGAACACAGATACAAATATCCTCTACAAAATGTTACAAACCAAATTCAACAATACATTTAAATGATCATAAACCACTATCAAGTGGTATTTATCCCAGGTTCAACATCCACAAATCAATCAATATGATATACCACATTAAAAATTGAAGAATAAAAATATATGATTATCTCAATAGGTGCAGGAAAAGTATTTCACAAAAGTCAACATTCATTTATGATAAAAACTCAACATAGTGGGTAAAAGAGGGAACATACATCAATATAATGAAGGCCATATATTACAAGTCTATAGGCAACAGCATACTCAATGATAAAAAGCTGAAAGCATTTCCTCTGTGATTCGGATCAAGACAAGGATGCCCACTGTCACTATTTTTTTTGTTTGCTTATTTTTTAAATAATTAAAAAATTTTGATTCTACTCTCATCACTTTTATTCAACATACTATTGGAAGTCCTAGCCATAGCAATCAGACAAGAAAAATAAATAAAAGTGATTCAAATTGAAAAGGAAGAAGTAAAACAGTCACTATTTGCAGATGACGATACTCTACATGAAAATCCTAAAGATGCCACTATAAACTATTAGAGCTCATCAATGAATTCATAAAGCTGTAGGATACAAAATTAACATATAGAATTCTGTAGCATTTCTATACACTAGCAATGAATCATCAGAAATAGAAATTGAGAAAACAATCCCATTCAAAATGAATAAAATACCCAGGAATAAATCTAACTAAGGAAGTGAAAAACCTGTACATGGAACAATATAAAACATTGACGAAAGAAATTGAAGATGACACAGGCAGATGGAGAGAGATATTGAGCTCATGGATTGGGAGAATTAATATTGTTAAAATGACCATACTCCAGAAGGAAATCTATAGATTCCATGCAATCTCTATCAAAATATCAATGGCATTTTTCAGAAAGCTAGAAGAAATAATTCTAAAATTTGCATGAAAACACAAAAAACCTCAAATAGGCAAAACAATCCTGGGAAAGAACAGAGCTGAAAGCATCATGCTCCCTGACTTCAGACTCTGCTACAAGGCTATAGTAATCAAAACCAATATGATACTGGCACAGAAATAGTTACATAGATAAATGGAATAGAATAGAATATGAACCAAATTTATAATCAGTCTATGACAAAGGAGGCAAGAATATACAATGGGGAAAAGACATCCTCTTTAATCAGTGGTGCTTGGAAAACTGGACAAGTACATGCAAAAGAATCAAACTGGACTACTTTTTCACACCATGTACAAAAATTAACTCACAGTGGAGTCAAAGAATAAATTTAATGTTCAACACCGTGAAATTTCTAGAAGAAAACAAAGGCAGTACACTCTTTGACATTGGTCTTAGCAATATTTTTTTGGATGTCTTCCCAAGCAAGGAAAATGAAAGCAAAAATAAACCAATGGGACTACATCAAACTAAAAAGCTTTTGCATGATGAAGGAAACTATCCACAAAGTGTAAAGGCCACCTACTTATACAATACTGTATGTCGGTTATATCTCAATAAAACTGGAAGAAAAAAGAGAAATAGTAGCTTACTATATAAATAGGAATAAATGCAGGAACTAATTACCAGGAGAAACCATTAAAGGAGAAGAAAGTCTGGCATGGGATAGGATGGGGCAAGGGATGGTTGGTTGTTATATTGACACTTCTGGTCTTTGATTTTTAACCATATACATGTGTAATATTTTGATTTCAAAAGTACTTTTTAAACTCTGCAATTCTAATCCTGTCCACTCCTGGCCTCAGATCCCCCTAGTGATACATGTTAAATTATAAATTCTTTACATATCATTCAAAACCCTTTAAGATCTGGCCCCAACCTACATTACCAGCATCATTACTGCTCTTTTCCTTAAAGTACTTGAGACTCTAGTCATAGCAATCTTTTTGCAGCATCTTGGGTGCCATATGCTTTCATGCTTCCATGATTTTGCATACTTTGTTGCTTCTGCTTGACTTTCCCCTCCTTCTTCTCTTCCCTCTCTACCTTCCCCTCATCTCCCTGATGAACCCACACTCATCTTCCCAGAGTCTGAAAATGTCATATGTCCTAGTAGGCCTTCCCTACCACCCCACAGTAAGAGTTTTGTCCTCTTTCCCCTGTGCTGTTTCAACATTTAGTACATTGCCCCACTATAGCACAGATCACATAGGATTTAACTTGATGAGTCTGCTTCTCCCACTGGATTGTGGGATGCCTGATTTCAGTGACCAGCTTTGCTTCGTTTATAGTCCCAGGGCTTATTCCATGCTTTATTGAATTGAATGTATTTTAAAAGGGCATTTGAAAAAATACTTCACCAAGAAACTAGGGAAAATCAAAATAAGTCTCAGAAAGCTAGTACAGGTGATTGTGTTACAGCATCACCATAACTATGAAGAAAGAAACGTTGATGGTATGGTAGTTCTTCAAAATGTTAGAGTTTCCATATGACCTAGCAGATCCACTCCTAGGTATATAACAAGAGGAATGAAAATATATATTCACACAAAAACTGGTATATGAATGTTCATAGCAACATTATTCATAGTAGCCAAAAATGAAAATAACATAAGCACTTACCAACTGAAGATTGGATAAACAAAATGTAGCATATCGATATAAAGAATATTATCTGGCTATAAAAAAGAATGAAGTACTGATACATACTACAACTTGAATGAACACTGAAATCATGCTAAGTGAAGCCAGACACAAAAGGTCACAAATTGTATGACTTCATTTTTATGAAATGCTCAGAGTAGGCAAATCTATAGAGACAGAAAGTATATTAATGGCTACTTGGGCCTGGAGGTGAGTTGGAGGTGAATGGGAGTGACTGCTAATGGGTACAAAGTTTCTTTTTTGGGTGATTAAATGTTCTAAAATTAGATAGTGATGATCACACAACTTTGGGAACTATGCTAAAAAACATTATATTGTGAACTTTAAAAGGGTGAACTTTATGGTTTAAATGATATCTCAAAAGAGTTGTTTTTAAAAAGAAGAAATCTAGAAAAGATCCTGGAAAGAAATACACCAAAAAGTCAACAAGCTGTTAACTTTGAGTTGTGGGGTTTTGTGAAGGTGATTGTTATTATTTTTCTTTTCTTCTACTTTACATTGTTTTCCATACATTCTACAATGAACATGTAATTAAGATCGGACACTTCATGCTTTAAAACATCAAGGAAGAAGAGAATTAACATGTTCTGAGCACATGATATGTACTAGGCAGGGTAACCCCCACAGTATTTCTGTCAGGTTGCTATTTCTTTTTTCAACTTCACCAGGGTGAACAGGGGGAAAATGAGACTTAAGGAGTCACGGTCTTTCCTCATTCTCTCCCCCTTTCTAAAAAACTTCTTGGGTTTTCTGGCCTCATTTGGGGCCTTTGGTTTGTTGAACTGGTAGTAATGACTAAAGAAAAATTGAAAGAGACTTTGAAAGTTAGGACTGATTTATAGTAGAGTAGAGAGTGACCAGAGAAAGCAAAGAAGACTCTGGGGAAAGATCAGAGGAGAACAGAGAAAGAGAAGATGTGTCAAGGGCTGAACGTAGAGGGAATTACCATGTGTAGAAGGATGGACTAGATTCTGGATGCCTGGATTTTTTAATCATTCTGATCTCAGCTCAGACATGGCCTCCTCAAAAGCCCCATGAGGTTGTGATGCCCACTTCTGAAGGAGCCGCTCTTACCTCTATCTCCACCTTGTTCCATCCCATTACCCTGTGTTATCTTTTCCATAGTACTGACTACTATCTGAACATGTCCTGTCTTCTTCCACTGATGTGAGCACTGTTCCAGAAGCAGAACCTCCTCTGGCTTGTTCAGTGGTCTGTTGCTGGAGTGGGAAACAGGTCTGGTAATGTGTGGTGCTCAGAATGTGAGAACTGTACTTTCTGTTATCATTTATTGACTCCTCTCTCCTCACTTATCTCCACTTTTTCTAATGTTCATCCTTCAAAGCCCCAGTCAAGACCCAACAACTACTGAAACTCGTATCTCTTGGCTAAAAGTGAGCCCTTGACCTTGACACATGAGCCCTCAACTACTCCCATACTGGTTTCATAAGCTCTTTGATATCAGGGTTCATTTCTTATACATCACAGCAACACATTTTACTGAACTTATTTGTGTGTGCATGCCATAAAATTAACACATGAGAAAAATAGTCATTTTAGACTGATAACTTATGAAGAAAATTTAAAAAGGTAAGATGATGACAAGGTAAGATCACAAAAAGGGTTTGGGGAATGGCACTAATTTCATCTGAATGGTTGGAGAAATTTCTCTGAGGAAGTGACAATTGAGCTGAGATTTGACTTGAATCTTTCTGTATCTCCCACAATGCCCTATATATTGCATTTGCTGACTGACAGACCATGGAGTGTCAGGAGTGCAAGTTTCCTAAAGGTTCTCTAGTCCAGGTCCAATCTTACATAGGTTTCGTCTCCTGATAGTAAGCTGCTGATCCCAGGTAGGGCAATCTGCCTCAAGGTCCCCAAAGTTTCCCATTTCAGTTGGTTCTTCAGACACCCTTATGAATAGCTATAGAACCAACATTTTCTAGGCACCTTTTGTGTGCCAGATACTTCCATGCTCAGTATCTTACTTACCTCTTACCTAGTAGTACTACTATTCTTATTCCTATTTGAAAGATGAAGCAAACTCAGAGAGTTTATGTAACTTGCCCAAGGTCACACTGCCAGCAAGTGTGTAGTGAATATGCCTAATGTCAAGACTGGTGCACCTTGCTATTATCTCTTGCTCTCCCATTATTCTGAAGTTTAAACTATCTTGTGCAGGCTTTGAGATTCCTAACTTTGGGATTGGCCTGATTTCATTGGAGCTGTCTCACTAGAGATATCAAGTTAACCTTTTCCATCAACTGACCCTTTAGAGACACCAAGGTTTACTGTCTTTACTTTTTGTAGTCATTACATGAAGACTCAGATCATGTCTGACCCCAAATGTTCCTGGCTGGACAGTCTCATGCCTCACTCAGGCTCCTTTCTCTAAATCTGGGACTCCCTCATAACCCGTGTGTGTGTGTGTGTGTGTGTGTGTGTGAGAGAGAGAGAGAGAGAGAGAGACAGAGAGTAACAGACTGATGCTCTTTACTTGCCTGGTGCCCAGGCTAAGAGGTCATTCTGATCCCTGTATTGTGACTTCTTCTACCCACCAACCCAATCCTCAGTCTGCTGAGTCTGTTCTATTTCCCATTTTACTTTCTTCAGGGGGTCAACACCAGCATCTGCTCTTTTGTGCCTCAGAGAGGTACCTGTTAATCTCCTATATCTCCTCCCTCCCTCAACCTCCTTTTCAGTCTCAGCTAGGACCTAGAGGTGAAAACAGGGAGCAGGAGCCCAGGATTTGGGAATCTCTGAACCACCCCATTATGAGGGGTACACGCCCTCATGTGTTCGCCTTACATAAATTCAGCCTGAGATTACAACCTAAGGCCCTGCTGGCAGAGCCTTCTTTCGCTGACCTGGCCAAGGATCTTAGCCTTTCTCTGGCCTGTCTATGCCAATGCCTCCCTGGCATTTGAATCAGTCTAAGTCTTGGGGACTCCATCTGGTCTCACTCCAAATGGAACACCTCCTGGTTGTTTTCCCCTTTCTCTCTAACAACTGTAACTGTGCTGTGCTTAGTCGCTCAGTTGTGTCCGACTCTTTGCCACCCCAGGCTCCTCTGTCCCTGGGGATTCTCCAGGCAAGAATACTGGAGTGGGTTGCCATGCCCTCCTCCAGGGGTCTTCCAAACCCAGAGATCCAACCCAGGTCTCCTCCAGGGGCTCTTCCCAACCCAGAGATCCAATCCAGGTCTCCCACATTGCAGGTGGATTATTTACCATCTGAGCCACCAGGGAAGCCCAAGAATACTGGAGTGGGTAGCCCATCCCTTCTCCAGGGGATCTTCCCAACCCAGGAATCAAACCAGGGTCTCCTGCATTGCAGGCAGATTCTTTACCAGCTGAGGTACCCAGGAAGCCCAACAACTGCAACTACACAATAATAATAGCCACTTTCTGGCAAGGATGTAATATGGGCCAGGGGTTTATATTCATCAGCTAGTTCAAGCTGCACAGCACCCTGATAGGTAAGTGATATTTTCTTGATACATGATAGGCACTTGTGAATGAATTAATGGTTTCTCCCCAGTTCATCATAGGGCCAACAGAAGCTTAGGGAAGTTACAGAAGTAATGGGTCAGAAACAGAATTGAAACCCAAGCCTAACTGACCTCAAAGCCTGGCTCCCAGCAGTCATATCAAGATGCTTCTCAAACAACTGCAACACCATGAATTCCAGTTCACAAGCCTGTTTGAGGGAGAAGCTGATGGATGTGGTTAGGGATACTGTATTCAAAGTCACACAGCTAGTAAGCAGGCACCACCACTTCTTTGTTCTGTGAGTGTGGGCCAGTTGCTTGACTTCTCTGTACCACAGCTTCCTTATTGGCAAATGGGGATAACAATAGTAACAACCAGAGGGTTGGGCCACTTTAATGAGATAATATACATAAAGGGCCTAGCATGGAGCTTGGTATACGGTAATTACTCAAAAAATGTTTATGATGGTGCCTGAGACAAACACAACATGACAGCCCCTTCTAGCACCTTCTCTTTGTCTTGTTCCTTACTGCATGCCTTCCATCCCTTTATTCACTGTACTGGACTGAATGTGGCCACCACCATGTCCATGCCCTAATAGTTAGAACCTATGAATATTGTCTTATTTGGAAAGAAGATCTATCTTTGTAGATGTGATTAAGTTTAATGATCCTGAGATGGATCATTGCCTGGAGAATCCCAGGGATGGCGGGGCCTGGTGGGCTGCCGTCTATGGGGTCACACAGAGTCGGACATGACTGAAGCGACTTAGCAGCAGCAGCATGCTCATATATAAATTATTTAATATAACATATTTGGGCTTAAACCTCAACCAGTGCATTCATTGAATATCTGGGTACATTCTAAATTCAATGACAAGTATTCTTATAAGAGAGGCAAAGGGAAATATGGGTATCAGTATTTAAGTATTGTTAACTTCCTATCATAATATTTAATTTATAGGATATCAAGGAAAAGAGTAAATAGCTTTCAAGAACTTTATTTCCTCCTCTGCAGAAGGGGTCAGTGTGCTTTGGGTGGTAGGCAGGATAGTTGTACTATGTTGGCAGAAATATGACCTTGTTAGTATCTTTATTTGGAGATTAAGTATAGTTTAGAGATGAATATGGGTGCCAAGTAGACAAGGGGTGGGTGGATTGCCTTGCGAAGGCATGTCTGCTTCTAGAGGAAGACCACTGTGCTTCTGCCCAGAAGTGGGCCCTGGGAGGCTCTTCTGGTAGGGCTGAGATTTCCTGCAGGAAGCAGTTCTATTCTGCTCTAATGTCAGGAAAACAGGTAATCAGAATCGTAGAAGCCTGTACCTTATTGCCTGGCTCTAGTCATTTCGGTCTGGACCATTTTAAAAGCAGGTGTTGCCAATCCACTTTAGTCATAATCCCTTCATGAAGTGCCCTTGGAAGACACCTGCAAGCTCTGCACCTTGGAGAATGTGCCTGGGAAATGGAATAGGCTGTCTGCTTTCCAGAGTTGTCAACTCCAAGCCAGGGCCTTGGGAGAACCCTAGTAGTGGATGCAGGTAAGGGAGGGGGGTTGAATCACCTCAGACTTCCACAATAGGTTCTTTTCCTTTTCAGTCTGGGCAGGTATTCTTCATACCAAGGACTGCTGCTCCTAAGTCACTTCAGTCGTGTCCGACTCTGTGCGACCCCATAGACGGCAGCCCACCAGGCTCCCCCGTCCCTGGGATTCTCCAGCCAAGAACACTGGAGTGGGTTGCCATTTCCTTCTCCAATGCATGAAAGTGAAAAGTGAAAGTGAAGTCGCTCAGTTGTGTCTGACTCTTAGCGACCCCATGGACTGCAGCCTACTAGGTTCTTCCATCCATGGGATTTTCCAGGCAAGAGTACTGGAGTGGGGTGCCATTGCCTTCTCCACACCAAGGACTACTAAGACCTAAGTGACTGAAAGAGTCTCAGGTGAGTGGCTTACGTGGGGAAGGGAAGAGGATAGAGTGCCTTGATTTCCAACATCACCAGGCTGGAGAAAGGCAAAATGGCTCAGTGAGGCCACAGACAAGAGTGAGGTTCAGATTGATGGGCCCTCTCCTCAATGGTGCGTGTTGACCTGGGATGGTTTGCTATCAGATTCTAGCACCTTGTAGGCTCCCAGGGGAGGCCTAGCAGTGTTTGTGAACTGACTGATCCATGTTTGTTCCTGAGAAGGTCTATTTTACAGATAGCAATCTCTGATGGACCCTCCTTCTGCAGGCCTGGATTCTTAAATTTTTCGGGTGTCCATTGTCTATAGGACTCTCCTAGTTGGCTCTAGCCTCCTTAGGTGACAGTAGCTGGGAGACTGCCCATCTTGGCTGAGCTGTCTGTCCTTCTGCCAAATGAGCAAACTGGAGAAGTGCCCCAAGACAAAAGAGAGAACAAGGAGGATAGATGCAAAGCCAGTTTCTCCATGCTTCACAGAGTTACAATCTTTGCTCTGCCCACACCATGTCATGTTGTCAGGGACTGCATCATAGTCATCCCTGTGTCCCTTACAGGAGTAAATGCAGTGTCTAGTATGTAGGAGATGGAGGCAGAGATGCAGCCAGAGAGATCTGCACCAAACTTCAGGGCCTGTCAAATACTAGACATAAGATGCTATTTGGGTCACTTAACTTCTGAGAATGCCAGTTTTCTCATTGGAATATAAAATGACTTTGAGTGAGAGAATAGATACAAAGTACCTGGAATGTAGTAGGTGCTCAGTAGATGGTACCTGTCACCACCATCCCCACCATCATCATCACCAACACCATTAGCATTTATTGTGCACCCACTGTATGGCAGTCCTGATGCTTGGCTTTGATGCTTGGCAGAAGATAAAGGAAAAGCAGTCAGTGATTTCTGCCCCAGGTTAGAATATAGTGGGAGAGCTCAGATACACAGTAATATTGGAAATCCAAGTGCTGATCAGAGGCACACAATCAGGAAATGGAGATCAAAGGAGAGAACAGATCTGCGGGCTTGGGGCTTCTAGGAAGGCTGCTCAGAGGAGGTGAGTGCTATGGTAGGCCTGGATAGATTGAATCTCTAGTACTTAGAGGAGGAGGGGAAAGAGAATAAAGGGATTCCCGGCTTAGCTCAGCCCGGGCCAGCACCTGAAGCTGGCAGTATCTTCTATCTTCCTTCAGGCTGTTGGGGGCCAGGCCCAGTACTGCAAATACTGGGCTGGCCACTGGGGGTCGACAGAGATTGAGGAATAGGGAGGCTACTAGGGAGAGATTTCCTTAGAGACTACCTCTGTGATTGAACAACCTGCCTAACGTCTCATTTCCCCTCTGAAATTCCCTCCTCCTTCCTCCGTTGTCTAGAGAGCCCTAATCCCCCCGAGACACTCTTGGTTCAGAAGCCCCAGAGCTTCCTGACTTCCCCACCCCTGACCAGAACACCAACCCAAGGAGGAAAATTCCCTTCCTCTCCACATCCCCACCCCCATCTCCAGTTCTGGCTAAAGCCTGGGGCTGCCATAGTCTCTGCTTTGTGTCCAGGAGAGCAGCTGTGAAGGAAAAACAAGCCAGGCCAGTGAGATTTATCTTCCTCTGAGGAGGGGGTGGCTTCATTGTGAGGAAGATTCTGGGTGGTTTGTCAACTGAGGCCTCACCCAGCCCCAACTTGGTCAGCACTTGGAAGGTGGAGGTATGGCAGGGGTGGGGTGAGGGAGGTTGGTTGGGAGACTAAAGGCTTAGAAGGAAATTGGACCTTCCCTGGGAGGTACATTGAGCCTGGGCACTGGGGTCTTGATGATTAAAGATGAGAAGCAAGGTCTCGAAACCAAGCTGGACTAAGTAGAGAGTGGGGAGCAGAGGTTTCAATGTCAGAGATCCTGGCTTGGTTGGCTCAGGGGCAGCTGGAGGGTGGTGGGCCTGGGTCCCATATATTTGCCTTTGGTTATCTGGCCAGTTGTGTCCAGTCCCTTATCTCGCCTCAGGATGGCCCATGGGCTCATGACCTTTCTACCAGTAGGCTTGAGCTTATCAGTTGAGAAAGCCCAGACCTGACCCTTTAACCATATTTTTCTTTTTTTTACTTCACTGAAAAACTATGATTACATATTGCTGACCCTTTAACCCTTATGGTAGGTTGGGAGATAGGAAGTTAGTTCATAGGCTAGTGAGGGGTAAGAACTAGGAGGGCTGGAGAGAGGAGGAAGCACTGCCTCTTCCCTTGGTTCCTGAGGTTGTTCAAATATTTGCTCTGCTTTGGGTGTTCCTCCAAGGGAATTTTATTCCCTGTGTTTATGGGGCTTGACAAGTCCAGTGTGTTCTCTAAGGAGCCAGGAGCAGGATTGGGCAAAGATGCCATTTCTGCAGCCAGCATTGTCCTCCTCGGGGCTTACTAGTTCTCTGAGATGGGGAGCTAAGCTGGGGTTAGTGACAGATGGGGACAATGGCTGATCCCCACCTTGAATTCCTGAGCCCCTGACAGTGATGAATGGCCCAGCCCCTCTTTGCACATTCCCCAGGTAACTGGAGTGAGAGAGTGACAGGTGGGCCAGGCTGGAGTGCTGCAGAGTTTCCCCCACAGCTGCCCTCCCTGGAGCCAGAAAGCAAGGACAGGAGGGACTATTAGAGTAAGCTGAACCCAGATCAGTGACATACAGGAGCTCAGGGATATCCAAAGATGAGGCCTTCAAGGAGCCAAGGGTTCCAGCTGCAGTCCAGAGCCTGTGCTACCTGCCGTGCCACCCGTAGCCATGCGCTGGCCTTCAAATCCCCTGTTCTAGGCTCTTTTCAGGCACAAGGGAAGGTCATGTGCCTGTGTGGGCCCAAGGGCTTTGGACAGATTTCTAGGAGTTCAAGGTAGGGTAATGAGGTGCAAGGAGGGGATAAAGAGAGAGGGAGGGAGAGGGCAGGCCCGTCTCAGGAAGAGAAGGTCTCTTATCTCTGGTGTCATCCTGCCAACAGCATGATCTGGAGCCAGGCTGACACCCGGAAGATCAAGGTAATCTCAGTGCACACACCCATAAACCAGGCTTGAAGCTGGGGCAGGGACCAGGGATTGAACGTCTGGTTGAACTCTTGGCTTTTGGGACAACCCTCTCTTTCCCCAGCCACTGGGAATTGCCATGGCTACAGTGAAACTAGACTAGCAGGGCTTACCTACCTGGGGCTTGGTCTGGGGTGTGGTACAGCCAGGAGAGGGATGGGAGGAAGAGTAGGAAGGCTCCCACCCTGGGCTTGCCCTGAGCCTGACCCAGAGATAGAGTGATGTGGGAAAAGCAAGATGTTCACTGGGGAGGGAGGACAGCCTGAGCTCAACACTGACCCCAGGTGGTCTCTGCTAGAGGGCAGTGAAGGCAGAGGAAGACCAGGAGAGAAGCGGCTAGTGGGATAAAGAAGTTGGCTGGGTAAGAGAGGGCTCTGCAGGCTGAGGGTGGTAGGGGCAGGGGATGCAGCCTGACTGAGCCTGGAGCCTCAGTTTTCTCTTCTCTAAAATAGGCCTATCAGTATCAATCTCAGGGATGTTGTGAGAATTAAACAAAGATTGCATAGCATCAAGGGTGAGAGTGCCCACCTACAGTGCCTGGCATACACATGGGGTTCAAGAAACACAACTCTCCTTCTCCCTGTAGGGATCAGTTGTGTACATCTGTGAAGAGGATACTGGCAGAGGCTGTGGGTCTTCAAGGGGACGACAGGAGGATTAGGGTAGGCCAGAGATGACTGTAGACAGGAGAGAGGGCTGTTAGCCTCATGGAGTAGTCCCAGCTGGCATCACCCCAGGCCTCAGGGCAGGCTTCCTGTCCTCTGACCCTTCACTGTACAAGGTCCACACTTTGACACATATTCCTTTCCAGGGCCCTGGAGTATCCGAGTAGAGTCATGTGTCTAAGCTCAAGTTACACAGCTCTATGGCCCAGGTTTGAATCCTGACTCTTCTTCTCCCTGGCTGTGTGGCTTCAAGTGAGGAAGTTCACTTGTCTTGTCTCAGAGTACAAAGAAGACAAGGAAAGGTCAAGGACAAGGGCCACGGTAGTCAGAGAGGGAGTGTGAGTGTTCATGCACATGGACAGGACAGTCCCATGAGAAAATGTGGAGGCTAGACTCTATGTCCCGTAGGGTTAGGAACCAGGCCTGATAACTGGTGCTGTGTGAATCAATAGGCAAGGAAGACAGTGAGTTCATATATGAATATGTACATGTGTGAGAATATGAGAAGAGCTAAAAAAATGTGCATGTGGCACATAAAGCATGTGTGAACGGGTGAAAACATGTGTGACTGGGAATGAGGGTGTCTGTGGGAGGCTCTGTGGAGGAATAATAGTTTCCATTTAGTAAGCACCATGGTGGGCTGGCTGTGATGTTGAGACCTTTCTGTGCATTATCTCACTCCCCGCTCAGCACAGTTCCATGAAGGAGAGATGATCTCCAGGTTACAGAAGAGTTAACTGAAGCACACAGGGGAAGCGACTTAACCAAGGAGATACAACTGATAAGCAGTGAACTCTATGGCTCTGAAGTCCATAACTCCATGCCTCCCGAGGGTGTGGGAAGCTGAGTTATGTAGCTCTCTGGGGGGCTGTTACGATACCTGAGGCCTCCTGCAGCAGCCAGATGTTTTTTGGCACCCCTGGGTTCAGAAGGCCCCTACATACAGATTTCCATCTGCTTGGAGATTCTTGAAGGCAGGGCTTGGTGGGATTCCTCTTTGGATCTCAGCTCAGAGGCAATCGCAGGATCAGTGCTCAGGAAACCCTGGTGGACTTTAACCCTGAGGGGTGTGTGTGTTCAGTGACACTGATCTGGGAGGCTTGGGAAGGTGTGTAACTGCCACTAGGATAGTGAGCTTGGATAAGAGAGGGTCCACATCCCCCACAGATCCTGACTTCCTTTTCAGCTTCCCTGGGGAGTAATTTTCCTTACCTTAGGGGGCATGAATCACTACAAAAGAGGCCCTGCTAGGGTGGGGCAGGAGGTGGGATCCTGGAGTCATTGGCCCTGGCTGCAGCATGGAATAGGCCCAGCCCTGCTACAGAGGCTCCAGAAGGCAGGTTGAGGCAGAAAGGCTGCACCATGACCAGCGGTGACCAGTGTGTGGAGCAGGCCTAGACACAGAGTCCTCTCTTCTTTCCTCTGTGCCCTCCCCACCCAGGATGAGGTGTTGGCACACTCAGGAGCTGCTGCTGTCTTCCCAGGCTTCCCAAGTCTGGCAGCATAGCTTCATCTGCCCCATCCCCCACCTGATCAGCCCCCCACCTAGGCTCACCTCCTGAGGGGCACTCGGCATGTTAGCAGTGGAATCTGAGGCTGGTTCTGGGACTGATGGTAGTTGACTTTAGCTGGGAACTTGGGGATATGGCTAGGGACATAGATGAACTTCCCCAGGCCTAGAAACCCCTCAGAGGACTGTGAGTGAAGAGTGGAGTCCTGGCCATTCTGAAGGTTGCTGCTTTCCAGGCATGAACCAGCTTTTAACCAGGAATGAAGTAAGTAAGCAAGTAAGCAAGAAGAGGGGCTGGAAATGTGGTGACTCAGTATGGTATAGGAAACTGGGCACAGGCTTAGGAGACAGAGAAGTCTGGGGCCACATTCTGCTTCTACATCAATCAGCTCCATGACCTCAAATGAGTCACTTCCCCTTGAGCCTTAGTTTTCCCTCTTACGTAAAATAGGGATCATGGAACTCATCTCAAAGGGTTGTGAAGGGAAATGCCTCTACCATGGTTCCTGGAACATAGTAGGCACTAAGTACGTGGCAGGTTGTTTTCCATCCTCACGTTTTGCTGTCCTTCCATGCCCTTTGGACAATCCTAGTCTCCAACTTGGTCTATTGGTGTGTCCCTGCACCTTGTTCTTGTCTTTCCTTGCTCACACCCTAATAAGGAATCCAGCTGGGAGGTGAGAGACCCTAAACAGCTCCTCCTCTTCTATTTCTACCCATATCCTCCTCATCCTCTAGGCCCTGTTTCTGAAAGTGAGAGTAACCCACTTCCTCTCCTGGAAGTGAGAATAACCCACTTCCCTCTCTGTTTCCCCCAAATATAGGTCCACTTTATGAACCAAAGAGGTCATCAGAGGATCCAATGAGAAAGTCAGTAACTCAGCCTCCTCTTTAAGTGAGAGAAGGACAGGAAACTGTGTAAATGGCAGAGCACTTCGGAAATGTCTCTAATTATCTCCATAAAGCAGCAGCAAAGAGACTTTAAGTCCTTGGCAATCCCTGAGCCAACTCCAAACTCAGATCTTCCTCCTAGTGCTCTGTCTTCCTCCCCATAGGGGACCGCGGTTCTAGCCAAGGCCACTACCCCTGTCCTGGGTCTTGTGCTCGAGCGCGTGTGCCAGGCTCGTGTGTGCCACGCTCCTGTTGGAATGGGCACTCTCAGTCGGTCCCAGGCGCCGGCAGTGTTATAAAAGTCCAGTAGAGGGAGACATTAGCATGTGGGTACATCTGTTGAGGTCCGACAGGGAGAGTGGGTCGGACCTGGAGGGTCTGAGCTATGGGATTGAGCCAAAGTTATAAGCAAAGAACCGAGGAGGGGCGGGGAGAACAGGCCAGGGCTGGGAGACAAAGACCCAGATGGCGAGGCCGGGAGGCGCTGGAGTCTGGTGTGCTAGGGCCAGGGCATCTGCTTTTGCATTTTCTAAAGGTGCTTCTGCCCTATAACCTTTCCTCTTTGCGTCATTCTTTATCGAGGTGCCCTCTCATTCCTTCTGGCCTATCTCGGGGCCTTGCCCATACCTTCAGACAGGACAAGACTCGAAATCTGGGCCCCTGGTGTCCCACAAGGCTCTTCTGCAAAGTTGAGATTCCAAGGCCTAGTCCCCAGGGGCGAAGAAATTCTCCCCCACCCTCCTCTTTCCCCTCCTTGACCCCTCTGAGATTCCACCACCCACCGATATCCATTTGTCTGTTCAGGACTCCGGGTCCATGTGCAAGTGGACACTGCACTGCGAAGGTGAAAGGAGGAAAGCCTACCAGAGTCCTGCGAGAGAAGGGACAGGCAGTAAACAAGTTATCTTTGCCACAGTGGTGGGCATGGAGCAAAAACTTCAGGGCTCGCGTGTGTAACAAGAATGGCAGTACTTTCCCGGGATACTCGTGACAGGACCTGTCTGGCCCAGGGCAGTGGGCCGGAGTGTTGAACAGGCGCGCAGGGAGCAGAGCAGGCCAACAACTCTAGAGGAACGCCAACTTCCCACGGGCAGAGCGCTCTGAGAACAGGACTAGGCGGGACCCATCCCTAACCGCACGAGCCGCACACTCAGATTGGTGCCATCGAGAGTGCGGCGTCCTTAAGAGTTCCCGAAACCCCGCCCCCTTCCTCTTCTAGGGGCGTGGTGCGGGGCAAGGACCCCGTAACGGAGCTTGCTATTGGCTAAAACGAGTAGGGTTGGCCTTGCGTACGCCTGAGCAGGGGAGTAGACAGCTCAGCGGCAGCGGAGGGAGTCTATGCGTGCTGGACAGCAGTGGGAGGTGTGTGAGCCTCGCACTGAACGCAGACCCTCGGGCGCAGTCGCCGGGAAGCTAGGACTCGGCGACTGGGCTGCCAGGCCAAACGCCTAGGCTTCAGAGGCGCAAACTGATGGGACTGGCTTGCTCGGCAGCGTTTCCCCGCTCTTCTAAATACACTAAGTGGGGCCCGCGCTGAAGTCGAAGCTGTCGGGGGGCGCCCAGCCCGGAGTTCCAGTGTGGCCTGGAGGAACGGAGCCCGTGCAAGGACGGCCCGGTCGGGAGCACCCGGACCGAGCTTGTGTGGTGGGGAGACTCCCACTTCTTCCCAGGGGTGCCGATTCCAGGACGGTTGAGGCGTCGGGGCGGCCACCAAGTCCCCAGCGGGGAGACCCCGTCGGGGAGAGGGCACGCAGTCCCAAACAGTCTCGGGGAGCCGAGCGGAATCGGAGGGGATCCTCCGGTGGGGGGCAGAGCCCCCGTCGCGCTTCGTGTGGTAGAGAGGCCAGGGGAGCGAGCCCTCGGAGGCCGCAGCTCATGCCGGAGTTGCGGGCGGCTGCCCAGTGAGTCCTCCTGGCCGGCGGGGCGGAGAAGAGCGACACCAAAGCCGGCGGGAGGGGAGCACTTCAGGGCCGGTGGCTGCGGAGGATGGGCGCCTGAGAGGTTCGGAGCGCAGCGCGGCACGGGAAGGCGAGGCCAGCTTTGCTGAGGAGGTGCCAGGGGATCCCGAAGTGCAGCCTGCCCCCGGGAAGATGGCCCGTCCTGGCCAGCGTTGGCTCGGCAAGTGGCTTGTCGCGATGGTCGTGTTGGCGCTATGCCGGCTCGCCACGCCGCTGGCCAAGAATCTGGAGCCCGTGTCCTGGAGCTCTCTCAACCCCAAGTGAGTAACTTCTCTCTTCTGGTCCCTGAGGGTGGGAGGCACTCCTTCGGGGTGAGGCCGCGCGCCCCCGAGCGCCTGTGGGAAGGTGTTCAGAGGAGGAGCGGCGCCCTATTTTGTCTCTGGCTTTTTCGAGTGTGTTTCCCTGCGGACGGGCGGGGAAGGGTGCGGCGGGGTTGGGTGGGGGCACTTGGCTGGATTGTGACCCCTCGGCTTCTCGGCTCTCTCCTCCGCAAGTCCCAAATCAAGTCGAGATTGTCGCGCCGGGCAGAGCTGGGAGTCGGAGCGCTCTAGAGCGCACCAGAGAGCTGGGTAGGGGAGAGAAAGCAGCCCCTTTTAGGGCCCCTGGGAACGTGGCGGTTTTCGCGGAGAGCCGCTGGCGGAGTTGGGGAGTGGGGGCGAGCTTGACCTGGGCAGGGGAAGAGGCCAGAACACGGGTTCCCCGTTTGTTTAAGCAGTGAAGGGACCGCAGCGCGGGACTTCGCGCTTGGGGCGGGTGGCAGTGCCTGTATCCTGGTTCGGGCTTCTCCCATTTTCATTTCTTTCTTCCCATTTCGCCTCCCTAGCTTTTCGTTTTGCTGCCTTTTCCAGCCCTCGCGCCCACCCCCCCGCCACCTTTCTCCCTGCTGGGCCGTGGAAGGGCGGGCGCCGCTCCCAGGCTCACAAAGGCGGCGGGTGGAGAGAGGCGGAGTGGGAAAGGGGTTTTGTTGGAGGAGGGGTGGGTTCGATCCATCGCCCGTCGGGGGTCCAATGGAGCCGACAGCAGAGCTTCCAGGGCTGGCCGGGGTGGAGTGTGGCGGCCGAGCTGGCGAGGGAGGTGGGTGGCAAATGAAAGATTCCTGCCCAGGCTGGTCCCATTGCTCCTCCCCATCTTCCCCGTCCCTCAGATTGGGGAGTTGAGCTTAGCTTTCCCAAAGGGCTTGGGGAGGCAGTTATGTAGAGGAGATCCTTTCTTTTCTCTATTCTCCTTCCCCTTCATAATCCTCGCCCAACCTCCCCCCCCCCACCCTCAACCCCAACCACACACCTTTCAGGGCGGTGGCTCAATGGTTTCTGGCTGTTAATGGGGAGTCGCTGGGTTGTGCAGTGACCTCTGGACCTTTTTCTCTTTTGGCATCCAGGACTTAGGTTGGAACCCAGGGTCAAAATTGCTTTTCCTTCCTGTTTTCTGGAGGGCCCAGCAGTGTGCGGACACCTCACTTAGTGGGAAACTGGGGGCCCTAGGCCTGCCCTATCTGTATGATTCCTATATCTGGAATCTCTTTCTGTCCACTCTCCGGGCTCCCGCTAACTTCTCGAGCTCCTGCCTGCCTTGGCCTCTTAGGTTCCAGGGGCGGTGCATCTCTCAGCCCTGGAGTGGAAGAGGGCAGCTTCTTTACTTCTCTTCTCCTTGAGTTAAGGTACGGTCCTATTTATCGGTTAGTGGGATGTCTAAACCAGGGTCAGGGTACAAGGAAAAGGATTGACAAGAATTTCTTCTTTACTCAGAAGCCAAACTGGACACAGTGCTCTGCTAACAGCAGGGACTCAAAATGGTCTTGGGCCCTGGGGCTGCTCAGCCCAAGGAGAAAGGTTGTGAAGCTCCCAGTTCTCTCCTGTGAAGGTGGAGGCTGGAAATGCTCTCTCTTGAGTGTGGAGAGCTGAAATCCGCCTGGGGTAGCCCATCACAGGGGCTCATGGGAGTGACCTAATTGCTCTCTCGGGTCTCTAACCAGAGATAGCAGGCTGCTCCACAGCTGGAAGGAAGCCCTCCTGCAGAGTGTGGGGGGTGGGAACTGGGAGAAACAAGATCTCCCTGAGCTTCACCCTTTTTGTGTTTTGAGCCTTGAGTGCTCTGGACCAGTTTACAGATTTTTGAGATCTGCCCCCCTCCCAGATCCACTTCAGGCTGAGGGCAGGCATCCTGGGGGTGGTGGGGGTGGTGGCTGGGGCCTCAGTAGGACCTGCACGAATTCCATCCTGTAATTGAGCAGATTCTAGGAACAGTGGGGGACTGATCCTGGTGCCCCTATGGCCCCCCAATCCATGTTCCGTCTATACTCCGGGGTCTGGAATGCAGCCTGTCTGTGTGTGTTGGCACGGGTTGCGGGGGGCGGGGTGCAGGAGGACAAGAGGAAGGCACTGCCCTCAGCTTCACTCTGAGCTCTGGGGGCTGCCTCTGCCACCGCGCCCAAGCCTTGAGCTCCCACAGTCTTTCAAATCAACAGTCTCTTTCTGTCCGTGTCTCCCTCTTTGCCTCCCGCCTGACTTCTCCCTCTCAGGCCCTTGTTGGTTCGCCCTCTTACACCCTGTGTGAGCCGCGTTCACCTCCCCTCTCCAGCTCGACTTGCCCGGCTCTCCCTCTTTCTCACACTCCCTCTCACTCTTAGTCACTCTCTGCCTCTTTTTCTCAAGTCCTTTTGTTTCTCGCACATGCCCGTGCTCTCCCTCACAGGCTCATTTTCTCTCTTCCCTCCCCTCTTCCTCCCGGCTTTTGGTTTCTCTCCTCAGTCCTGTCAGGAGCTGGCAACCCCCTCCCCCCAAAAAAATCTCCCAGTGCCTATAAACCCTGCTTAATTGCTTCCTCCTTGGGAAAAAAATCAAAATAAAGAAGTGGTGGGGCTGGGGGTATGTTTCCAGGTTCCAGGGTACAGGGAGCCCCAGCTCTGACCAGAAGAAGGGAGCTGGAAGGGCTGACTCCAGACTCTCAGCATCTTACCCCAATTGGTGCTGGGGCCTTCCAGGGTGATAGTCTCTGGTGGCAAGAGCATCTGTCTCCTTGGCCCCTCTTGTCAGATTTGCCCAGTGAGTGCAGTGTGAGAAAATGGGTCTGGGCCCGCTAGAGGTTGGGAGGAACCAGAGTGCGTGAGCGTGCTTGGATCGGTGGGGGTGGGGGGCTGTGATGGAAGGTCCCAGGGCAGCCCCCTCCTCCAGCCTCCTCCCCTGAGAGCTTGGGGCAGCCGGCAGGCCTCATACTTGAGTCCTCAGCCAAGTCCAGCTGCTGCAGTTCAGTCTCTCAGTCCCGTTCTGACCCTTTCCTGCCCCCCACTCAGGTTCCCCCACCTCCAGGGAGTGGGAATGTGCCTGAGATCATATTACACCTTCCCTGCAAGGGGTGGGGGTGGGGGTTTCAGCTTGGCATCCAGGACCCTTGACTCCATCCAGCATGGGTGGGGGCAGCTGCAGACCCCAACCCAGGCTTGCCTGCTGTAAGCCAAAGTGTTGGTCCCAGCCCCCTCACAGCTGTTCCAGCTCACAGTCCTGGGGAGGCCAGCTCAGGGGGCCCCCTTTCCGGGGCGGCTAGGGACCTGACCTCTTACTCTGTGGCTGATTGGCCACAGGTGGGGGCCTGAAAGCAATGGGAACCCAGCAGCTCCTAAAGTTCCCTGTTCCCCTCCCTCCCTCCCCCAACCCCAGGCATTCAGTCCAGGGCAAGAAGGGCCTGGTGAGGCTGGGCCAGGAGCTGAATCTAGGGTTCCCTTTCTCCTCTCAGGCTCTCCACTGCCTCAGCAACTGTGGTGGGTGGGGATGGGTGGGCCCTGGATACTACTGTGCATCACTGTTTTTTGGTATTGGGGTTATGGAGCGGGTAGGCCAGCCAGGAGGCTGCTGGTTGCCATGGGAACAGTAGGTTTAGGGGGAGGATCCACCCTATGATTATTAGGGGAGTTGAAGTAGGGGGATGCTCACCAGCCATATTGGGGGTTAATGGCCCTGGGCTCTGTGGCAGCCCCTCCTGGGTGGATTTTCATGGTAGTCATTTTGGGTAGGGGCGCTGCAGCCAGGAGTGTAGTAAGCTTCTTCAGCTTCTTCTAAATGGTATTTGGTGTGCTAACAGTTGGGCAGTACCTTGCTACTTCCAAAGCATCTTCATTTGTGAGCTCATTGGATGTTCCCAATAGCCCTGGGAAGTTAGAATTGCCCCTGTTTTGCAGATGAGGAGGTATTTGCCCAGAAAAGGAAAGTGACTTGTTTCGAGTCACTCAGCTCCTAGCGGGGAGAGCCGCCTTGTGCTGTTCTTTCCACACCATCCTGCTGCCTTGGGATATGGGAGAGACAGGGTTTGGGAAGAGGCGCTGGTCTAGCCGCCGGCTTCCCCTCTCACTTCACAGGTGTATGTGCATCTGTCCTTGTGACTCAGGCCCTGCCCACGTGGGATGATCAGAGCTCCAGCTTCCTCATTTGACTTTCCTAGGCCACTATCTGAGGGCAAGCTGCTCGGGATGATCTAGAGGCAGCCAGCTCCATGCCTGGTACACTTCGTCCTGAGCTCTAAACAGCCCCCTTGGTTCCTCTCTGGGCCAGGAGTCTCCCTGCCTTTTAGGGACCCCACAGAAAGCAGACAACAAGGAAGGGGCTGTTGAGCCTCCAGTGGGCCCTAGTGTTGGCCAGGTGGGGCAGAGGGGAGGCATGGTTTAGTGTAGGTGTGTGTGTGAGGGGTGGCTTCCTCTGGGGCTGTCCTGGCTTCCCTGCCTCTGACAGCACTGTGTGTGTGCCAGGACCCAGCTGCTGTTCCTGCCCACCCACGCCTGGGCGGGCACTGCTGGGACACGCCAGGCCTGCTCCTGCTGCCTCGGGGGCTGGGTGGAGCTGGGGGAGTGAAAGAGGAGCCTTTAATTTGGGGACTCTCCACCCTTGCTGGAATGAGTGTAGACTTGAGCTCTGGCTTGGGGTCTGTCCTCCACTGGTCCTGCCACCCTTGGGGGTTCCGAAGTCACTAAATCAAAGCTGTGGCTAGAGTCTTCTACCAAACCTGTGGTGGCGTGGCCTAGGACCGGACTTGTCCTTTTGGGCAGTCTCTGACCACAAGTTCCTAGGGCCTGAGGGAAGGGTGAGAGGGACAGAAATGTAGAGCTGGTGGAATGTGGGCAGGTTTCTAGACACAACCCCCACAGATCCAAAACTCTCCCTGCTGTTGATTGTTGGTTTTTGGGTGAATAGGGGCTTAGCTGGACAAAGAAGCAGGGGGGTAGTTGGCCTCTGACCAGTACTGACTACTGTGCCAGACCCTCAGGCTTCTCCCCTTCTAGAATTCTTTAAGCTCAGTAGGCAGCCTGGGGAAGAGACTTGGGTTAAGGTGGAGGGGAAGAGACTTGGGTTAAGTTGGAGGGGAAGAGGCAGGCCACAGATAGGAGCCTGAATGCTCAGGCCACCTCCCAAAAGTCCTTCTACTCCCTGGGGTGGCTCTCTGGGGTCCCAGGGGCTATCAGAGGCTAAAGAGGGAAGGCCTCAGGGGTTACCATGGTGACCTGCTGCAGGCTTCCTGCTGGGCCATGTCAATCCCCTTACTTTCCAGAAAAGGGCTTTGTCTGGGGGTGGCCCCAGACATAAAAGCTTGGTTTGATGATGAAGGGAGTGCTAGTTTTTGAAAACTGGGGGGTAAACAGTTTAACTAGGCACTCTCATCCTCTTCCTCTCAGCCCCTACTCCTTGTGGATATAAAGGGAGACCTGCAGGGTCCCTGCTGTAGAGGATGACTAGCGTATTACCTGACGTCAGGCTTCACTCTCATAGGCTGCATACCCATCCCTCATGGCCCCTCGCCACTTTCTGGGGCTTCTCACAGGCCCAGACGCACTTTTTTCAGTGGTGGGGAAGAAAGAAGCTGAGAAGGCACCATCATGGTGCATCAGGGTCAGGGAAGGCAGGTCTCATCAGGCTCCGCTCCATTCTGCATTTTAGAGGAAGGTGAGTTTCCCTCTGCCAGCTGCTATGCAAATAAACTCATGCATATTTATGAATCCTGTTCGCTGAGGTTGATGAGAGTCTGAGGGGTACTGGGGGCAATAGTCCTCTCTCTTTCCCATTCCCCCACCCCCTATGTAGACATCTGTTTCCTTGGTTGTGTCTAGGTTCCAGGGCTCCAGAACCCAAGTGGTGATGGGAGACTGCTCAGAGTTGACAAAACTCCCTGATGGGTAAGGCGAGCCAAATGGTTAGAAAAGAGAGCTGGCCTGTACCCCTATGTGTGCTCTCTGTCTACCTGCTGTCATCTCCAGGTAGGGTCTTGCGGAGGAGAAGCTGCACAAGGATTCAGCCAATGTTTCAGGTACTCTTAGACCTCTGGGGGTCAACATCCTGGGTGAGTTTAGGCTCCCTGGCTTGGCTTTGAGCACCCCTCAATAGGAACATTCATCTGGTTGCTCATTCCCTCACATGAGGAGCTTGGACTCAGTGGCTCTCAAAGGTTCCTTCTAGTTGTTAGAAGTTGTCTAATCCTACTGCCTGGCTGGAACCAGTATGAGGATTATAAAGTGAAAAATGCCTTGGGAATTATGAAGGCTTTGGTGAAACTTCTTGGCTTTTTGTGGTGTATGGAGTTGGAGGTGTTTTCTCTCAAATGTTTGTGTGGGCCTCCATCCCATGCCTGCTTCCTTGCTGGCCCTCTGGAGTTTGGTAAAGCCAGGTACTAAGTGGGGAGACCTTCTCGTTGTGACTTTTACCCTCCTGCGCAGCAGGATGGCAGATTCCAGCTAAGTGGAGCCTCCCTGGACATGGAGAGAGGGCTGCTGTTCTTCATCTACTTCATCTGCTTTGTCTAGTTCCTTTACCTCCTTGGATCTCATTTCCCTCCATCAGGTGAGGATACTGAGCTCCCGTGTAGTCCCTGCTGTGGAATGGGTCCTTGGGGAGTGGGACCATGTTTTTCCACTATCAACTTCATTCCGCTGAAGCACTACTTTCAGCTCTTCATTGCCCTTCCTGCTGGAGAGTCTGTCCCCAACTGGATGAAACCCACACTGATTGTTGTAACCCTTGCCTTTCAGTCTGACCCCAGCTGAGCTGTTCCGCCTCTTCTGCTCTTCTCTACCCATCACTGGTACAATCCCTGGCCTAGATTTTGTGTCCCAGCCACTGTTGTCTATTATTGCTGAGTGTTGACTTCTTATTCCTCCCCTGGGACCTGCTTTCATCCTACTCTTTCTGTGGGACCATTTCTACACTTCATCTTAGCTAAAAGGCCAAGAAGCGATCTATGGGACCATTTCTGACTATCCTGTCGGATGAGCTGTCTCCTTTCTCTCTCCGCTTCCAGCCCTCGCTTTTTGAGCCACCATCCTTGCATATAGCCTCCAGATAGCCTGGTGCTGTCCATTGCTACCACATGAGCCATTTATTTTTCCGACCCACACGAGACAGTAAAGTCCTTATGGATGGAGCTGTATCATCTTTTCCTCTTTCCCACCCAAGAAACAAGACTGGGCTCATAGGTCCTTGGTGTTAGTGTCTGGTTTCCTGCCTCTTGGCAGACCAGACTATTTCTAAGCAGGAGTCAAATGGTTGAGTGCCAACTGTGTACTCTGTACATGCCATCATGTCTCCCCTCCACCATCCTTAGAGGTGGGACTCTTACCACTCCCAGTTTATAAGTGAGGACACAGAAGCTTAGGGAGATCAGGCAGCTCATGCAAGGTCGCAGAGCTTGTAAGGGCCACTGTCTGTCTGATTCCAAAGCATGTCTTCTTTCTCCTACATTTCCCAGGCTCAGAAATGGCTGAGAGAATTTAGTGTGTGCTTAGGCAAGGACAGGATGATATGAATCAGTGGCCCCAGGCAGCTGCCATCCCCTTGCTATTTCCCAGTGCCTGGCCTTCTGGATCAGAAGATGGACCTGGCTCAGGAGGCATTTATCCATTTTCTCTCAGGATTGGGAGCAGAGTCAGTGAGTGTGTGTGTGTGTGTGTGTGTGTGTCTGTGTGGTCAATAAAAGGCGGGTGAGCAAGGTTCTTGGGGCCCTGTCCTATATGATCTGTCATTCTTGCTTGGGACTCTTCTCCCCTTTCTCTGTTCTTCCTAGCAGTGAGACTGGTCAGATTTGGGCATTTGGGCTCTTGCATTATGGGGGTGGGATGAGTCCTGGTAGAATGCCAGGCAGTTGGAGTGGGGAGTGGAGAGAGCTGTGTGGAGCTTTACCTGGCTGGAGACTGTGCCCATTATCCCTTGGCTCTAGGCAAGGTCTGTTCCTATCTCCTTATCATGCCCAAGATTAGCACGAATTGGGGAGAAGACATGGGTCTTAGATAGGTTGTGCTCCCCCAGCCGTTGACTGGGAGCTGCGGGGGTGGTTTCTAGGGCATGTGTGGGCTTGTTTTGTGTGTGTTTTTGTGTTCTGTGCACATAAGTGCATACACATGTGTGTGTGCTGAGGAGCTGGTAGCAGTGGCTATGAAGGAATGTGAGTGTGTTGGGGGTGAGAGGAGGACAGGGCCACCACCTCCAGGCAGCCCAAACCCGACACCTTGGTGCCCAGCCCATCTGCCACGTCAGCCCCCTGCGGAAATACCACATTAGGACAAAGGGCTCTGCCAGCTAGGTAGTGCCCTACCCTGCCGAACAGTCAAAGGCTGGCAGCCTTGCCCATGGGCCACCCCTTCCACGCCCTGTTGGCAGTGTGGTTCTCTTTCCCCACCCACAGCATAAGGTTGAAGGAACAGAATGTCTGTCCTCTCCATCTCCACCCAGTGGGCCTAGCCTGGTCCTCACTGTCTGCTCTCCTGGTTCTGGGAATGGCCGGAGACCCCCAACCCTGAGGCTAACCATCTCTCTTTCTTTTTGGGCAGGTTCCTGAGTGGGAAGGGGCTGGTGATTTACCCAAAGATTGGAGACAAGCTGGACATCATCTGCCCCCGAGCAGAAGCTGGGCGGCCCTATGAGTACTACAAGCTGTATCTGGTGCGGCCTGAGCAGGCAGCGGCCTGTAGCACTGTGCTTGACCCCAATGTGCTAGTCACATGCAATAGGCCAGAGCAGGAAATCCGCTTCACCATCAAGTTCCAGGAATTCAGCCCCAACTACATGGGCCTGGAGTTCAAGAAGCACCATGATTACTATATTACCTGTGAGTCCCTACCCACCGTGTGTTTCTGTCTTGTCCTGTAGTGGTGGGAGCTTCTGAGTAGTACAAGGAGACTACACACATTTCAGGCCCAGCCTGATCCATTCCCTTTGAGGATTGACATGCTCTCCTCCTAGCCTGGTATTGGAATTCTGGCCCCAACAATTACCATGGGGTCTGCTGCCAGCTCGCCCTGGCTCTTAAGAGTTGGGAGAGGACTCCAGTCCGTGGTGCTCTGTCTCTTATTTTCTTTGCCCACCTAAGATCTAATCTTGGGAATGGCAGAATTGGCAGACCTTCAGCCTTTCTCTTTATGGGAAACTGAGGCCCCAAGAGGTAAAGGGGCTTCTTGCTCTAGATCACACAGGGAGAGAGAGGATTGGGTCTCCAATCTAGTTCTCCTGACCTCCAATCTAGGATTCTTTCCAGTCTGTAGAGAAGCCTCCCTTACCTTGCGAGTTCTAATTGCTTGGCCTCTGAGCCACATTACCCAGTGAGGAGACGCACATAGTTTCAACTAAGAAAGAAGGGCCAAGGCCTGGTCATGATAGAGGAGCAGCATCTTCATGGGAGGGGCTAGGTCCCGGACTCTTCCTAGTGGGAGAGAAGTAGAAAGGTTCACAGGTGGGTGGGATTGCTTGTAACTCCCAAGTTCCCAGTTCTATTCTTATGGACTCAGGCATCTCTAGGGCTTCTAGGTAATGCTGGCAGACCCCTCCTCCCTCTGACTGCTCTGGCCTCTTGCTGCAGCTACATCCAATGGGAGTCTGGAGGGACTGGAGAACCGGGAGGGAGGTGTGTGCCGCACACGCACCATGAAGATCGTCATGAAGGTTGGGCAAGGTGAGCATCCAGGCCAAGGGGTCCCCAGCTGGGCTTCTGCAACAGATGCTCCTGATTGGGTGTGGGGCCGTGGAGAGTAGTGGCAGAGGGGGCAGCAGGGATAGAATATCAGGTCCAACATCTGGACCATTCTTGGCTGGGAGGTACTACATAACCAAGGCACCTGTGCTTCTGGAGTTTCCTGGCTTACTTGCCCTCTCCCCACCTCCAGACCCCAATGCTGTGACACCCGAGCAGCTGACTACCAGCCGGCCCAGCAAGGAGGCAGACAACACTATCAAGATGGCCACACAGGCCCCTGGTGGTCGGAGTTCCATGGGTGACTCTGACGGCAAGCATGGTGAGCATATGGGAGTTTTCAGAGGGCAGAAGCCATTGCTTGGCTGCCTGTTCAGGCGCTAGCTCTGAAGGAAGGCAGGGCATAGCCCAGAATCTGCCATGTATCCCTGCAACCCCTGGCTGACCTTTCTCCCCTCCCTCCCCCATCCACAGAGACTGTGAACCAGGATGAGAAAAGTGGCTCTGGTGGGAATGGAGGCAGTAGCGGGGACCCCGACAGCTTCTTCAACTCCAAGGTGGCGTTGTTTGCAGCTGTGGGCGCTGGCTGCGTCATCTTCCTACTCATCATCATCTTCCTGACCATCCTGCTACTGAAGCTGCGCAAGCGGCACCGCAAGCACACACAGCAGCGGGCGCCCGCCCTCTCACTCAGCACCCTGGCCAGTCCCAAGGGGGGCAGTGGCACTGCGGGCACCGAGCCCAGCGACATCATCATCCCCTTACGGACTACAGAGAACAACTACTGCCCCCACTATGAGAAGGTGAGTGGGGACTACGGGCACCCCGTCTACATCGTCCAGGAGATGCCGCCCCAGAGCCCAGCGAACATCTACTACAAGGTCTGAGGGCCTGAGCAGCCTCGGTCCCGAGGGACAGTCAGCCGGGACTGCACCTCCCCTTCCTCACCTACACCCCTCCCTTTGCCAGCTGTGCCCACCTTTGTATTTAGTTTTGTAGTTTCTTGGCTTTTATAATCCCCCTTTTGCTGCACCCTCTGGGCTTTGGAGGGGGGTGCTTGTGCCCCCAGCCCCCATGCTCTTGTGCCTTCCCCCTCTGGCCAGGCCTCTGGGCTCTGCGGGGGTGCCCCTTCTTGGAGGGCAGGGTCGGACGCTGATGGACAGCAGGCAGGGAGATGCCCCCCTGGCCCTGCCCCACTTCGCCCCCTTTCTCCCTTCCCAGGACTGCTTGTCCGCTATCATCACTGTTTTTAATGTTTTGTGTTCATTTTTTAGCTGTCAACTCATTTTCATCTGTTTTTTTTTTTTTTTTTTTTAAGAAAAATGGAAAAGGCAGCCCCTCCCCAGGTTTTCTGAGCCTGGCCTACCCCAGTATCAGGGGCCTGGGGCAGGTTGTGACCAGCCAGGAAGCATAGGATGGCACTTCTTTTGTAAACTCCTTGACATTTTTTTTTTGCGGGGGGTGCATGGTGGGAGGCAGGCCAGGGCTGTTCTTGCCCATGAGGGAAGACAAGAGTGTCACTGGGCAAGGTGTCTCACCCTCCCCCACTGACCCTACTTCTACAGTGCTGATCTTGGCAATGGGGTAGTGGCTGCCACCCTTCCACCAAAAAAAAAAAAAAAAAAAAAATCCCTTCCTTGTGGGATTCTTGGGCATCTCCTGCCTCCCTCACTCTCACGGTAATTAACGTCTTAATTGGCTGTTGCCTGGGGAACAGGAGAGCTGCTGCAGGCAGATGACCTCATGGGGGGTGGAGGGAGGTGAGGTGCCCAGGTGGCTATTTGCCCTGCAGAGCTGGGAGTTCCCCCCTCTCCCCTCTGCCCTGTTCTCCCCTCACCTTTGGCATCCTTGGCCTGGTGGGGAAACAGAAGCCCAGGGTGGAGAACTAAGCGGGTATAAGGCCAGGTGGCCTGCTCCTTTTCTGGGCTCTATCACAGGTGGGTGTCCCCCTAACCCAGCTCCCACTAGCCCCCCAGTCTTGGTCTGGGGCTTGGAAAGAGGAAGAGGCTTGCCCAGGGCTTAGCCAGCACGCCGTGCACTTTGACCCCGGCTCCTTGCCAGCACGGCTGCTAACAGATTGCCACTTGCAAGCGCCTTGCAGGCGCTCCCAGAGTGGCCATGGAAGGAGCTGGGCCTTCCACCATCCACCTCCACACTGCCTCCTGGCCAGCTGCCCACTCCAGAGCCAGGTGGGAGAGGGAGCAGGACAGCCAGCCCCTTCCAGGTGGCAGTCAAAAGGGTTTTTTTGTTTTTGTTTCTATTGCCATTTGTGTAAATACTAGTCTTTTTGGAAAAAAATAATGTAAAGATGTTTTGTATAAACTCTGAATTATTTTCTTGTTGCTTTTTTCTTAGAAAAAAATGAGAACTAAAAAAAAAAAAAAAAAAAAAAACCACATGGAGAAATGGGTGTAAAATGATGTCGTGATGTTTGGGGAATGAAGTGTGAGTGTATGAGTGAATATATGAATGAGACACAGAGAGTGATTGAGTTGTGTGTGTGTGTGTGTGTGTGTGTGTGTGTATGATTTTCACCTGACCAAAACGCTGGTGATCTGGGCAGGTGTGGGAAGATGGTGACTATCCTAGTGGAGCGAGATGCTGCAAGTGTTCTGTGCCCTTCCTCATCACAGATTCCTCTGCCCTCTTGTTCTGCTAGATACTGTGACCATATATCCCCCTCTCCATCCTGTCATCACTGTGGCATAGGCCACGGGCATCTGCCCAGTCTGGCATTAGGTTCAGCTAGAGAGAGTAGATGGGGGAGGGGCTGTTCCCATGGGGACCTGGGTGTGTCCGCAAGTACTGCCACCACCTGGCTGGGGCTAGATCTGGAACCTGCTGACAGGCCCAGCCCTGCCCTGCCGCAAGACACCTGGAGGTGGATGGAAATAACTTCCGAAGAGCTGGGCCTCAGCTTTGGCCCACTGTGTAACCAGGCTGCTTTAGGCATCCCAGTTCGCTTCTTAGCCAGAAGAGCCTTCTCTCTCTTGCACACCAGAGTTCTCAGCATGGCATACTCGGGGGCTTCTGGCTGACAGTTAAAGCCCTGAGTACCCAGTCTCCCTCCCACAGGCTGAGGGTCTGAGAGTGAAGTGAGCACCCTGAATAGGGTTTGGCCTCAGTCCCACAGCAGAGACTCAGGCTGGCAGGGCCTGGAGCAGCCCACAGTCTTCTTAGTAGGGGATTAGCTATCGAGATGGCTGAGACAGATATCAGGAGAGGAGAACAAGTGGGATCCCAGCAGCTAAAAATGGGTAAGAAGGAACTAGAGGAAAGGAGGAGGAGGAAGGAAGGGGAGGGTTAGTTAGTGATCCAGAGCAGGAAGCCCCAGCACACCAGCCAAGGAGTAGGCAGGGCTGTGAGGGAAGTGGGAAGCGCACAGAGAAGGCTAGGGGAGGAGAATCACGGGACCTGCATGGTGAAGGGGAGGGAGGCTGGCTGGAGCAGGCAGGGCTGGGCCCGGCTGGGGTGCTCCTGAAGCCAGCTGGGGCAGAGGCTGTTTATTTGGTTTCTCATTAACCAAAGGAAGTGCCTGGATCAGATGGGGCCTCTGCTGCTTGACTGCCTGCCCAGAGCAGGGCCCCTGCCTGGGCCAGGGGTCTCTACCCAAGGCTGGTTTAGGCCAGATTGATTTCTCTAACTGAGGGGGATCTGAATTGGGTAGGGCCCTTCCCACACATCACCAACTGAGTGTCCTTGGGTGGCTCACCACCCAGCCTGGGACACCGGCTGCCCCCACTGTCTCAGTGGGGGATCGAGTTTCTGGGGGCCTGTTGGAAGTAGCTGTGGGGAATGTGAAGTAAAATCTCTGGGAGAGGGCAAAGCAAAGTTTGGGGCAACTTCTCCAACAGCCTAGAAGGTTTGTGACATCTGCTGTCACTTGCTCTGGCCTGGGAGCCGAGGCTGCTGTTGGTCTGAACTCCATGTTTGTGCTTTGCCGGCCACACAGTACCACTCAGTAGCCCTTGTGGCAGAGTGTCCTTCACCTGGACAATGCCTGCCACTGAAAAAAAATGCACTTTTACACGTGTTATCTCATTGAATTTCATAAACTTCCCTGTGAGGGTAGGAGGTAAAGAATTCTTGGCCTCATATTTGAGATGAGGAAACAGACCCATTGCAAGAACACACATCAAGTGAACGCAAGTCCGAGGCTTCAAGCTCAGGTCTTTTTACTATACTGTGAGCAAACAGAAGTTGCTAGAGGGTGATTCTCCTCCACCCCACCCTTACACACACACACACTCCTTGCCCGCCTTGGTTGAGACTGAGGAAGTGTGCTTCCTTGTGGTTCTTGAAGAAGGGGAGCCATTCCCTCCTCATTCCCTTACTGTCTGTGTGGGTCAGGGAGGGACCAAGCCTAGCTAGCTGGAGGCAGGGGGTGTGAGCTTTCTGTGGTAGGGCCCCAGACCCGCCCCACCCTCAGCTCTCCTTCCTGTTCCAGCTGGGCCTAAACTCCCTCCCAGTGAGTCAGGGATAGAGGATGCTTCCCAGGTGAGGGTGGGGCTGCTTGGCTTCCTCCACAGGCTGAGTCCAGATCACCAATGAAGCCAAGCTGAGCAGGTGCTAATCAGGCCTCAGTTTCCCTGAATGGCTAGGCCTTGTGGGGCTGAGAGGCCAGGGCTCTTGGGACTTACTGCACTGATCAATTTTAAGCTCCCAGCCTCCCTGAGGCACCAGGGATGTGGATGGCCTGACACCCTCTAGTCAGGGACATGAGCATGAACTGAAGGACCCAAGAAAAGACCCGGCCCTACTGGGACCATCCTAGGTTGGGGCCTGCTGAGAAAGCGGCCCTTTGGCCACCTGGCATCAATCACTCTCGGAAATCCGGCCTGCCTGCCTGCCTGCCTGCCTGGTCTCCTATCCTGCCCAGGCACGTCACAGTCCCACTGACACCCTAGCTGAGTCAGCCCCAGCCTGCTGGGGGACCCTCCTCGCCCATCTGCTGCCAGCCTCCTGTACAGCTGGCCATCAGATCTGGAGAGTGAGGGCCTCAGCTGGTGCTTGTTAGGTTGACTCCCCCTTTGGGAGGCTGCTGAGGGGGAGACCAACCCCCATCCAGGACAGGGGTCATAGAACCCAAACTGAAAGCAATTTAAGGGCATGGGGGAGACGGTAATTATAGGTTCTGTTTCCAATGGTTAATTATCTAGCTGGCAAAGAGAAAGGAAAGAGGGAAAGCTGGGTGGTGGGGGTGGGGGAGAGTGGATAAGGAATGTGTGAATGGGTAGGGAAGGGCAGGAAAAGTTTGCCATGGGGCCTTTTGAAAGAGCCCTGAGCTGAGAGGCTGGAGCCCAGAGCCTATCCAGATCTACCATGACTCTTTCTGACTAGGGGCAAGCAGGTCCCTGCCTCTTTGGGCCTCAACTTCCCTGTCTGGGTAATGAGTGGGATTATACTTCTTCAGTTATTCAGAGAATATTTACTGAGCACCTATTATATGCCAGTCAGCAATCTGGGCACTAAGGTACGGTGATGAACAGGATAGTCATGGTCTCTGCCCCCAAGGATCTCACATTCTAGAACGACCTTTAAGTGCCTGGTTAGCTCTTAAAGTGCTTCTATGGTGATGTGAGAGGCAGAATGGAGGATACAGGGATTAAAAGCTTGGGTACTAAAGTTAGCCTTCCATGTGTGTTTATTCATCCATTTTTTAACAAGTGTTGAATGCCTGGCACCAATAAAGGGTAGCTGTTGCTTCTCCCATGAGCTGTGGAGTGGCCAGTTAAGCTCTGGGACTGCGCTTCCCAGGGATCATTCTTGCTTTGAGAGTGGCCCCCAAGCTCTGGCTAGTCCCATCTTCATTGACCAAAGCTGGCCTTTTGCAAAGTTCCTAAACATCGTCATCAGAAGTTATCTTGAGGTCTCACTCCCAATCTGCATCCCCTATCCCCAATCCCACCTAGGCTGGGGGATGAGCAAAATATACCCATGATATATACGTCCCAAAGCCAAAGTAGAAAAGATGTGTGCCCTCAGCCCTTACCTACTGCTGTGGCTCCATAGGTTAGTCTCTACCAGCCTTTCCCAGGAGCAGTAGGTAAATACCTGGATTCTGGCCAGGGCCCCAGGGCTCCAGGTGGCTCCTTTGCTCCCAGGGTACCAGGAGCAGCCAAGGAGACTGGGAGCCACCCTGCACTGGGGTCTGTCTGCCGGCTGGATTCTGATGGACAGAGCCCTTGTTCTTGGAGGGACCAGTGGGTTGCCTCCCTCACTGCCCTCATGCTTGTTCAGTAGAATCTGAGAGGTCAGAGGCCAGGAAATGGTAGAGCTAGGACTTTTCTGAGAGTCCTTTCTAGATCAAATGTGTCATGGGGAAACTGAGACCCAAATACCAGAAGGGACTTACTGAGAGGCCTATGAAGAGTGCTGATAGGGCCACCTCTTGTCCCTCACAGGTCACAGATGTGGGCCCTCTTTGCACACAGCTGTTTTGTTCTCCCGGAATCCCCAGGAGCCCTTTTGAGTGAACCAAACAAACCTGTATATACACAGTATTTATATTGACAAACTATGTAAGTTTATACAAGGCAATTACCAAAAGGACACATAATCCTGAGGAAAATATGGTCCTGAGAGGTTTATGCCTGGTCAAAGCAGATCTGGAAAAGCAAATGCACTAACAGTTGGCCCCCTCCCTGGGGCCCCTCTCTTGTGGCACCTCACGCAGCTCTGAAGTCACTCTTTGACAAGGACAGCCTGACAGCCTGGAGGTCTCTGTAGCAGCCAGACCAAGGATTGGGCATCTCGAGGCTGGGTGGGACCCTAAAGGTCTCAGGATTCATCCTTCCCTGGGAACCCAAGGCAGTGGTCCAGCCTCCCTTGCACACCTCCAGGACCTCCCTCGCTCCCTCCCCCACCTGGGCAGCAGGCCTTTCTGGACTGCCTGACTGTTAGCTGTCCTTGCCCTGTCTTCAGGCCCCCTGCACACACTAATAGCCATGGCAGTAACATGCTTTCACATGCAAATTGCTATGGAATTCTCAGCCCCTGCCTGTGCCCCAGCCCCCAAGGCCTCCCCCTGGGCAGATTCAGAGAAGAGAATGGAATCTTTCAAGCTGTTTGGGCGTTTAGAGACCTACTAGTCCAACCCCCTAGTTGGATGGATGGGAAAACTGAGGTCCAGAGAAGGGAAGAAGGAGCTGCCCAGAGTCACACAGAGAGTTTACCAGGACTGGCCCTCACCCAGGTCTTCTGACTTTCAGCCCAATGCCCCTTCACATCACCGCACAGCTTCCCAATCCCTCTTCTCCCACCCCACCCCCATCCAAGGCTGTTAATTGTGGGCTCTGGGATCCCTCCCTTTAGCACAGCCACTCATCCAGGGCACTCTCAGTGGAGCCTAGGAGAGTAGAATCTAGAAAAGAAAAGGCCAGAGGTGCCCATGACTTAAGGGCACTGCCAAGGGAAGGGAGCCTTTCTCCTTTCAAACAGGCAACAGGCAGGATTTGCTCACTTCTCTCTCTCTGTGTACGCCCCACTTCCAGTACCCTGATCCTGGCCAAACTGCTCTTGTCCCCCACAGCAGGCCTGCCAAGCCATGCCAAGCCTTTTCCTGGGCTCTAGCCCCACAGATCTCCCAAGCTTTGTGTATCATCACGCTGCTGGAGTTGCCACCAGCAAAGCCTGGACCCTGGAAGACCCTGGGAGGCCCCGGGAACCCAGATCCCAGCTAGGGTATGGAAAAATCTCCTTTCTCTTCTGTTCAGCTGAAACAAGATCGGAATTTTCTGAATCAAACTTTACAAGGAAATGAAAATAAACACCGAAGAGGGGGAAGAGACCAGTTTACAAGAGCACAGGTGACTGTTTCCAGCTCAGCTGAGGTCTTGTCACAGATGGGTCTGAGCTAGAAACTTCTGGGTTATCCTTTAGTTCTGCCTCTTCAGCATCTCTTAACTCTGCTCACTTCTTATCATCCCCAATGCTGCCACACTGGTTCTCCTGCCTGGATTATGGCAATCACCTTGCAACTACAATCCCTGCCTCCATCTATCCCTCTCTCTTGCAAACAGCAGCCAAAGTGTTTTTTCCCAAACTCTATCCTGTCTTGTCAACCAGCTTCAGTTTCCATTTCAGCATTTCACATTTGTCAATGATCCCTTAACTCCATAGCACGGCGGTTGAGGCCCTGGGTGATCTGGCCCCTGCCAACCTCTTGTTTCTCACCTCAACCCCTCCACATTGCATTCACCTCACATTCCAATAACACAAGTCTATTCACAGGTCCCTGAGCAGGACAGGGACCCTTAAGCCTCTGAGTCTTTCCATGTGTACTGCCACCAGCCAGAAATGCCCATGCCCTTGCTCCTGGCCTGCAACTCCTATGCATCCTTCATGTACACTCCCAACCCTCAAATCCAGGCAAAGTTGGTACTCTCTTCTCAGCTTTTGTGGTGCTTCTGCTTACACTATGTGGCCTGTGTCTGTTTCCGCAATATATTTTGAATTTCTGGAGAGCAGGAACTGTGTCTCATTTGTCTCTGTGTCTCATTTAGAGTGGGACCCAGAACAGAGCTGAGGGCAGAGCAGTATCAACGAAACTTTGAAACATTTGTCCAACTGAATGGGCTTGGCTGGGCTGTCTCTGCCCTCTCTATCTGCTCACATTACTGTCCAGCCAATCTGAAGAGTCAATGCCTTATTATATTACCCTACAATAAAAGCAAACATTTATTGAGTATTTACTATGGGCCAGGCACCATGCTCAACACTTAGTCACATGCATTGTTCCATGGACACCTTATGTTTCAGTGAGGTCTCAGGGAGGTCCCTATCGGAGGTAGAACCACTATTAGCCCTGTCTTACAGATAAGGAAATGGAGGCTCATACAGGGAAAGTAGCTTGCTTGGGGGCACACAGCTAGGAAGTTGTAGAGCAGGGTTTGAAATCAAGAAGCCAGAATCCAGAGTCCACACGCTTAGGTATTTTGCCACTTGAGAGGAGTGAGGTGGTAATGCCAGCATGGGGAGAGAGTGAGCTGGAGTCCTGTAGCCTGCAGCCTTGATGTCAGCCATGTGGCTTCAGAGGCCTCCTAGTACGGGGCTCCAGATCCCATACTCTGGGATCAGGCTGCCAAGATTACATCCCAGCTTTGCCACTTTCTAGCTATGAATTCTTGAACAAGTTACTTAACCCTCTGTGTGTTCCTGGTTTTTTCTTCCATAAGGTGGGGCTGAGAGTAGCAGTCATCTCATGAGACTGCAGTGAGGATAGAGTGAATGTGCACACAGGAAGCCCCGAGAACAGGGTCCTGGTGATTGCTCAGTACATGGATCTTCAGAGCCATGACAGTTGTGCTACCCCTCCTCTCCATTCATGCCCTCATCACCTCCCTCTCAAGCTCAAGGCCCCGGGACTTGGCTGGCCTGACCTTGATTCCTGAAAGCCCAAGGGGAGGAACACCCAGTTTGCTGTGCCCCCAGAGGGATTTGCAGTTAGAGTTGGGAGCCCTGCATTTGAGGCCTGACTCTGGCACTCATACTTGAATAAGTCATCTCTTCTCTTGAGGCCTGGGTTTCTTCTTCATTTGTTGGGAATGAAGTGATGTCAGCAAAACTGCTTTGTAAAATGCAGCAAGTATACCTCGATGCAAGAAGCTATCACTTCCCATCAGAATGTGTGTTCCTTTAGGGCAGTGAACCTGGTGCTCAGTTAAAAGCTGATGAACCCATGAATCAGTGAGTATCTCCCACCAGAATCCATGCTCATCCTCAGCCAGGATCCAGCAGCCAGAGGCCCAGATCTGAAGCAGAGACACCGGAGCTTCCAGGTACAGTTGGAAAGAAAGATGTGCTACTAAATGGCTTTTTTTCTATACTCATTAGGCTGGTGGTGTTTAAGCTAGTACAGCCTTTCTGGAAGGCCACTTAGGTAATAATATATATGTATATATGTAAATTATATATAATATTTTATCATTTATATATGACATATATATGATATTCGTCAAAGTTGCTCAGTCGTGTCTGACTCTTTGCGACCCCATGGACTATATAGTCCATGCAATTCTCCAGGCCAGAATACCGGAGTAGGTAGCCTTTCACTTCTCCAGGGGGATCTTCCTAACCCAGGGATTGAACCCGGGTCTCACGCACTGTAGGTGGATTCTTTACCAGCTGAGCCACAAGGGAAGCCCAAGAATACGGGAGTAGGTAGCCTATCCCTTCTCCAGTGGATCTTCCTGACCCAGGAATCGAACAGGGGTCTCCTGAATTGCAGGTGGATTCTTCACCAAATGAGCTATCAGGGAAGCCCAAATATATGATATACATCATACATAAAAATTATGTGTGTGGCTCAGTCGGTAAAGAATCTGCCTGCAGTGCAGGAGACCCAGGTTCAATCCTTGGGTTGGGAAAATCCCCTGGAGAAGGAAATGGCAACCCACTCTATCCTTGCCTGGAAAATCTCATAGAAAGAGGAGCCTGGTGGGGTGCAGTCCATAGGGTCACAAAGAGTTGGGCATGACTAAGTGACTAACATTTACTTACTTACATATATATATATATATATATATATATATATATATATATATATATATATATATAAAGTCTAAAACGTTATCCTTTTACTGGGTTCGTCACCTCTTAGTAACTCAGTTTCCTCATCTGTAAAATAGGGCTGCTGATACTACCAATGGGTCATTGAGAAGATGAAGGCATGGAAAAGACATTGAGAAAATAAGACATGGAAAGCCCTTAGCACAGGGCCGAACACATCATGACCACTCAGTCAACACTATTATTACAATTACTATCTCCATGTGTGATAGTTGCATAACTGCCTCTGTCATTAGAATATGATCTCTTGAAGGGTAAGAACTATGCTCTATTTTTTTTTTTCTTTCTGAATCTCCAGGGCCCAGTATAGAGCTTGGCACATAGTAGATGCTGAGTTTGGTAAAGAGAATAAAGCCCTCAACATGAAGAAGAGGCACCTGAAGCCCAGGAGAGGGCAAGTCAAGAGTTGGGCCTAGAATTCAGGTCTTCTGTCTTCAAATTGTGGTGTCTTGGAGTCTTGGGGGTACAGGTGGGGATTGGGGCAACCACCCAGGTTCATTGAGCTGAACTGCCTGGGTTTTTTTCTGTACTTTGGGTCTGGGGACCCTGTGGTCAGAGGATCTCCAGGGCTGGAGCAGTTCTGCAGCCCCTCCTCCCCATTCTTGCCCTCATTTCCTCCATCTCAGGCTCTAGCCTGGCCCAGTCAAACAGGAAGATTCATTAACCGTCTAAATATACAGAACCCAGGGGCCATGTGCAGCCTGCAACAGAGCTGGGGTCCCAGCAGGGCCAGAGCCTGAGGCAGTGGTGCTGGCTGAGGGCTGACTAGGAGGGGGTCTGGGAAGGGGGAATCCCCAGGAACAGCTAATGTGATGATTGATGGGAAGGTGAGTGAAGCCAGGCCAGTGCCAGGCCCCAGATCTCTCAGTCTGTAGTCCCCTTTGTAGCCACCTATCCTTGCATACCCTCTCTCCACCTGGCAGGTTCAATCCTGGTCCTCACAACCAGTTTTGGTACCTGGTACCCCTCCCTGCACTCCCCAGCCCTTCAGTGCTGGTCCTTGAGCCTCTGAAGTATGGAGCCTAAGAGGTAGGTGACCAGGAGTGGGGGTGGGTTTCCCTAGGCTTCTGCCTGCTTATTATTGTAAGGGCTATTTCTCTAATCAAAACTTCCCAATTACCCAAGGGCCCCTCTGATTAATATTCCATGATAACAGGAACAGGTCACATCTGGCTGCAGGAGCTGGAATTCGACACTCCAGGAGTTTCGTGATTGGTCTGCAGGAAGAATAATAAACTCTCTTTCTCCTGCCCCCCTTTTCCCTTCCTTCTCATTCAGAGGCTCCCCTTTTCCTCTGCCTCCCATTCCCCAGGCCCTGTCTGCCCCTCTGGATCCCCATCCAAGTTCTGTGCTTTGCCCTCTGCCCACCTCCCCAGGCTTGGGCAGCCTCCTGGCCATTACCAGCTTCTGCTTTGCTAGCTTGGCTCTTTGGCCCAGGAGTGTTTTACACTGAGATGTGGCAGGCTGAGCAGGTAGGGTCATTGCTGAGGGATTATGGGTTCTCCAAATGTATAGTCTCATCAAGTCCTCATTACCATCGTCCTACGAGGAGGTGGTGGTATCCCTGTTCATTGATGGGGTGTGTGTGGTACATCTGAGAAGCCACAGGACTTGTCCAGTGTCACAGGCTTTAAGTGACAGCACTGGGGTTTCAAACTCAGGGCTTTCTGCTTCCAAGGGTCCTCTTCTCTCCACCCCTCCCCCCGATCTTCTGAGGACAGTGTCCATCCCTGGATATCTGGATGGAGATGTGACCAACCAATAGGGCATAGTCAGTGTGATGGATTTTTAGGCAAAAATGATATGAGATTTTTTAGTTGAATTTCATAGTCCAGAGAGGAGAAAAGACTTGCCCACATCCATGTGGGAAGGTAGCAGTGAATATAGGACGTGACCCAAGTTTTCTAACCCTCGGATGAAAACCCCTTCTGTTTGTCATTTTGCAGACAGCTTTCACACCACAGCTACATGCAAGGGACTGCTAGATGCCACCTTCCTTCCACCTGATCTGCAGAGACCTGCATAGGGCACAGCTGCTTCAGTTTGTTCAGTCTTCACTGGGGAGCTGGGCAGAAAGAGTTCTCTGCCTAGAGCTGGGTTGGGGGTGGCAGGGCTAGGGGTTGGGATAGATACTGGGGGACAGAAAGGATTTGCCCTGAGCCAGCCCTACCTTGGGCTTTCCAGGTGGCTCAGATGGTAAAGTGTCTGCCTGCAATGCACGAGACCTGGGTTTGAACCCTGGGTCAGGAAGATCCCCTGGAGAAGGAAATGGCAATCCACTCCAGTACTCTTGCCTGGAGAATCCCATGGATGGAGGAGCCTGGTAGGCTACAGTCCATGGGGTTGCAAAGAGTCAGACACGACTGAGTGAATTCAGCCCTACCCTAAGGAAAGTTGTGTGGCTCTCTAGTCGCTGCTTCCTCCTCCTTCTTAGCCACCGTGATTCTCAGTCGCCAGGAGGACGGGCAGTCCCGTGGGTGTCCAGGACACCCATTTTCTGTTCCTCTTCCCAGTGGCGGGACGCAGGCTTCATCAGTGCCTTACAGCAGTTTGACTTTGTCGAGGAGGGGCAGGCCAGTGAAGTGTGTCCCCTTCCCCTTACTCCCTAACCTGGCCCATTTCTCTGCCTCTTTCCTCTCTCTTAGCTCCGCTGGCATACACCTTCATTCATTGCTGTTCAGAAACACCCTGGAGACACCTTTCCAGTTCCTCACTGGGTAAACCGAGGGCCCTGGATAAGGCGACTAACTAAGGCTTTGACTCAGTCATTGTCCCCAGGTTCCAAGAGCTCTTTCCATCCCCTCCATCTCCCAGCTGGACAGTCCTGGCCAGAGGGCTAACACATGGGGCGGATCCATCCTCACATCCCGCTCCGTGGTGGGGTCTGAGACCCACTGTATTTTGTAGTGAGTGGTGAGGCTTCTGGGACACAACTACTCAAGATTAATAGAGGCCCAGATGGGACTTGAGAGATCTTGAGCCGTCTCTGTGCAGTAGGGGCCCATGTCATCTATCCATGTCTGCTATCTCTCTGCCTCTGTTCTTAGAATCCTAGCGCCCCAGCCTCTCAACTCAGACTCCTGCCTCTGCCTCCTCCGTGGTTCGACATTACCTTTGTCCTCTACGCTGAGGGAAGCCTGACCTTCAGTTCCAGATCCAGGGTAGTAACAGAGCTTCTCTATGCCTCAGCTTCTTCCTCTTAAGGTGGGAATAAAAATCAGGTCTATCTCACAGGGCTGTGAGGACAAGCTGACAGCATGCACATAAAGCATGTAGGACCATTCCTGGAGTGGAGGAAGCCCCTGTCATCATCCAATTTGGTAAAAATGATAAAAGCTAACACCAAGTGAGGGGTTGCTCTGTGCCAGGCATTGTTCTAAGCATTTCACGTATGAGAGTTTATTTAATCTCCAGTGCAGTTTTCCACAGTAAGTGCTATCATTCCCATTTCAAAGATGGATATGCTAAGGTACACAGGTGTTAAACAATGTGCCAAAACTCACATTTGCTAGTACTCTGTCAAGCAAGCATTTGAACCCATGCAGTCTGAATCCAGAGTTTGACCTCACCCACTGAGCCATTTTGCCTCCTAAGAAACAGTCCACACCTCTGCAGTACTTACAGGATAAAGTCTAAATTCCTTAAGCTGCCACTCAAGGCTCTCCTCCCGACACACACACTATAAATCACCTTGAGAACTGAACACCAAGGGTACTCACTTGCTTCCAAGCCCTGGTTTAGGCAGTTTCCCCCACTTGGAATGGCCTCTTCCCACCATCACCACACACACACACACACACACACACACACAAAGTCCCTGTATGTCACACGTGAGTGCACGCTAAGTCGCTTCAGTTGTGTCTGACTCTGTGCAACCCTATGGACTGTAGCCCACCATGCTGCTCTGTCCATGGCATTCTCCAGGCAAGAGTACTGGAGTGGGTTGCCATACCATCCTCCAGGAGATCTTGCCGACCCAGGGATTGAACCCTGGTCTTTTATGTCTCCTGCACTGGCAGGCAGGTTCTTTACCACTAGCATCATCTGGGAAGTTGTGGATGTCCACACAGACACAAATCCAGTCTCTCCAGGTGTTTAAGTCATCTCCAAAGCCAACGGGTTCAAAGTAAACACCTGGAACGGTGGGGTTTGTGTATGTTTGTGTGGGGTGAGGGTGGAGGTGGGGAGTGGTCTGGGGGAGAGGGGAAGTTTAGAGGGACATTTCAAGTCTGACCACCCTCATGAGGCTATATGAGACCTTAGAGGTGCCATGAGCCACTGGTCCTTAACCATTTCACCACCTAGGGCTGTCCTTTTTAATTATTCCTCCCCATTCGTCTCTTCCCCTTGTGCTCAATCCAAAGGCTTTAAAGATCTTGTCTACCAAAAACTGCATTTGAAAAATATAAAGCAGAACCAGCAGGGAAGGCCGGTCTCCTGGCAAATCAGATACCACATTTGAGAGGTGTATGGATTTTACCTTCTCTCCCTACCCTGCTTCTTCTGCACCTGAGTTTGAATGACTTGATGTGACTTCTGGGCAAACCAGATGCTGGGGCTGGGCCCCCTGCAAATGAGAACAGAAAGATGAGTCTTTTTCTCTCTGTTGTTGGTGTGATTCTATTGTCATGGTCTAGGACTAACTGCAACAGACAATTGATCCTACTGCCCAATTATTGTCAGAAAGCAGTCCTTGAGATCAACTACCTGAAAACCCAGATCATCAGCATTGGCATACAGCCCCCAGCATTCAATTGGTTTCTCTCCAACAATTTAATACAACAGGTCAAATCATTCAGTTACCTGGGGGTACAATTTGCAACCAATTCATCTTGGAGGGTTCACCAGGAAGCTATATTGCCTAAATTAGATGTTCTTGGGGTGTTTTATTGAGAGTTTTTGAGAGTTTTTAAATGGCCACAGTGGCAATTGGTAACGCCTGCTTTGAAAATGTTCCAGACACAGATGGCTGCAGGCCTGACTCCATGGTGGAGAACTTTGTATGTTGGAGGGAATTCAGAACTGTTTTCAGGGGAATGGTGTCCTCATCCATGGGAACCTTCTGGGTCTTTCTGTGAGAATCTCTCTTAGGCCCTCTTGACCCATCGAAGCCCTCCCTTCTGCCAGGCTCTCCAGTCAAGCACAGGGCTCTGCCCAGCATCAGTGACTCACCACAGCGACAGTCTGGGATCCCTCTGGATGACTTAACCTTGAAGCCCCTGATGCCCCAGCCTTATCAAGAGCTCATTCCAAAGAATTAATATTTATGGTAGGCTGTCTGCAAAGCAGACTCCCCACCTATCTCCTGGAGTCTTTTATTATCCTCAGTTTAAGGCAGTTCATCAGTAGTTGGAGTGCAGCATTGTGGTCTTGCCAGAGGCAGAAAAGTGACTATTAGTTTGATTCTGGTAACAGAGAGACCTGGGTTTGCATCTAGCCCTACCACTTTTGGCCTGTGTGTCCTTGGGCAAGTGATTTCACCTGATGCTCAGTTTCCTCATCTATAAAGCGGGAAATAGCTATTAATAACAACAATAAAAAACAATAAGAATAATATTAATAATAATTAATAACAACAATAAAAAATAATGCTCATTTCCTGAGTTGATTTGGGGGGATCTATGCCTGGCACGTAGTAAATGGTGGCTATTATTGTTTATTTTTATTTTTAGAGAATTGCCCTAGGTCCCTATAGCAGGTAGCTGGAGGGAATATTGTGAGAAAGTCAGCCTGGTCATTGCTAGCTGCAGGGATGTTATTGAAGACACTGCGTGGTAGCTTCTCTCAGGGTCCTCTTTGTGAAGGGTTAAGGGAAAGATGTGATTTCCTTTCTGACCAGGGAAAGCCATGCTTCCCTGGAACACTTGGTTTATTTTTATGTTACAGATGCTGTGAAGCTTATAATTGATGATGTTTGCCTCTTTAATGCGGCTACCAGGAGAGCTGAGAGCCAAATGCAGACTCTAGTAACTACAGAACTTTAGAGAAGGCATTTTGTGTGTGTGTCAATTTTACTTCCAGCTTTATTATTTTCCTACCTCATTTTTCTTTATCTTGATTTCTCTCAAGTACATATTTTATCATTTTCTATTTTATGGCATTTGTTCAGCTGTCCCAAATCTTTTGATGAATAACTTGTGATATAAATTAATGTTCTAAAAGGCACCATCATTTGCTGAATGTTTTCTTTTACCAGTGCTTACCAAGAATTAAATTATTTAATCTCACAATCACCCTATCAGAAAGGTACAATTATTATCATCTCTCTTTCATAGATGAGAGAACTGAGGTTCAGAAGGCCAAGTTACTCACTCTAGGTCACACAGCTTGGTAGACCTGGGAAGCAATTTCTACTCTCTGAGTCCAGAGCTATACCGTCACTCTGCTGTGTGCCTCTGATAAGTAGGCAGGTTTCTATGGGATGTATGTCTATAGAAGACAGGTTAGATAAATAGGTATAGGCAGGTAAGGTAGGCATAGGCGGCAGACAGTGAGATGAAAGATATGATTAGTTTTTCCATAAGATAACTAGGGTTGCCTTATGGAGGTGATATAATTCTAGCCCAATGCAAAAAGAACTTGATGTCTTAGCCTAAACAATCCTACCACAAGGAAATGTTCATTTTCCCTTAGAGCTTTCGAAAATTGAGATACTTGTGGCTCTTCATTAACACCTTCACGGACCCCACTTCATTCATGCGTGTATCCGTTGTGCAGCTACTCTGTGGCTGGGCACTGGGGACACAGACATAAGTAAGGCATGATGGGTCCCCATCCTCAAGGGGCTCCTGACTCACTGAAATAGACATACATGATGACTAGAAATCACGGTACAATTGCTGAAACCCAGGCCTCTCCAGAGTGTTTAGGAAGTACAAAGGTAGCCAGGGATGGGGAGCAGGAGGTCAGTGAGAGTCAGGAAATGATTTAAGTCATCATCTCATTGAGAAATGCTTCCAAGATGAGGAGTTGAGCTAAGGGTAGAGGATGATTAAGAGTTTGTTAGGCTACAGAAGTGCCAGAGGGCAGACAGAATCACATGGGAAAGGCGCAAAAGTGGGTGAGACCAGGGCACTTTGGAGAAGCTGCAAATAATCTATTCTGGTTGGAAGGCAGAGGGTATTTCAAGTGGCCTAAGAGATGAAGCTAGAGGAGTTAGGAGGCCAAATTATGAAGGGTCAAGGCATTTGGAGTTCACCTCAGGACTGATGAGGAGTCCTGGAAAGGTTAGAGTCAGGGAAGGGACCTGATCAGCTTGTTATTTTAGAAAGTCATCCACATCCTCAGAGCAGAGGGGGAAGGGGTCAAGGCAAGGAGAACAGCTAAGACGTAGTTTCCACTGTCCCATTCTGAGCCGCTATTAGATGTGCCGCTCTCTAAGCCAATATTTATTGAGTACCTATTAAGTGCCAAGCACCGTTGTGGGCACTGGAGAGATTTCAGTAAACAACATAGACAAATGTTGTCCATGCCCTCAGAGACACACAATAAGCACTAGACATAATACATAAGTAATCTATATATTATATTAGAAGGTGATTTCAGTTACAGGAAGAGAAAATAGAGCACAGCTGGGAGGGATTGGGGGCAGGAGGAGAAGGGGACGACAGAGGATGAGATGGCTGGATGGCATCACTGACTCGATGGACGTGAGTCTCAGTGAACTCCGGGAGTTGGTGATGGACAGGGAGGCCTGGCGTGCTGCGATTCATGGGGTCGTGAAGAGTCAGACATGACTGAGCGACTGATCTGATCTGATCTGATCTAGGAGGTTCAAGATTGTCATGGTGGGGCTGGCTTCAGGCCTTATTGAGAACGTGATATTTCACTAAAAACGTGAAGACAGAAAGCAAAGGTCATATGGGAACTCTTCCTGTGTCTGATTCCCACAGATGTTCACAGGCCAGGCCAGTGGACTTGGGCTTTAGCAGTCCCGGGTTCAAGTACTGTTATGCTGGGCAGGAAACCACCTTTTGGAACTTGCATTTTCTCCTGTGCTCCTTGCCTTGCGTGGCTGTGATGACATGATGGGCACAACAGTGCTTTGTAGTCTGCACAGACAGGGCCCAGAAGTAAAGTGGTTATCACGAATCTTCTCTCCAGCGTCCCTTCCCAGGCCTCTGGCGACCCCAAGGCTCTTTGCACCTGAGGAGCCAGTGGAAGAGACAGCCGTGGGAGAGTTGCTGACTGTCTCTTGCTCCAGGGAGGGTGAGCAGCTTCTCTCAGCTCCAGAAAGGCTGAAACTGGGCCATGGGCTGGGCCTGTGGCATTGTGGCTATTGCCTCTACCATGCACCACTGGGCATGAACCCACCATGTGGCAGAGCTGGAAGAAAGCCCTGACAAATGATCCAGCTCAGCCCCTATGGGACAGATGGGAAAGCTGAGGCCAGGGAGGGCAAGAGACTGACTCACAGGCACACAAGGAGTGATTTAGAAACACCTGGCCTTGGGGTCTAGGTCTCTTAGCTCCCACGTGGATTGAGGTAGAGCCAGGAGACTGCTTTGACCCAAGTGAGTTTGTTCATGGTTATGGACTACCCTGGAGTTTTTCTCCTACTAAGGCTTCCTTTGGGGGCTTGGCGCCCACTGCTAAAAATAGCTAACATTTAACATTCTTCCAAGAAAGTTTCACTCATTATCTCATTGAGTCTCTCGATAACCCTATGAAGCACTATTCTTAGCTCTCTTCTTATTGGTGAGGAGACTGAAGCACAGGCAGGTTGACTTGTCCAAAGTCATACATTAGGAAGCAAGGGAGCTGGCTGATTTGGGCAGTTCTGTTCAGAGTCTTTGTTATTTAGCCATTAGGTTATGCAGGTGTGAGATGAGTGTGTGTGTACATGATGGTTGTGTGTGTGAAGATGTTTGAATGTGTGTTAGGAGGGGTTCCTGGCTAACTCTTGATTGCTCACTCATGCTCTGCACAGGGGTTGCCTGGGGGACAGGGCAAGCTAGCTGAGAGATATTTCCCTGGCAGGCGCCTGTGGGAGCTGGATGGGGGTGCCTGTGGTTCACACGAACCATGACTTAGAACAACACACACAATGTGAACATGCACAGTTAGCATTTACAGAAGACACCGTTTGCACATGGTTCTCCAACCGTGGTCTCAGGACCAGCAGCCTCGGCATCACCTGGGAACTTGTCAGAAATGCAAATTCCTGGGCCCCACCCCAGTCATACTTAATCAGACAGTCAGGGTGGGGCCCAGCCATCTGTGTTTTAACAAGCCCTCCAGGTAATTCTGATGCATGCTCAAGCGTGAGCTTTAGGACAGATGAGAGGGGCCGAAAGTATGTTGGGGTGCCTGCTTCCATGTATATGTATGCATGTGCTGAGGGCACAGCAATTTACAGTCTGCAAAGGGCTTTCTCACCCATAACTTCTTCTGATCCTCTCAAGAATGGGGATCCCGCTCACTTCCCAGATGAGTAAACTGACATCCAGGGAAATGAGGTCATACAGCAGCTGGTCACTGACAGACACCAAGCCTGGCAGTCTTCTGCCCGGCACTCAATGCTGATCTTAGATCTTCCCACCCCTGCCCCTATGCTGGTCTAAGGCTCCCCCTGCCCACCACAGCCTCTCAGAGAAAAGAGACAGTAGAGTGATGGCTGTTCTTGGCTTCTTGCCCATTCTGCTCCACTTCTCCCTCCCTCCAGTCCGCAGCACCTGTAGAACAAGTTCCTTCCCCAGGTGAGTTCACCTGGCAAGGCAGTAGAGAGGCATCCATGGAAGGAGGAGAAGCTCCAGGGGCCCAACAGCTGTTTTGTAGCCGATACCTAGAAGTGGATCTGGGGCAGCAGAAGTTTGGGGCTTAGAGTCCCCTGTCCATTTCCTCGGCTGGATATGGGAGCTCCACTGGGGCTGGCCAGTCCCAGGGCAGGGTGAAAGCCAACTCCTGCCCGGGCCTGTCTTCCTCTCCTACCACACAGCTGCTCTGGGGGCCTTGGCAGGGAAATGAGGGGCCTATCTAGCTTGCCAGAAGAGTTGGGAGTGATAGGAAGGGACGGGGAGAGAGGGCATGCCTGCATCTAAGGAAGTAAGGTGCACACACAATCAGTTCAGTTCAGTTCAGTCACTCAGTCATGTCCATCTCTTTGTGACCCCATGAACTGCAGCACGCCAGGCCTCCCTGCCCATCACCAACTCCACGAGTTTACTTAAACTTATGTTTATTGAGTCGGTGATGCCATCCAACCATCTCATCCACTGTCATCCCCTTCTCTGTTGCCTTCAATCTTTTCCAGCATCAGGGTCTTTTCAAATGAGTCAACACTTCGCATCAGGTGGCCAAAGTACTGGAGTTTCAGCTTCAGCATCAGTCCTTCCAATGAATACTTAGGGTTGATTTCCTTTAGGATGGACTGGTTGGATGTCCTTGCAGTCCAAGGGACTCTCAAGAATCTTCTCCAACACCACAGTTCAAAAGCATCAATTCTTCGGCACTCAGCTTTCTTTATGGTCCAACTCTCACATCCATACATGACTACTGGAAAAACCATAGCTTTGACTAGACAGACCTTTGTTGGCAAAGTAATGTCTCTGCTTTTTAATATGCTATCTAGGTTAGTCATAACTTTTCTTCCAAGGAGCAAGCGTCTTTTAATTTCATGGCTGCAGTGACCATCTGCAGTGATTTTGGAGCCCCCCCAAAAGAAATTCTCTCACTGTTTCTCTATCTATTTGCCATGAAGTGATGGGACCAGATGCCATGATCTTAGTTTTCTGAATGTTGAGTTTTAAGCCAATTTTTTCACTTTCATCAAGAGGCTCTTTAGGTCTTCTTTGCTTTCTGCCATAAGGGTGATGTAATCTGCATATCTGAGGTTATTGATATTTCTGTCAGCAATCTTGATTCCAGCTTGTGCTTCATCCAGTCCAGCATTTCTTGATGTACTCTGCATGTAAGTTAAATAAGCAGGGTGACAATATACACCTTGACATACTCCTTTCCCGATTTGGAACCAGTCTGTTGTTCCAAGTCCAGTTCTAACTTTTTTTTTTTTCAATTTTATTTAATTTTTAAACTTTACATAATTGTATTAGTTTTGCCAAATATCAAAATGAATCCGCCACAGGTATACATGTGTTCCCCGTCCTGAACCCTCCTCCCTCCTCCCTCCCCATACCATCCCTCTGGGTCGTCCCAGTGCACCAGCCCCAAGCATCCAGTATCCTGCATTGACCAGTTCTAACTTTTGCTTCTTGATCTACATACAGATTTCTTAGGAGGTAGGTAAGGTGGTCTGGTATTCCCATCTCTTTAAGAATTTTCCACAGTTTGTTGTGATCCACACAGCCAAAGGCTTTGGAATAGTCAATAAAGCAGAAGTAGATGTTTTTCTGGAATTCTCTTGCTTTTTCAAAGATCCAGTGGATGCTGGCAATTTGATCTCTGGTTCCTCTGCCTTTTCTAAATCCAGCTTGAATATCTGGAAGTTCATGGTTCATGTACTGTTGAAGCCTGGCTTGGAGAATTTTGAGCATTTCTTTGCCAGCGTGTGAGGTGAATGCAATTGTGCGGTAGTTTGAGCATTCTTTGGCATTGCCTTTCTTTGGGATTGGAATGAAAACTGACCTTTTCCAGTCCTGTGGCCACTGCTGAGTTTTCCAAGTTTGCTGGCATATGGAGTGTAGCGTTTTCACAGCATCATCTTTTAGGATTTAGAATAGTTCAACCGGAATTCCATCACTTCCACTAGCTTTGTTCATAGCTATGCTTCCTAGGGCCCACTTGACTTCGCATTCCAGGATGTCTGGCTCTAGGTGAGTGATCACACCATTGTGATTATCTGGGTCATGTAGATCTTTTTTGTATAGTTTTTCTGTATATTCTTGCCACCTCTTCTTAATCTCTTCTGCTTCTGTTAGGTCCATGCCATTTCTGTCGTTTATTGTGCCCATCTTTGCATGAAAATTTCCCCTGGTATCTCTAATTTTCTTGAAGAGATCTCTAGTCTTTCCTGTTCTATTGTTTTCCTCTATTTCTTTGTATTGATCACTGAGAAAGACTTTCTTATCTCTCCTTGTTATTCTTTGGAACTCTGCATTCAAGTGGCATACAATCCAGAGACCATAAAAGTAGGCATAGGCCCAGAGGGTGTGGGCAAACATCTGGCTCAGGGCTTCTCAGCCTGGGCTTTGTGCAATGTTGGGGTGATCTACTGATATATTCCCAGGGGTCATGAGTTCTTTGAGAATTGAAATTTTATGTTCTTATTTTGATGGTAAGCTAAACACAATTTTTCTTACACTTACAAAGACAGCTATAATTCACAACTGGAAGACATTTTCATAGCCTATCTTCAGTTCTGAAGGCATATCTCAAGTGGGGGCCATGCAGATCTGGGAGTGGGAGTTGTAGTTGTCCAAAGATTTCTTCTCAGGGGCTGTTTCAACTGAAACTTTTATCCTACCTATAAAGGGAAGACACATGGATTCCATTCCAAGGCTGAGCGGCACTGATCTAGTCCAGCCACTTCATGTTTTAGTAAAGGGCACTGAGGTCCAGAGAGGGCCTGGCACTTGCTCCAAGACTTCCAGCAAGTCATGAGCAGAGCTGGGACTGGAGGGCTAGGCTCCCATACCCTGTCATTTTCTACAGGGGTTGTGGCACACACCAGCTCAAGGGAAGTCAGGGTGGCAGGAGAGTGGGCCTCAGATAGCTCCATCATGGATTTGTCTCTCCTCTTTCTATTCATCAGAAATATATGGACTCATTTGGATCTTTTTAAGAGACCCAGTCAGCCAGATGGTGCATGGAGGAGAAGGACTCAAAGCTTCATGCCATGGTGACTATTGTGTCTCCATTTGGTGAGAGATACATAGATAGCCAAAGTCCAATCCCTGCCTCCCCCCAGCTCTTGCACTGAGTGGGAAGACAGATATAAAAGTGACAATGCCTCACAAGTCTCCAAAGTGGACTTTTCCATTCATAGTGATAACAGACAGCTATTGAACATTTACTCTATGCCAGTAAATACCAGTATTTATACTTTACATGTAAGATGGCAAGATGTCGTTGAGGAAGGTAAGGTGTGGCCCCATTCTGTAGATGGGAAAAATGAGGCCCAGGAAGCTTAAGTAAAATGCTTCTAGGCAGCAGAGCAAGGCAGACTGATTCCCGAGCACACTTTTCTTAACACTGCCCTGTCTTGTGTGATCCTTGTAATAAGCCTGGAAATGAATCGGGAAGGGCCATTTCTCCCCATTTCACAGAAGAGGAAACTGGCTCAGAGAGGGGGAGTGGTTGGCCTCACAGGGTTTGAAGCTTGGAAGTGTCCTGTCTGATTCCTCATTGCAGACCTGAGACCAGGAGACCTTCGAGGATTTGCTAGCATGTCAAACTTGTCAAACAAGCTTGCAGTGACAGTGGCAAATTGGTTGAAAAGAAATATTTCCAGTCACCGGTTTTCCATGTAATAGTAATTTTCAGACACTATGGGAAGTTTTGTTTTTTTTTTTTTTTTTTGCCACCTTTAAGCATGTTTGCTTCTTTTCTGGAATTTTCCATTTTTATATCTTTGAGGAGAACAATTTGGGAATTAATTTTCAACTCACTCATCCTGCTCTGGTTGTTCAGCAATGTTTCCCTGAACTTTGAAATCTTACCTCTGGTTCTACGTAAATTGCCCCCAAAAGCAAACAAGTTGAAGCTGAAATGTTTCCATTGCTGCTTTCAACTTCTCTAACTTTCTGCAACCGAGGATAAATATATAACCTTTAAATGCAATATAATCTGCTTTTCAAGTGATTTGCCTTTAAGTTTTTCAAATAAGTGTTTTGGCCAGCGATGCCAACTATCTCTGTAGCTCATGTTCTCACCGATTTCAATATCCATCCCTTTTCAATGTAAGCAGCTTTTGCTTAGTATCTTTTTGACTGTGCCACGGTAATCATTTGCTCCCATTGGGAATGCTGCTCACTGTCAGAATTGAAGTGCTGTGTGGTTTCCGGGACAGGGACAGGCTTAGGCTGAGCTTTGTTTGTGTAATGGTGCTTGAAAATATTGGCAAGAAAAATGCCAGTGGGCCTAATGTCTACACACACTTGGCACACCAGGTAGGGTGGGAGGTGAAGGAGGCATCTGAGGCTCTTGGAAGGAATCAGGGCATATCATTCATTGCAGCCCATGTGCTGCTGCCTCAGTGCCAGTCTATGTTGTCCAAGCCACTTGGTGCTTCCAACATTGGCCTTCCCTCAAAAACTGGTTTGGGCCCCTCTCCTGGATGGCAGTGGTGTAGATTCCAGGCTCGGAGTAGTTGCTCCAGTGGCCCTGCACACACTGACCCTTCCACCAAAAGAGATAACACCCCCAATGCAGCTGGTCAGGAAGAATAGGAGTTTAAATGAATCAGAGATAACACCCCACAAATAAAAACCTCAGCATGGACACTGAAGTAAAAATGATTTAAGTTGTCAAAAAGTTTGTTAAAACATCTCCTTGTAAGTCAAAAGGATCAATGCCTAGAAAAGCAGTGCCTAGGAGTAGGAATTTTTCTCTAGTTTATCATTTACAGCCAACTTTTTTTCATAGTTTCACTTGGAGCCAGACCAGATGGGTTGGAAAAAAGGTCCTCATCTCCTTCTCCCTGGAGTTGCCCAGAGTGCTGCTGGGTCCATGGTTGAATTGAATTCAGCTGGGCCTCGTGCCGCTTTTGTCCACACACATGCACCACAATATCCATATTGAACTAGATCCTCTGGCTTTAGAATTCAAAGAGATGTATGTGGACCAACTGAGGTCCAATTGAGGTCAAATCAACCCTATAGCCATTATGGATTCAAAGTAGATTTCTTCTTCTTTTTTCCAAAATTGGCCAGGTTTTCCAGATTTCCTACAATGACCATGCATTACTTTTGTGATCCCACAATAAAAAGTATCAAAGTACATACTCTAAATGCAGAATCAAACTTACATACTTGACACCACGATAGGCATTTTGTGGTTGGGTCTGTGGGTCCCTGTCCTGGGCTGTCTCATCCGACTGGGAGCTTACTCTTCCAGCTAGTAACTGGGCTCCTCCCATCCCTCCCCTTTCCACACTGGCTACATCTGCCAAGAGAGCCAGAGAAGAAGGTGGGGGACTTGGGTCTCCATCACTGGAAGGGTAAAGTGATTAGTCTAAGGGGACACATAGTAAATTGAGGCTAGGTTGGGATAAGACAGCAAAATTGAAGATGGCAGGAGTTAACTATTCAGCACATGTTTTCTGACTGCCAACTGTGTGTCAGCTATGGGGAGTGTTCAAGAAGGCAGAATTCTACCCTTTGAGAGGTGGTATGATGTATGGCTCCACCATTTAGTGGCCTTGCAGCTTTGAAGGTCAACCCTTAAGCTCCTACAGATTCAGCCTCATCATCTGTGAGATGTGGACATTGATTATCACACTATTACTGTAAGTATGCATCCAGGGCTTACTAAGTGTTAGATACGTATGTACCCTTGACATGCATGATCTCATTGCATCTTCATAGCAAACCTACAAGGAATGTACTCCTTCTCCCATTTGACTTGTGGGAAAACTGAGGCTCAGAGAGATGAAATGACTGGCTGAGCATCGCACAGCAAGCAAACAATGAAGACAGAATTTAAAGCCAGGCAGGCTGACTCTGGAGTCTTTGCTCTTTATAACTCTGTTTTACTGCCTCCTATCACTGAGCTGGTGTCATGAGTCAACGGGGCATCTGTATATCAAATGTGCCCAAAGGTCCCAGGGTAGAACCAAGGGGTGGTTATAGCACCCCACTTCACTGCCCTGGCACACAGTAGGTGTTCAACACAAGCTGGTCTACTTCCCTTGAAGATCTCCCAACCCAACACGAGGAGCAGAGGAAAAAGGGCAGGGTTGTGTCCCACCCAGGAAAGCATTTCCATCACAAAGACAAATCTCTTCTGCTTCCTGCTTCCCTGACCCTCAGGCAGACCTAGAGCCTCCCTTCTCCCTCCTCCTACCTACATTTCAGGGCAGACCTCTTCTGCCCCTCCCCATGGTCTGTCTGGGCCAGTCTGTCTCCCCGACCCCGGCAAAGCATTAAAAATTGAAAACTCCTTTGAAGAGAAAACAGTTTAATAAAAGCTCCATCCATTTTTCATGAGAGGATCAGGAGAAGGATGGTGAAGAGAGAAGGCAGGATGGAAGAGATGGGATTGGGGAGCAGGGAGAGCAGTGAGGGGCTTAGGGAATCCCTGGTGGGGGCTTAGCAGAGCAGGGGTGAGGAAGTGGAGCCTACCCTTTCCCTGAGCTAGGCTGGCCCCAATGCCCTCTTTTCTGCCTCCTCTTATCAGGATCCATCCTGGACCTGTTGATACTGGGAACTGCAGCTTCTTCCTTGAGGGCACCTCCTGCCTTCCTTTTGGGGAAGGTTTCTGGGCTGCACTGTCTCAGGAAGGGGAGATAAGATGACCTCTGGCCTGGAGGGGTCTTTCTCCACGACTGAGCAGCCTCCCAGGTTGTGCACCATAAGACTGGTTTCTTGAGCCCTGGCCACATGTTTGGACCCCAGAGGACTGGGCAGGGCAGGGCCAGGCCAGAACACTAGGCTGAGCGATGGGCAGGGAGCTGAGTTTCAGCAAGAAATCCAACAGAGAGGTCAGAGCACGAGGGGTTGGAGGGAGTTAGAGCCAAACACTGGCTCATTTTCTTTGGACCCTAGAACATTTTCCAACCACAGGAGACACAATTATACCCACTCTTACATCCAGCCTCTATGTTTTCTTATATCTTCCACCTCAACAAAGATGGGTCCACCCAGGAAAGAAACTTCACAGACTGGCCTTGGCAGGAGAGTTATATACCTAGGTCTGGATAAATGTGTGTCTATTTTTGGCACAAGCCTGTGTGTGTACATGTGATCTACAAGTTCCAGTATGTGTGTATAGTGGCATAAGTGTGAGTGTGGATAACCAGGGGAGTGTGTGTGCCTTGGTGTGTGTATGCATATATGTACAAGGATGTGGGCTGGTGCCCATGTGTGAGGACTTGATCCTACTGCTCTCTGCTTCTGAGCACAAATATACCCTCCCTGAGCACATACCAGAGAGAAGGTGGGACAGGCAATGTAGATGAGAGGGTGATGGGACAAGCGGAAAAGAGGTTGGGCCCCAGAGAACTGAGCAGGCCTGGGGTCTTGATAGACAGGCAGACCAGATGTGCCAGCCCCAGCCACAAAGGTGTTCCTTGTGTGCCCTGGGAACTGAGAAGGGGTTTGCTTTATTAGCACCCCAATCAGGAGGGTAGTGGGCTGTGAGTGTTTGTATAGGGGCAGGGGCTTCTGTTTCATCAGCAGGATCAAGGAGGGCTCCAAAGAATGTTCCTGGAGTAATGGTGGGAAAGGAGGCTGAGGGATGCATTGATGGTGACTCTAGGTTTTTCGATCAAAACCCCAGGCCGGTTTTGGCAGAGCTTCCTCTCCACCCCTCTCCAGCTTAGGAGGAGTCGGAGCCTTGGGTTCTGGCCTCCAAATAGCAGAGTGGGGAGTGAGGTACTGGTTCCAGGAGGGGATTCTGGACCAGCACGGAGTCCTTCCTCTGGGCCTTCCTCTGGGTTTGTTCCAGATGTCTCCCCCTCGCTGTTCTTCCCTCCGTCCACCTCACATACATTCTCTGAGGTGTGACTCTCATGCCAGGCATTTTACCAGGACGTTGAACAGGCAGATATGTCCCTGGTCTCCAAGACTGCTGAACCTAATGCATTCTTGGCTGTTCTTCTCCATGGCTTCATATATCCTGCCTCCTCCATGGCCCTGTAGGGTGGATGGCTGGCCCTGGTGCTGTCAGTTCACCTTGGTAGCCCCACAGGGAGTAGGAAGGTTCCCTACTGATTCCCATTCACTGAGTAACCTTGGCAAATTGCTTTCCCTGCCATGTCCTCCGTTTCCCCATTTGTCCTGGCACTGACTCCCCTAAGATGAGCTTAGAGGGCCTTTCCTGCTTCAGTGACTGTTTTTGCCTTTGGACACACACTAAGACCTAAGATCTTCCAATTCCTGCGGACTTTTCCCCTTGGTTAATGGCTCTGGGTAACCTTAGGCAATTGATAGCATCTCTTTAAGCCCAGTTCCCTCAACTGTAAAATGAGCATAGTAAAACTACCTTGCTCATAAGATCTTTGGGGGCATTAGACTGTGTGTGCTCAGGTATGCAAAAGTCCTGGCACAGAGCCTGTGGGCCTAGAGAAGCATGAGACTGTTGCACTGGGGCTGGTGATGGCATTCCTCAAAGTGTCCCTAGTCTCAGGATCAGGCTTAGCTCCCCCTGCACATGCAGGCAGGGGTGTGAGTTAAGGCAGTGGGCATAGGGATTGGTGAAGGTGCTGTTCTGAGACTCAGAAATCTGACAAGGGATCCAGGGAGAAAGGCCACACCAGGCATGGGCTCCACTTGCCCTGGTCACCTGCGCCCATAGGCCCTAGGGCAGAAAAAAGGGGTGGTTATAACACCACATCTTATCATCCAGCTTCCCCATCATTCCTTAACTGTAAATGTCAGAACTGAAGAACAGCTGGCTGGCACTGCCCTTGGTGGTTAAGCCTAACAAGACAAGGAAAATAAGGGATATAGTGGGAGGCTGATGGCCATGGGCTTGAGCCCCCTTTCCCCAATTCCCCTTCCCAACTGCCCTCCTCCCCTCCCCACCTCCAGCCTCCTCAGAGGAAAGCATGGTCCTCCTCCTCCTGAGTCTAACCAGCCCCTTCCCCAGGGGACCACACTCCAGTTATTTTCTCCCTTGTGCTGGCTCCCTGCCCTCAGCCTGCAAATATGTTCCAGTTTTTCCCTGAAAGCAAAATATCCCCTCCTCCATGCTCCTCAAGCTCCCACCCTCCTGCTTGCCTCCCCTCTCACAACTGAACATCCATGCTCACTGTCTTCTGGCCTGGTTTGCCTTCCATTCTCCTCTCACTGTGAAAGCCCATGATGTCTGCGTGACTAAAAGTTATCTCCTCCCCACTTGGGCCTGGACACCAACCACTTGCCAGTTTGAACACGGTTGTCCAGCCCCTCCTTACTGGGCTTCTTTAGAACTGCTCTCTATGTCCTCCTTTCTCTCTACTAGACCTTCTCAGGCTTCTCTCTCTTTTTACCTACCGCCTCACATCTTCTGAGTGTTAATAATTATCCATTCTAAGAGTTTCATCATGTTGGAGGACTCACCAAGGAGGTGGGCGATGGGGTTGGAGGTGAACAGACAAGGGAGGCAGTTGTAAGGGATGAGTGGGAGACACAGGGAGGGCCAGAACAGACAGGGCCCTGCAGGCCAGGGGTGGGAGACTTGGGGCTTTCTTCTAAGCCAGAGTGAGAGGCCAGTGGTAAGCAAGAGAGTAATTTGATCTGATCTGCATTTTTAAAAGACTCACTCTGGTCTCTGCATTGAGAACAGACTGTGTGGGTGAGGGGAGGTCTGTTGGGGTGAGTGAGCATGGTTGCTTGAGCCGGGTTGGTGGAGGGGGAGATGCTGAGGAGTGGACAGATTAGGAAACGTTTTGGGAGTAGAGTGGCTGGACTTTTCTGATGGATTGGATGTAGGAGGTGAGAAAAAGGAAAGATTCAAGGGTAACTCCCAGGTTTGGGGCTAAAGCAATTGGACAAATAGTGATACAGTTTACTGAGCTGGGGTACACTGGGGGGAAGGAAGGTTTGGGAGAAACTCAGGATCTCTGCTTTGGCCATGTCAACTCTAAAATCATGTTAGACATTAAGCAGAGCTGTCAAAGTAGGTGGGCTTCCCAGGTGGCACTAGTGGTAAAGAACCCACCTGCCAATGCAGGAGATATAAGAGACATGGGTTCGATCCCTGAGTGGGGAAGATCCCTTGGAGGAGGGCATGATAACCCACTCCAGTGTTCTTGCCTGGAGAATCCCATGGACAGAGGAGCCTGGCAGGCTACAGTCCATAGGGCTGCAAAGAGTGAGACACTACTGAAGTGACTTAGCACGCACACGTGCACATCAAAGTAGGCAGTTGTCTGGAGCTCAGTACAGCAGTCAGGGCAAGAGATATATAAACATGGTAGAGATCTGAGGTTTCACCGCTGTCCTTTGGACCTGCTCTTCCCTCTGTCCAACACTCTGTCCTCACTGAGCTCAAACATCACTTCAGTCTAAAGTCACCTCCTGCCCCCACCCAAGGCGTGCTCTATCCCTCAACCCTATTTTATTTCCTTTCCAGCACTCATCACTACCTGAAGTTGTCTTGTTTACTTAATTCTTCACATGCTTCTCCCACTTTGCGAGATTATAAGTTCCATGAAGGCAGGGCTTGTCTGTCTTTTGTTCACTGCTATATCTCTGGGGCCTAGAACAGAGCCCACATAGTAGGTGCTCACTAAATCTTTGTAGACTGAATGAATAAGCACTTTACAATGTATCAGATCCATTCATCCTGACAACAACCCCATGAGAGTGGTAATCGTAACCCTGAATTTTGAGAGGAGGAAACTGAGGCTTTGAGAAAATCCAAATCCATACCTTCGGAAGGGGTGTAACTAGAAGTCAATCCCATGTCTGTTTAACTCCAAAGCCTGTGCTGCTAATCACTTGCTTGTGCCAGAAAGTGCTTTTGAGACAAGGCTTGGGTTGAAGGCCATGTCTGCCACATCTTTGCTCTGAGATCTTGGTCAAGTTCTTAAGCAGTTCTGACTTTCAATTTCCTCTTCTCTGACTTGGGCATGTGAATCTTCCTTTATTTACAAGATTGTTCCTAGTATGCCATAGGGGAATGCACAGGAAAGAGTTTTGTCCACCTTAGCAGTGTGGACCTAAATGAGGTACTAGTAACTTCTTTGGGCTTCAGTCTTCTTGTCTGAATAATGTGTAGGAACTGGGGAGAGTATAGAGGGGATTAGATGATTGCTGATCATCATTCTAGCATTGACATTGCAGGAATTCTGGGTCTCCACCATTTGTAGAAATGAATGGACTATAAATGCTCCAATCATGAGCACTGTGAACACAGGGAGCTCTACTGGGCCATTGAAGCTTCAGCCCTGTGGACGTGGGAGGCCTCTTTGAAGCTTGAGGGAGGTAAATTGAGGACAAATCAAAGGAAGTCCTTCCTCACCCCCAGCTTAATGAGCTTATGGCTTTCATTACACACAGGAATGGTCCAGGCAGGAAACAGGAATGGCTTTGGATGGAATGATAAATGCCAGAGGCTCTGAGCAGGAGCTGGCAGTGTTGACCTCTAAGGTCAACGGGATAGAAGTGGCCCCTTAGGGCCCAATCACAGAGTAGCCGTAGGCTTTCAGAGTGGCAGTTCTGGGTGGTGGGAATTGAGGATGGGGAAGTCAGAGCCCATCTACCTGTATTCTTTCCTCTCGACTGCCTTCGATTAGCCCCTGGAGGGGGATTGGTGGGTAGAGAAGGGGCGAAAATTGCAGGAGAGGCAGGAGGATGCAGAAATTCCAGCTTCCATCTTCCATCCACCTTTGAAGGAAGGCTTGGGCTGGCTGTGCCAACACTTACCAGCTGCTGTGGGGGACATATCTGGCATATAATCTCCCTTTCTTTCTGCCTCACCCCTACCCACACCTGGTGACATCAGCTGGAAGGAAAGATCTGTCCCTTCTATACACTGCATGGCAAGACAAGTTTGGTACCTTTGGGAAGTTGGTGGGGTTTGGCTTCCGTGCCCTCCTCTCAACCCTATTCGACCCCCTCTATTTCTACTATCCCTGTCCTCCTTCTTCCAAAAGCCAGTCCTGCAGGGTCTTGCTCTCAGCTGGCTGTCAACTAAGGTGTTAGCTGTCAACTAAGGTGTTAGCTGTCAACCAAGGTGTTAACTGATATCTAAGGTGTTAGCTGATAACTAAGGTGTTAGCTGACAACTAAGGTGTTAGTTGATAAGGCTTAACACCCCCCAAGGGGTATGTGCATTTTAATAGGGGATTGTTGAAAAGAACTGGCCTTTAAGACTCAGATGATATACTCAATATTGGTGGAATTTCAGGCAATGGTGTTGATTCAGGGTGGAGGTGTGGGTAGTCCCCTTCTAAATCATACCACTTCAGTAATCACTTATTTGTAAGCTCACATGTGTGCATGCACGACCATATGCATGTATGCACATATGTGTGCACACGTGTACACACACACACACATATAGCCCTCTATTATTCTCCCCAAAAGGTTCTGAATTGTATGGATATAGGTATATATTTTTACGACAGGTAGTAGTAATAATGCTTCCCTCATAGCTCAGTTGGTAAAGAGTCTGCCTGCAATGCAGAAGACCTGGGTTGGGAAGATCCCCTGGAGAAGAAAATGGCAATCCACTCCAGTATTCTTGCCTGAAAATCCCATGGACAGAGGAGTCTGGCAGGCTACAGTCCATGGGGTCGCAAGAGTCGGACACGACTTAGCGACTAAACCACCAAATAGTAATAATAACAAATACATATAACACTCTATGACAGGCACTGTTCTGAACACTTTACATATTTATACATACTTATTTCCTCTTATTCTGATTCTATACTTGAGGAGGCTGAGAGAGGTGATGTAACTTGCCACCAGGCCACACACTACTAGTCTAGGTAGCTGGTGTGGCTCCACATCCCAGCTCTTACTACCACACTGAACACTTTTCATCTGGTAGACAGCAGGGTAGACCACTGTAGGGTGGGCAGATCCTAGGGTGTGGGGTTGTGTGCTTGCTTACAAGTGTTGACTCCCAGTCTTTAAACCTTAAAAGATAAGGGAGAGGCTTCTTTGAATTGAGAAAATGTGCACATTTTATGTCGGGGGTGTGCATGTGGGCGGAGATTGTGGAAAGTGCAGGTTGGTATACTTACTGTGTGGTATGAGTGCTCCATGTGCTGGGAGAGACACTGGCCACCTATTATGGGGGCCTGCAAACTGTACAGGGCTCTGTGTGTATGTGTTGAAGTTAACAGTCCCATGAGAAAGTTCCATGTTCATCTTTACCCCACACCCAGCCCCTACTTTGTGACTCACCTTGCTGCCCTTTGGAATTGCCTCTATCAGGAGGCTGGGCTCTACTAAAGTCTACTTCTGAACCACAAGAATCATCCTCTTGTTGGCCAGAGGAGAAGATGAACCCAATGCCCAAATGAGGGCAGACGGGAGAAATGGATTGGAAGTTGAATAAAGGACATGTATGCAGGGAGAGGGGAGAAGGCAATGGCACCCCACTCCAGTACTCTTGCCTGGAAGATCTCATGGATGGAGGAGCCTGGTGGGCTGCAGTCCATGGGGTCGCTAGGAGTCAGACACGACTGAGCAACTTCACTTTCACTTTTCTCTTTCATGCATTGGAGAAGGAAATGGCAACCCACTCCAGTGTTCTTGCCTGGAGAATCCCAGGGACAGGGGAGCCTGGTGGGCTGCCGTCTATGGGGTCTCACAGAGTTGGACACAACTGACGTGACCTAGCAGCAGCAGCAGTAGCATGCAGGGAGAGTGGCATCTGGGAAGTCTTGGTAGGGATTTTGCCAAGTAGGGATGGGACAATAGTAGCAGAGGTGGGAAGTGTGTATGTGTGTGTTCCTCCTCTTTTGGGAACCGGAATCTTGGAAATGAGATTTACAAAGTTGCTGAAGGCCCATAGGTCCTTTTCTAGGGCACTTTGCAGGTGAGAGAGACTTGGTTGGATGAACCTTTTAACAAAATTTCCCAGATTATCATTGTGAGCAGGGTGGAGTGGAGCAGGCTAGAGGCTGCAGTAGTACTGCCTGGGCATGGCTGTGGCTTCTGCTAGGAAGGGCATAGGTGGGGACAGCTAAAGTTGATAAATCACAGAACTGTACAAAAAAGGTCTTGATGACCCAGATAACTACGATGGTATGGTCATTCACCTAGACCCAGACATCCTTGGGTGTGAAGCTAAGTGGGCCTTAGGAAGCATGAATATGAACAGAGCTAGTGGAGGTGATGGAATTCCAACTGAGTTATCTCAAATCCTAAAAGATGATGCTGTTAAAGTGCTGAACTCAATGTGCCAGCAAATTTGGAAAGCTCAGCAGTGGCCACAGGACTGGAAAAGGTCAGTGTTCATTCCCATCCCAAAGAAGGGCAATGCCAAAGAGTGTTCAAACTACCATACAATTGTACTCATTTCACATGCTAACAAGATAATGCTCAAAATCCTTCAAGTGAGGCTTCAACACTATGTGAACCAAGGACTTCCAGATGTTCAAGCTGGATTTAGAAAAGGCAGAGGAACCAGAGACCAAATTGCCAACATTCATTGGATCATAGAAAAAGCAAGGGAATTCCAGAAAAACATCTACTTTTGCTTCATTGACAATTGCTAAAGACTTTGTGTGAATCACAACAAACTGTGGAAAATTCTTCAAGAGATGGGAATACCAGACCACCTTACCTGCTTCCTGAGAAACCTGTATGCAGGTTGAGAAGCAACAGTTAGAACCAGACATGGAACAATGGACTGGTTCCAAATTGGGAAAGGAGCACATCAAGGCTGTGTATTATCACCCTGCTTATTTAACTTCTATGCAGAGTACATCATGCAAAATGCCAGGCTGGAATTAAGTTTGCCAGGAGAAATATCAATAACCTCATATATGCAGATGACACCACCCTAATGGCAGAAAGCAAAGAGGAACTAGAGAGCCTTTTGATGAAGTTGAAAGAGGAGCGTGAAAAAAGCCAACATTCAAAAAACTAAGATCATGGCATCCAGTCTCATCACTTCACGGCAAATAGATGAGGAAAAACTGGAAACAGTGACAGACTTTATTTTCTTGGGCTCCAAAATCTCTGTGGACTGTGACTGCAGCCATGAAATTAAAAGACATTTGCTCTTTGGAAGGAAAACTATGACAAACCTAGACAGCGTAGAAAAAGCAGGGACATCACTTTGCCGACAAAGGTCCATATAGTCAAAGCTATGGTTTTTCCAGTAGTCATGTACAGATGTGAGAGTTGGACCATAAAGAATGCTGAGTGCTGAAGAATTGATGCTTTTGAACTGTGATGCTGGGGAAGACTCTTAAAGTCCCTTGGACTGCAAGGAGATCAAGTCAGTCAATCCTAAAGGAAATCAACCCTGAGTATTCATTGGAAGGACTGATACTGAAGCTGAAGCTCCAATACTTTGGCCACCTGATGCCAAGAGCCAACTCATTGGAAAAGACCCTGATGCTGAGAAAGATTGAAGACAGGAGGAGAAGGGGATGACAGAGGATGAGATAGTTGGATGGCATCACTAACTCAATGGACATGAGTTTGAGCAAATTCTGGGGGATAGTGAAGGACAGGAAGCCTGGTTTGCTGCAGTCCATGGAGATGCAGAGAGTTGGAAACAATTGAGCAGCTGAACAACAAGGAGGAGGAGGAGCCTTCAGCCTGTGTTCTGGCTCTGGTTGATGGGACAGCCAACAGTGGATTTCGGAGCCTGGAGGTCAAGAGAGAAGTCTGAGCTGGAGACAAACATTCTAAAAAGTGTTTTACATGTAACATTGTACTGCTTTTTGTCATTGCAAAAGTAATACTTGCATGTTAAAGAAAATAAGGCAAATGTAGACAAGCAAAAAGAAGACCACAATAATTTGCAACATTCTTGTTAGAGATAACAAGTGTTAACATTTTAGTGTGTTTCCTCTTTCTCGTCCTTTTTCACTCCTGTATGTGTTTACTGGTTTGGTTTTATAAACTGATCTCCAAAGTGTACTGTGAACATGTTCTGATACGAAATGTAATCTACAATTTCTTTTTGTTACAAAGCATTCAACACTATAACTAAACTAGAATTTGTATACTTAACTCCCTGTTGTTTGATATTCAAGTTATTTTAAAAATATCCTTATTATACTGATGGTTGTAATGAATATCTTTGTGGCCAGTGAGACAGAGATTTGTAGGCTGTTAGCTCTATGCCTCTCCACCCTCTCTCCTCCCAGGGCCCTTCAAGTGGGGTGGGGCAGTGATAGTCTGGGCTTAAGTACTTGAAATTCTGCCAGGGACAGGCTGTAGGGTCTTGGGCAAGTCCCTTTTTCTCTCTGGGGCCTGAATCTGCCCGTCTGTGTAGTGGAAGACATCAGACTTGGTGAAGTTCTTGAATTTTCCTTGGCAATGTCAACACTGCCCTCATTGAGTGTCTGCTTTCATTCTCTTTAGTGTCTTTCTCTGGCCTCCATCTTCTTCCCTACCTAGACTCTCTATTTCCCTTTTTCATTTCCTCACTTCTGCCAGCCCCTGCTCTGGTCCTCTTCTCCTTGGCTCCCTTACTGGGTCAGACTGCCAATGAGCTGCGGCCTTAGCTGCAAGGTGGGGCGTTTAGTTGGACCCAACTAAACGTCTAGTGGGGCGTTTATCATGGGTATCAGGTCCTTGTGGCCGTTCTTGGTGCCCCAGAGGCTACAATGACACTGGACTTTCATGGCACTGGCTGTCGGGTAACGGAGCAGGCAGGCAAGGCGCTCCTGAAGTGAAAACTGAGGCTCTGGGAAGAGGCAGGGAAGGTTGAGGGCTTCTGGACCTCACCCTGAAGGGGTGATTTTCCTGATAGAGGCTGGCACAATGCTGGGAAGAGCCATTGGATCAGAGTTTCTGGATCCAAGTTTATGCCAGGATCTCTGGACAGTTTCCAGGGGTCTGGGCACCAGTTCTTTGAAATGAATTGCAAACGGGTGTAGATGTGTGTTTCTATAGTCCAGTTCTTCCTTCAAGATGCTCAAGAGTCATGTGACTTTAGTAAAAGATCGAGGAGCCTTGGCCTAAAGGTCTTTTTGTCCCTTCCCTTGTCTCCAGGCAGGATCCATTCTCCAGTCCCCAACACACACATGCACAAGTCCAGGTACTGGGGATTGACTCCAGTGAAGTCATCCCTGGGATGGTGACCTCAGTGTTGCTTAGGGAGGTACTCCCCACACATCGCTCTTGGGAATTAGTCTTTCTAGCCACCATTCAGTGACTTCTGCCCCTTCCAAAGTTTTCTGTGATAAGAAGAACCTGCTCAGCCAAGAGGCCAGGCAGGGAGCATCTACAGGAGAGGTAGCAAGGAGTGGAATATCTACAGCTTGGGTCTCTGAAAGTGCCTGAGAATGCGAGTGTGTGGAGCAATGCAGAGCTGGATTGGAGAGGATTAGATAATTGACCTCATAATTGACCTAATTAGTGAGTGGCTGTGTGGAGAGCCCTTGGGGATGCTGGGCCTGCAGGTGGCACAAAGGCCAGGCAGAAACAGATAGAGGCTGTAAGAGCCAAAGCCTGGGTGTTTGCCAGCAAGTGGAAAGGGAGAGCATTGCAGGGAGAGGGCGAGACTTGAGGGCACCAAGCAGAGAAGGAAGGGCAGGGATAACAGGGGTGACTGAAAGGACAGGGAAAGTGGCAGGGAAGACCCTGAGGGCAGAGGCATAGAGACTGAGGTGGTGATGAGGGAAAGGACCGAGTTATGGGCACACCAAGGGGCAAGGAGCTGGGACTAGGTAGACAAGTAAAGGGAGGGATCAAGTCCTGGGGCACAGAGGTAGGGTCAGAGGAGGGAAAATGAAGACCTTGAGGGCAGAAGGCAGAGGCTCGGGGGCCTGGGGAGGAAAAGGGAGTCATTGCGGGATCAAGAGCAGCAGCTGAGAGAAACCTGGGAGGGGAAGTGCAGGGCCTGGGGGCTCCCTGGAATTCTGTGGATCAGCAATGGAAGCAAAGAACCTGACTTCAGTGCCCATATCTGGGCAATGTGTGTGCACATGTCCCCATACATATGTGCATTTGTATGAATGGTCACTCTAATCCCTTTTGGGGCTTAAAGGAATCTAATGGCATCTCGGTGGGAGGAAAAGGGGTTGGGAAGCACTGGGAATGAAGACTGGAGCTCATGAAGCTCAAAGCAAGCTTTGGGAAGAACTTGGCCCTTGGGGCTCCCCCCTCAGGAGGAATTCTTTCAACGAATGCTCACTGTATGCTTACTAGATGCCAGAAAGTGTTTTAGGAGCTGGGAGACATCAGTGATTAGCCCTGACAAAGATCTCATAGAGCTTACATTTTAGTGAGAGGGGACGAATACTAACATAATAAATAAGTAAATCATGCAGTGTATTTGAATGTGGTTAGTACTATGGAGAGGAAAAGGACTAGATTACAGAGATTAAGGAGTACCAGGATGGGGTAGGCAATGATCTGCAATTTTAAATAGAGTGGTCCTGCCAGGTGTCGTTGAGAGAGTGACAAGAGGCGTGTGAGTAAAAAATGAAGGTGAGGGGAGGAGCCTTGCCTCTATCTGAGGGAAGAGTCCTCTGGACAGGAGGAGCAGTAGGTGTAAAGGCCCTGAGGCAGGAGAATGTCTGGTAGCTGGAGGACAGGTGATGAGGCCTGTGTGAGTGGAGGGCAGTGAGCAAGGAGGTTAGGAGGAGAGGTCAGAGACGTGATGGTGAGGCAGGGAGGGCATGTGTTACAGTGCCATGGTAAGGGCCACGGAAAGAAGTGTGGCTTTTACTTTGAGTGAGGTGGAAGCTGCTGCAGGGCTTTCAGCAGAGGAATGACAGGACCTGACAGTTTTAATGGACCCCCCTCCCTGATGGGTATGTGGATACCAGGCTTTGGTGGGGTCAAGCCAGACAGCAGTGAGGAAACTCTGTAGCAATCTCAGTGAGACATGAAGGGAGCTCAGCCAGGATAGCAGTGGAGAGGCAGGTGGAAAGCCCCATCACTGCCAACCTCCCAGGCTTGCCTGGCCCCGGCTAGTGTTAGTCAGGGCAGAGTGAAACGCCCTAAGAAAGGAATATGAATCCAGGTCTTGGAGTTCCTACCCAGCAGGAATCTGGCATATCTGATGAAGAGTTAGGTCTAGGGATGCTCTGTTGAAAGCTGCTGATACTTGGTGCTTGGTGGGCAAGTAATTTATAGGAGAAATAGCATCCTCAGTCCCTGTCCCCGGGGTGCTAGGAGTGTGGCTGAGGCAACTACACACACTGACACATCAGTGAAGGAAGACCCTTCATATACACGTTCAGGTACAAATTCCCGTGAGCAAAGTGGCCATCATTGTACATGCGCACAAGCTGAGCTGCACACTCATGCCTACAGCAATGTGTACCCATGGACACTGATGCCTGGCTCATACCATCATACGATGCAGAGCCTTTACCATGGGCAGCAGCCCGCTCCAAGCCTCATCTTCCACCAGCCTCTGTCTCTCCTTCCCCATCCCAAGCAAGCCATCTTCCTCAAACAGGCTATGTGTTTCACACCAGTCATAGTACTTTTGTACACGTTTCCTCTGCCTAGAGTAGCCCTCTTGTTTTCTCTGATCTCCTTCAACAACCATTGCTGAGCCTCCCGCTGCAGCATGGAGCACGTGAGTCTGTCAGCACCCGTGTGTTTCTCTCTCTCCTTTCCTGCCCTGGGGCCCCAGAGCCTTGTCTGTCTTCTTTACCACTAGACCCCAAGATGAGTGCCTAGCACATTCTAAGTGCTCAACCAGTTGCTGGATGAATGCAGAACTTTAAGGAGTAGAGGGTCTGAGGTGGGCTGCAGGGAAAGACAGACCAAAGGTAAGGTGGCCAGAGCAGGCCAGGCTCCCTTGTCTGAGGGGTGGTCGTGATGACAAGCGGGATGTATCTGATGTCCCTGGTGCAGCCCCACAAGCCCCAGGGGTTAGCTTCCCTCCCCCTCCAGGCTGAAACAGCGGGGCGGGGATGTGGTGGAGGGGAGGAGACAGGGAGAAAGAGCAGATTAACCTGGGGATTAATTGAAGGACTTGGCGGCCCTGGCAGCGCGTGCTTGGGGCAGTGGCTCTAATGGCTTAATCAGATTACAGGCCTCGGCACATGGTCTGTCCCAGCAGTGCCCAGCTCCCCCTCAAGAACAGACCCGTTCCACGGCTCTCCAGGATGCAGCCTACACCCTGTGCCCAGGGCCCACTTTGAAACCTGGCATTTTGAGCCTCCATTGGGAGACCCCCTGCCTGTCCAGCTTAGCCAGGTCCAGGCTCACTAAGTGAGCTGGTGAGAAGGGCATGGATTTGTAGCCGAGACAGCACTTTTTAGCTGTGTGACCTCAGGTAAGTTAATTGACCTCTCTGAGTCTGAGCACGCAGGCTCCTGTTTCTGGCCTACCTCTTCCCCTCCACCCAGCCCAAGTCTCTCCCCAAGCCTGCCCAGTGAGCTTAGAAGTATCGCCATGATGCTGAAAAGAATCCTAGAAGAGGAGAAGTCTGAAAGTCTGGGGCAGTAGCCAGTATTGATCAGAGGCCAACTGCCCCTGTGATTGTTTTGTGAAAGGGGATAGTAACTCCTCCCTTGAGGAACTGATGTGAGGATTAGACAAAATGTATGTGAAAGTGCTTTGCATTTACCTTTTATTGCTGGTAGAGTCCATTATTTCTTTCCTCCTACTGGTCCAGTCCAACTAAGGACAAAAGTGAAGGATACAGAAGGGACAAGAGTTAATAACCAAGAATTAATAACAATCATAATCAGCAGCCATTCCAACAACCAGCTCATGTGTGGTGCTTTAAAACCGAGGCAGTGCTTTCCTGTCCATGATCCTGTTTAATGCAGAGGACAGCCCTTGGAGCACTGTCCGGGACCTTGTGGGGATTGACAACCTTCATGTGAAAGACAAGAAAGCAAGCAAGGCCAAGAGAAGAGATGATTTGCCTCAGCCAGTGGCCAGGAGCTGTATCAACAAGGGAATCCTGTCTGCACATGTCTGGTAGAATGGTCAGGTGCCAAATAAGCTGGGGTCTCCAACCTGAGCCCCTGGACCAGCAGTCTGGAGGTGGGAGCACTTGGCTCTGCTGCCTCTTCCTCTGTGTCTGGCAGAGCTGGGCTGAAACCCTGGGCTTCAGTGAAGGTGAGAAACCTCTCTGATTTGGGCAAGTCGCATGGTTCTAAGGCCTGGGAAACCTCAGATCCCAGGCTTGGGGCTGGTAAGGGTAGGGGTGGCTGGAGAGGTTTCCTGTGTAGGCCTCCCTGCAGGAAAGCCTGTGGCTGTCCTGGGAGTGGCCAGGCCAGCAGGGCATGGATGAAGGTGCTGTTTGGGAGCAGGTTGGCTTCTGGCCTCCCCTTCTCTTGCCCCCAGTAGTTTATTAGGAGTAATTTGTTAAGCTGTTCCAACTTGTCAGCAGCCACTTCAATGCCTCTGCCTCCTGCTTGCTTTTGGGGAGGGGGAGTTCGAAAGTGTCCAGAGCTGAGGGGTGAGCTAGAGAGGGGGAGGTCATCTCAGAAACAGGAGGTGCCCAGGCCTCTCTCCACCTGGAAGCCTTACCTCCATAGGGTGCCACATCTGAAGGACAGAGACGGCCTAATCCACCCCTCTCCCTCACACCCCTGCCTCTTCCAGCTTCGCTCCAGTGTCAGGGAAAAGAAAGAGGTATCCAGGCAGAAATTGGTGGTTGGGGTGGGCTCAGGCAGTCAGGGTGGCCTCTGGTAAATATGGGTAGGGGGTGGGCCTGGAAAAGAGGTGGAGATGGCTAGGAGACTCCTAATTGTTCTGTGCATTCTACCTCAGGTGGGCTGTCAGGAACATGCACAAAGAGTACACTAGATAGGGTCACATAGGGCCAGGCACTGAACTCCTAGGTTTCACTGGAATTAACTCATTTTATCCTTGTAACCTTGTCATTTTATAGATGGAGAAACTGGGGCTCAGAGAGGTAAAGTGACTTGCCCAAAGTCACACAGCTCAAATGTGAACTGGCTAAATTTGAACATAGAACTGGCTGACCCCAAGGCCTTCAGAGTACCTAGGACTACATTGAATGAAAAAGAAATAAGAAGCTCAGTTAGGGAGGCCCAAGAGTAGCTCACCAGTTTGCCAGGACTCTGGCTGATATGAGCTTTGGTTTCCCACCCCTGTGAGAAATGGGAGCTGGGCTGGGGCCTCCTGGTGAATCCTGCTTGGTCTTATGGTCAAGGATTTCCCAGATCCGTCTTCTACTCTTCGCCATGGTGAGTCTGCCAGCCAGTCACGGCTGGGGGCAGGAGGCAAACATGGAAGAGCCTGAGCCACCTTGGGGTGAGGGAGGTGTAGGGGAGTATTGCTTCTGAGAGAGCAGGCCCATATCACCCGACCAGGTGCGTCTTTGAGCAAGACTTGGCAAGAAGAGACAGGTCTGAGGCGAGCTTTGGCTCTTAATCACTGCTCACCTCCCTCCTGCGTGCCCTGCTACCCTCCTGGGAGCTGGGCGCCATGGGGGGCTGGGAATGGGAATGTCCTGCCTGCCACATCCCCTCGCCCTGGCCCTGCCTCACAGACTCTGGGGGAAGCTCATTAGCTCGGGGGGCACCCTGCCCTCCCCTCACAGCTTGTCACACAATTAGCCACCCTCTCTGTACAAGTTGCTGTGTAATTATTGGGTCTTGGCGGGCTTGGGGCCATGTAATTAGCCTGCCCCAGCCTCCAACCAGCTCTCAGGGTCATTAGTAGGCCCACTGGGGGTGGACGGCTTGGCAAAGCATCTGCATGACAATGCGCACATTGTGGCACCTCTGCAGGCACCCAGGGCAGAGAGTCAGCTGGTGGCACTGTGCTGTCCGGCTCCTGGGCACATCTGCCTCTACCCCAACTGCCTGCTCAGAAGTGCTTTCAACGACTACAAACCCTTCCCCATCCTATCTCTTCTGGGAGTCTCATTGCAGCCCTGGAGGTAGGGATTCTGCTTATCCCCATTTCACAGATGAGATAACCGAGGCTTAGAGTGGGGCCAGGACTCCCCTAAGCTCACTCGTCTCACAGGTGGTGCAACCAAGATCAGCACTCAGTCTTGTTTGCTTTTTCCCCGGGGAGATGCCTGGAAACAGACTTGCTCCTGAGGGTAAGGGCCTGATGCTGAGCCATAGGCTATACCAAGGAGCCTTGCTTGCTCCCTAGGGCCTCTGGCAAGGCCTTTTTGTTTGGTCCTGAGCTGCCGCCAGGCTCTTCCTGGACCCCCCTTCAGGAGCTCTCAGAATTTTTCCCCAAGCCAGCAAGAAGGCAGCTTTCCTAAGCTTTCCAAGGGAAGAGCTGCCAAGACCCTCTTAGTACCTCTATCTGGAAATGTCTCTTCTATCCATTGCCAGCTGCGTCCTTGGAGGCCTAACAGTGGGCATCCCTGGTTTCACAAGGATATTCCTTCACTGAGACTCTGTTCCCTGTCCCCCTTCCAAGGTCCTTTCCCTGCCTTGAAAGGTCTTTCACCAGCTCTCAGACTAACCTGCTGTCTGGGAGCCAGCCTGGGTTATGTGGCCCTTCATTAGGACCCTCTGCCCAGTTGGTGGAGGTGAGGAGGGAGGTGACTAGGGCTCCTGGATGCTTAAGCCACTGTCTCTGCTTTGCAGGGCTTTTAGGGAATATTTACCACGGACTTTGGCAAGTCAATAGCGCGTTACTCTGACCATTTACAGTTGTTCTGTCTTGAGCAGGTTACCTAACCTCTGAGCTGTGCAGGAGTTGTATGAACTAAATAGCATAAGTGGCAAATGCGTGGCTCTGCCAGCACATGGCACAAAGTGAGAAAGTGAGCCCTCTTCCTAGGGCTCAGCAGCTATTGGCCCCTGAAGCCAATTCCAGCTTCCATTTCTCCCAGGGCCCCGAACAAAGTCCCCACAGAGCCCCAGTGTTCTGCACCTTGCCCCCTCCCCTGCTGCCTGCCCCTGGCAACCCCCAACCACCTTCTAACTCCCTCTGTACCCCTTCCCCATTTCGAAGGCTGCATTATCCTGGCTGCAGGGAAATTAGTTGTTCCCTTGAAACCCCTGCCCCGCCCTCCCTGCCCCCCTTCCCAGGGCTGGTGACAAGTATGTGGGACTTAATTGGCTGGCATGAAAGGCAGCACTGACATTAATTGGCTACATTTGGCAGGCAGGCCCCCAGCCTCCCCCCTCCTCTCTCCAAACCCCTACCGCTTCCCAGGAACCTTATCAATCCCACCACAGGGACCAAGAGCTTCGAGGCCCCTGCCAATTAGGCACTTTTTGCTCCTTTTCTTCCCCTGATGGGGTTTCGTTAGAATTTATGACACTCTATAGGGCTGGGGGTGAGGGGGGTGGGAAGCAGGAGATGGGAAGGCTGGGGGAGGCCCATTCCTATGGAGAACAGGCTGGGGGAGGGGAAAGGAGGCGTGCGGATGTGAAAAGGACACTTGGGATAAGGCCCTGAAGTTGGAGGGGAGGGGGTTTGTGATACAGGATGGAGGGCCTGGAGGAAGGGGGAGGAGGGCTTTGGCCAGGCCAAGAAGACTGATTTAAAAGGCACTGTGTGCACACTTGGAGGAAGGTTTGAGAAAGTTTGAGGCAATCAGGTAACATGGCTATAGACAGAGCTAGAGGACCCAAGACCTGGCTTTTCTTCCCAGCAATCCCTGTGCACCCTTAGGTTAGTCACTGGCGATTTCTGGGGCATGAAGGGATGGGGCAAGGTCTATGGTTCCCATCTCAAGCCAGTGTCCATGAAGAGAAGAGCTGGAGAGGGATCTGAAAGTCCAGCACTGTACTTCGGGAAGCCTGTCCCAGCTCTGGGCTGTTGTGCCAATGGCAGCTCAGCGTGCTCTTGGCCAATCTCACACTGACCAGAAGCTTTGACTGGCAGCCCAGGATGTCTGTATGATAAAACCAGAAAGACAAATAAATTGTTACTCCCCCAGTTCTGTGTGTTTTGGAGAATGAATCTTTCAAAGCCCGAAGAAGCTGGTGAAAAAGATTCCCAGTGTTGCTAATGGAGGGCCCACTGGCCTGGACGGACTGGCACAGGTGGGGGAAGAAGGACCAGGGGGCCACTTCTTATCATGCTCTGAAACCACGCTTGCAGCCTGCTTTGGTGCCCCGGGAGGGGGCAATGGGAACCGTTCAGCTGATTCAGGGTTCCCAAGTACATCTGAATACCGATGTGCTCTTTTGAAAAAGGAAAGCCTTGGGCATTTCAGATCTATACCAGCAGTGGTGTTCACTAGTGGGTCAGACACTATTCTCATAGGCCTGTGGCAGTCTGGAGCGGGAACACCAAACTCCAACCAACATTGCTGCTCTGTTTTAACAGCTTTCAACTAGGGAAAGAGACAAAAATAAGACCTGTGTCCCCAAGGTTTTCGGTTCCATTACTGGGGTTTTCAGGTCCTTCAGGATTAATTTTGGGTTTTGTCTGATGGTCTCACTAGCCCACACGTGACTTGGCAGGACTGGGCAGTGGGAGGTGGCCCCAAGAAGTCCTGCTGGGCTCCTTTCAGATGCATCTTGTACACAACTCACCTCTCACATCTGCCCCTTCATCTCCTTGAACAGATGTTTCCCATTGCCCAAACTCATCTGTTTCTACTGAGATGGTGCTGTTACTATGATAAGGATTACTATTAGATAATGATAATAACCATGATTTTTGAGAGCACACTAGGTCTCAGGTATTATTCTAAGCATCTCATTTATATTAACTCATTTAATTCTCATAACAGCCCTATAAGATGAAAAGTGTTATTATTCACATTTTACAGTTTAAGAAACCAAGGTAGAGAATAGAAAGGTCATTTATCTTGGGTTATACAGCTAAGTTGAATCTGGGCTTCGTGTGCAGGTCAGTGTGACTTGGAATCCTTGGTCTCTTTGCCATTGGGAGGGCTGGGGATACTTCTTATGGAGCAGGGGAGCAAGGACTTCTGGTGTGCATGGATGCTGATTGGAGTGTCCATGGGGAACCCATGCCCTTCCTTTGTTCCTTGATTCAGTGACATCAATGCCTCTCCAGGTCACAAGACATCTGGTACCCCATCTACAAATCCTGAGTCCCCTTTGATGGTGACTTGTATTCCACCTAAGAAAGTTGAATCTCCTCTGCAGATCCTGGGGCAAAGTGAGGGACATCCAGTGGAACACACACTTGGCCACAACCTTAGGCCCCAAAGCTCAGGGACAGAGACTTCAATGACCACCAGGGTTAACACCTTTAGAGGCTTTAAGCTCTGAACAGATTGCACACCCCCTGCCCCCCATTGGCCATATATAATTAAAATTAAAACAATACTAACCCATAAAGTACGTGTAAGGAAATCCAACGAGTTTTGATTTTTTCCAAGATACTACTTTGATGCTTGAAAAAATATATAAAATTCTTTCATTTTTTTTTTTCACTTTCTGTCTCATCTGCGCACATGGTGTGCACGTGCCCGCCATTTCCAGTATCGCGCTGCCCTCAGTGTCGGCCCCACTTGCCACCGAAGCACTCCATTGTCACCTCCTCTCTGATACTGACTTCTGGACGTGAGTCCTGCACTGCCCTCCCCAGCTCTGTTTGCCTCTGCTAACCTTCCAGCATCTTGGTTGGGAAGGACTGTTGATGAATAAAGGGTCAAGCACTCCTCTAAGCCTTGCTTGCCAAAGTGTGGTCAGTGAAGCAGAGCAGCAGCAGCAGCACTTGGTAGCTTCTTATAAACACAGAATCCCAGGCTCTACCCCAGACCCACTCAATCAGAATTTAAGGCTGCACAACTTGCACTGGTATGCTGTCTGCACATCACAGTTGCTGTTCTAAGGCAGTGATGCTCAAAGTGTGCTTCCTGGACCAGCAGCATCAGTAGCCCCAGAACTTATTAGGAATCTAAATTCTTAGGCCCTACCCTAGTTCAACTAGATAAAAATTCTATGGGTAGGGTCAGCAATCTGTGTTTTCATAAGCCCTCCAGGTGGTTCTGATAGGTCCTAGAGTTTAAGAAGCACTGTTGCTCTAAGATACATGAAGCAGGAAGCTCTTGCAGAAAAGTCTCAGGCCCTTGGATTTCCCCAACCCCACAAAGATAAGTAGCAGGCAGGCTGCAGCATTCAAATGGGATCCTGTACTATATGGATGATTATTTACACATCTGGGGTAGACTGGGAAATGGTGCTATCAGTATTTGGGAGATTTCAAGAGGCTGTCATCTATTGAGCACCTACTGAAGGCTGGGGACACAACCATAGGCATCGTCATCTAATTTCAGTCTGTCCTGTTAAGAATTAGTCCACCACCTCCTTTAAAGATGAGGAATCTGTGGCTCAGTGAGATTAAGTGAGAAATGGAGGGTTTGCCCCCAGACCTGTCAGACTTCAAGTCCAATGCCTTTTCCATAGAACCTCTGCTGCCTAGACTCCAGTGTTTCAGAAACATTAAGAGTGTTTACCCTGTGCCAGTTGTAGTTATAACTGCTTTACCAATATTAAGTCATTTAATCCCACAGCACCCCACTGCACAGATGAGGAAATGGAGGCACAGAGAGGCTAACTTCCTTGTCCAAGCTTTCACAGCTAGGAAGTGGTAGAGCCAGAATTCCTATCTGGGCAGAGGGGTGCCAGAGGCTGTGCCTAAAAGCCAGAGTTCATTTGCTGTCCTTTTACAAGCCAAGTACAGGTCAGGCAATGGGAACAAAAGAGGGAGTTTGTTGGCCTTGACAGGTTTATTGAGGTGGTTTATGTTTTGTTTCCCCAATTTCCAGCTCAGCTGTTTCACTTACATTCCGTTCATCCCTGGCAGGGTCAGCCTGGGGCTGAAGGCCCCTCCTAGCTCAGTCCAGGGCTCTCCCACTACGTTCCCTAACCCCCTGAAGGTCCCCTATAGGTATCACCCTCAGCTCAGACTGGTCCACTGATCTTCCTGCCTAGCATTCAGTTGGCCAGCCCACAGCCCCCAACTAGCCAGAAAAGCAAGAAATAAGAATCATATAGGTCCTGGTATCCTTAGGGAAGAGCATTGGATGGCAGCCAGATGGATGCCTTCTCCCAATCTTCCCATGTTTCAGTTCAATTCAGTCACTCAGTCGTGTCTGACTCTTTGTGATCCCATGGACTGCAGCATGGCAGGCCTCCCTGTCCATCACCAACTCCCAGAGTTTACTCAAACTCATGTCCATAGCGTTGGTGACGCCATCCAATCATCTCATCCTCTGTCGTCTCCTTCTCCTCCTGCCTTCAATCTTTCCCAGCATCACGGTCTTTTCAAATGAGTCACCTCTTCACATCAGGTGGCCAAAGTATTGGAGTTTCAGCTTTAGCATCAGTCCTTCCAATGAATATTCAGGACTGATTTCCTTTAGGATGGACTGGTTGGATCTCCTTGCAGTCCAAGGGACTCTCAAGAGTCTTCTCCAACACCACAGTTCAAAAGCACCAATTCTTTGGTGCTCAGCTTTCTTTATGGTCCAACTCTCAAATCCATACATGACCACTGGAAAAACCATAGCTTTGACTAGACAGACCTTTGTTAGCAAAGTAATGTCTCTGCTTTTTAATATGTTGTCTAGGTTGGTCATAACTTTTTTTCCAAGGAGCAAGAGTCTTTTAACTTCATGGCTGCGGTGACCATCTGCAGTGATTTTGGAGCCCCCCAAAATAAAATCTGTCACTGTTTCCATTGTTTCCCCATCTATTTGTCATGAAGTGATGTAACTGGATGCCACGATCTTAGTTTCCTGAATGTTGAGGTGTTTTTTTTTTCAGTTCTACCAGTTTATTGCTACCAATCCATCTCCCTCCACCATCATGCACGTGTGCTCAGTAATGTAGCCCCACGGACTGCAGCCCACCAGGCTTCTCTGTCCATGGAATTTTCCAAGAATACTGGAGTGGGTTGCCATTTCCTTCTCTGTGAATGTTTAGTTTGAAGCCAACTTTTTCACTTTCCTCTTTCACTTTCATCAAGAGGCTCTTTAGTTCTTCTTCACTTTCTGCCATAAGGGTGGTGTCATCTGGATATCTGAGGTTATTGATATTTCTCCTGGAAATCTTGATTTCAGCTTGTGCTTCATCCAGCCCAACATTTCTCATCATGTCCTGGTTTCCCACCCCTTTCTCCACTGGACTCCTACATGCCCAGGAGCACCAGGTTCCCAGCCTTGTACAGGTCCTTAACTGCCTGCTTCCTGTACTGACAAGTGGGAAGATGGGCTGCTGGACAGCCAGACAAGCTAATGGGTCCACTGGCCTTCATGAGAGTGCCTGGGGCTATGGCCCTCCTCCCAGTAGTAATGAGATGCTTCCAACTGACATCTCTGCAGTGACTAAAGGTTTATGAAAACTTCTCAGAGCATTCTCTCAGTTAATCGTCATAACCACCTTGTGAGAAAAGCATTCTTACCCTGATTTTTCAGGTGAGGAAACCATTGAGGTACAGAGAGCAAAGCAACAGAATAGAACTTACACAGGACTGCTTACACTGTCCTGGGCCAATATGGTACTCTATCTACACTTCTGTAAACCCAAGCTCAATTCTGTTCAGGTGGTATTAGGGCCAACTTCTTGAGAAATGAAGTGGAGTAGCTGGTCCAGCTGAGAAACCTCCAGGAGGCTGGCCATGCTTTGTGGTGATTAGTCTCAGGGACCCAGGCAGCCCTATTCTGTTGCCTCTTGCTTGTGGTTCTCCTGGGAGGAGTGGAGGATGGACTGGCTGCCGTGGTCATGCTGCCAGAGGTGTCTCATCTCCCTGGAGGCCCCCTTCCCTGACCCCAAGTCCTGTCACCTGTGACAACTATTCAATCAAGGACAGAGGGCTCTCAGTTGCCACCTAGTCTCTCATCCTTCTCACTAGGTCTGATCTTTCCCAATTAACACTTTGAGTGCTCTCCATTGAAACCTATTCTTTTGGCCACAAAGCCACCCACCTCCATCTTCTATCCAAAAACATCTCCCCTTTACCCTCACATCAGAACTAGAACTTGTGTCTGCCTTTAGCAACTCTCTCTAGTGGATGATCTGCTTTTACCTTTTTCCAGCGTGGCTTCTAGAGGCAGTAGGGAGACTGCTGTAGAAGTCCATGTTTACAATTGCTGTTTATGGCCCAGGGCTCTCATGCCTACTTCCAATGCCTCATCTTCCACAGAGAGCCACGTTATTGCTGTCAGAAAGAGTGATGAATCTTCCCGAGTTATATTATATGGTGGATGTTACTGTAAGGTATAGTTTGGGCCGAGGCAGAAAAGAAGGAGAGAGAAATAGCATTTGTAGTTGGGCAGGAGGTGATAAGTCCCAGAAACTCTTCTCCCCTTTCTCAGTCTCACTGCCCACCAGAAAATATTGGCTGGTCTTCAGTTAACACAGCACCAGGCCCCTGGCCTTTCTCTCCATCTTGGCCCCTGCTGCCTTCCCCATTGGCTTCAGCATCCTCATAGACGTTCCTCAGCCCAACTGCCAGCCACCCTACAATCCCCGTAACCTCATCTATGCATCCTCTCCAAAGAAGCTTCCCACTGGCTTAGCTACATCCTGAGCCTTGTCTTTACTTGGGAAGACTTCAGCCCCAAGATTTTCAGTCCTTGGCTCCTCTACCTCCATCCTTCAGATGACCAGCACCTTCATTCCTCCTAAACCTGGTCTTGGTTCCAGTGCTTGGCACTGGTCTGTTAAGTAACTGATTTTTGGATAAAGGGGAAAAAAATAAGTTGATCCCCTCAATTCTGAGCATTTCAGTCCCTCGCTGCCATTCCCTACTCTGTTCTCCCAGCTCTCAGTACTTTTCAGGCCTCTTTCACCTCCCTGCGTCGTCTGCTCTAGATCCTGATGCCAGCCATGACCTTCGTGGTTTGAAGCCATTCAAGCTTTGCACACCTTCTGCTCGTGCTGCTGTCCCCAGCCCTGACTGGTTAGCTCCTAGCACTTATAAGTTTGCCAGCCTCAATGGGAGGTCCTTGCTGACACTGATGTTCCACAATCCTTTAACTCATCCCATGGAGACTGCAGTTCTCATTTTCTACTTTGTTTACATTACAGCTTTATGGCTATACCCCTCCTAATAGTTGGCTTTCAATTTTGCTAAGACAAAGGCTGTCCATCTCAGAATTTTTCTGTATGTCCTCCATCCAAGTCTCTTTCTCTCTCTCTCCCCTCCTCCCTCTGTCCCTTACTTTCTTCCTCCTTTTTCCTTTTGTCTCCTAGGGAGACATGTCTATCCTCTGCTCCATACTGAACCTCTAACTCCATCAATTATTTTCTTTTTCCTGTATCTCCATCTCTCCCCCTCATTTGAGTGTTGTTTCCTCCTCAGCCTACGAGGATTTTTAGCTTTCCCTCATCCTTCAAAGAAACCCTCCCTTGACCCTGCCTCCCTCTTAAGCTATCATCTTCTCTCTCGCCTTCCCTTCTCAGCCAAACTTCTTGGGAGCCTTGTCTCCCCTCACTATCTCTGCTTCCTAACCTCCCACGCTTTCCTTCATCTACTGCATTATGGTCCTCTCCCTCTTGCCTGTAATTGCTCTTTAAAGATCACCAATAGCTTCCTTGTCAGCAAATCTAGTGGCCTTTTCTAATCCTCACATCTGACCCTGCCACACATCCCTTCCTGCTTGCCATTGTCTCTTCCCTTGGCTTGGAGACACCAAATGGCTCCAGATCTCTTGCATTTTGTGACTCCTTTACTCTCTACTCTTGCCACACATGAGTCACTTTTGCTCTAGATTTTGTCTTTGTCTTCTTCTTTCTCCACACTCTCTCCACAGCAATCATGTCCATTCTCTTGCTTTCAGTTATTCTGATCACATCCCATTATTTTTCACTAGTCCTGATCATTTATTCAGTTCCAGACTGAATTCAAGTCCCAAGGTGCCCACTGGGCATGTTCATTTTAATGTCAGGCAGGGACCTCAGATTTAATGCCTCAAGCTTGAAGGTACCACCTTTTCCTTCAAACTGTTACCTTTCCTTATTGTCCAGTTTCATAAATGGCACAATCATCTAGTTAGTTAATAGAGCCCCAAACCTCATCATTGCCTCCTTCCTTCCTCTCACCACCCACATCCAATCCATCACCAAGTCTTATCATATCTACTTCCTCAATATCTCTCCAGTTTGTTCCCTTCTCTCCAGGCCTATTTTCTATTTTCCTTCATTCCTTCTTTCATTCAGCAGTCATTGGATTCTCTGTGAAGTCACTGTACCAGATTCTGGGGAAATCATGTTGAACAAGACTGTTGAGGTGTCTGCCCTCATGACATAGTCATACTACTGGGGAAACAGACAGTGAAAAGACAAATGAACAAACATATAAGGAGTTTCAAAGGCAGCAAACGCACGGCTGTGGTAGAGAACAACAGGCGGATCTATTTTAGGTGTTTAGAGAAAGCCTTTTTAAGGAGGTGCTATTTAAGCTAAGACCTGAAGACTGTCAAAGAGCCAGCAATGCAAAGAGCCACAGAGTCAACTTTCCAGGCACAGGGACCAACGACTGGCTCTTTCAAGGCCAGAAAGAGCTGAGCATGTTACAGAGTAGAAAAGATGCCACTGTGGCTGAAGTGAAGAGAAGGAGGGGGAAGCAGGGACCACACCTTGAGGGGCACTGTAAACCAGAGAAAGACGCTTGCATTTGATTCCAAGTAAAATCCAAAACCACCGCAAGGTTGTAAGTTAGCGAGAGGTGTCATCTCATAACACATTTGGAAAAACTACGACTCAGCCATTTTGAGGAGAAGAAGATGGCAACCCACAACAGAATTCTTGCCTAGGAAATCCCATAGACAGAGGAGCCTGGGGGTGGGGGGTACAGTCCATCAGGTTGCAAAGAGTTGGACACACCTGAGTTTACTAACAGCTATTGTCAGGAGCCTAGACTGCCGCAGGCTAGGAGAAGTAGCAGGAGAGTGGAGAGGAGACCTGTGCAGCTGTCCATGAGCTAGAAATGGTGATGGTGGGGGCAAGTGGAGAGAGGGGGACAGATACTTGAGGTAGAATAGAATCTGTCAATAGACTGAATGTGGGGAGTGAGGGGAAGAAAAGAATCAAGTAGGACTCCTGGCGTTTGGGACTGAGCAACTAGTAAATGGTGCTAAGATGGGAAGACTGGAGGAGAAACAGGCTTCCAGCTGAATTCATATTTTTTCCCTTTGGACATGTTTAATTTGGGTTTTTCTTTAAGCATTAAGTGAAGATATAAAGTAGGTCATTGGTTAAATGAGGCTGGAGATCAGGGAGGTTTGGGATGGACATGAACATTTGGGAGTGACAGACATATATGTAGCATTTGAAGCCATGAGAATGGATGTGCTCACCTCAGGAGGGAGTGCGGAGAGGAGACGAGAGTTTGGATAGAGAAGGAGTGAACGGAGGGGCCAGTGAGGGAGGAAAAAACCAAACTAGGACAGTGTGTTGTCCCTTGAGAGATGAAACATTTTACAGAAGGAAAAAGTCAATCAGCATTGGGGGTGTCTGCTGAGAGGTGAGGTCAGATGGAGCCTGGTTGAAGCCAGCCCATGTGGAGCATCTGCTGTGTACCAGGCACTGAGCACAGGGCCTTAACAGGGGTACATATATACAATGGAATATTACTCAGCCATAAATAGAAAAAAATAATGGCATTGCATCAACCTTGTGAGGTAAGTGCTATGATTATCACCTCCACTTCAAAGATTAAGAAATTTAATGCCAGAGAAGTTAAGTATTTTTCTCAAGGTCATACAGTTGGGTAGTGGTAGATCCAGGGCTCAAATGCAAGCATGCTGACTCTAGAAGCCCTGTCTTAATAACCACACTGAACTGCTTGTCATAATATCAGCTTCCAGAAGCATCTGCTGGATTTGGCAATCTGGCAGTTGTTGGTGATCTTGACAAGAGAGACTTTAGTGAAGGGGTAAAAGCCAGACTGCAGTGACTGACAGATGAATGGACCCTCAGGAAGCAGAGATGGAGTGTAGATGGCTCTTTTGAGAAATTCTATGAAGGAAAGCATAGATGTGGGTCCATAACTGAAGGGAGATATGGATCAAAGGGAAGTCTAGTCTTTAAAAAAAAATTTCTTTTTTCCCTTCCCTCTCCTTTTGTCATCTTTCTTCCCTAGTCACCTCCCCCGCCCCATTTTTGTTGAGAAGGAATTTATGGAAAGTATGTCTTTGTTAAAGGGAATGAGACAGAGAGTGAAAGGAGCTACCCCCCAAAATCTTGGGAAGGTGAGAAGGGTGGGCTCTAGAGTACAGTTTGAAGGGTTGGTCTGAGATAGGAGGAAGGCCTTGTCTTCTTTTTTTTTTTTTAATTATTTATTTTAATTGAAGGATAATTGCTTTAGAATATTGCTTTGGTTTCTGCCATACATTAACATGAGTTACCCATCGGCATACCTATGTCCCCTCCTTCTTGAACTTCCCTCCCACCTCCCACCCTTTCTCACCCCTCTAGGTTATTACAGAGCCTTGGCTTGAGTTCTCTGAGTCATATAGCAAATTTCCATTGGCTGTCTATTTTACATATGGTAGTGTATATGCGGAGAAGGCAATGGCACCCACTCCAGTACTCTTACCTGGAAAATCCCATGGACGGAGGAGCCTGGTGGGCTGCAGTCCATGGGGTCGCGAAGAGTCGGACACGACTGAGCGACTTCACTTTCACTTTTCACTTTCATGCATTGGAGAAGGAAATGGCAAGCCACTCCAGTGTTCTTGCCTGGAGAATCCCAGGGACGGGGGAGCCTGGTGGGCTGCTGTCTCTGGGGTCACACAGAGTCGGACACGACTGAAGCAACTTAGCAGCAGCAGCAGCAGTGTATATGCTTCCATGCTACTTATTATCTACCTGGCAAGGATCTCATTCAAAATTGATGGAGAAATCAAAAGCTTTACGGACAAACAAAAGTTAGGAGAATTTAGCACCACCAAACCGGCTTGTCTCCCACTTTGATGAGGAAAGAAGGAGGAGTTGGGCTACGGAGTTTGTGGGGAGAAAAGGAAGTTCCTGTCTGATGGTGCTCATTTTCTCAGTGCATAATGAGGTGAGGTTATCAGCAGTGAGGGTTGGGGGCTTGGGAAGAAACATCAGGACTGACTCATATCCCCATCAATTGTCCTCTGAGCTAGAGCAGTAGTCTCCTCCCTGCTTCTACCTTTAAATTTACTTATACCTCCAATCTCCACACAAAAGTTAAGTTACTCTCCTGAAAGATTAGAAAGTTTAACCCCTGCTCCAAAACCTTCAACGTCTTTACCTGTGTCCTCCTCTGCCTGTAATGCCTTCTCCATGGCTCACCACTATATATTGAAGCCTTCTCTGGAACTCTCCAGGTGGATACAACCTCCCTATCCAGATGGAACTGACCACTTCTCATCCTCTGTGATCAACAGATCTACAAGCCTGGCTCTGAGCCCTCTGAGAGCAGGTACTCTACTATATTCACCTCCGTGCTCCTTCCATGTCAACTCAGTGCCTTGTTCATAGTAGATGCTCTACTGTATGTTTATAAATGTACATTGACCTGAGAACATGCATGAGAGTTGACAGACCAGGCTTCTGGTCTTTTTCCCTTCCTGTGTCTTGGTTTCCATCTTTGTAACATGAGTGGATGGGACCTGATGGTTTCTAATGCCTCAGTCCTGATACTTTATGCCTCCACTATTGGTGAAATTGCCTGACCCTTCTAGGACACCATTGACATTGCCAATCTATAACCTAAGTTTACAAGCCTCTGGATGAAGAGGGATGACTTTTCAACCTACATGTCAGCCTCTTCCTGAATCAGCCCTTCTGGCTAATAATAATAATATCCAGAATTGTTTGAGCATTTCCTGTGTTCCATGCTAAGATATTTGTGGGTTTTTTCCTTGTGTAATCCTCACAACAATCATGAAAGTCACATTTTACAGATGAGGAAACTGAGGTTTGATGAGGTTGGGTAATCTGCCACACAGGAAAGCAGCAGGGTTGGGATTCTGACTCGGGCTTTCTACTTTCTTAGCCCTGTCCTTAACCACTCTGCTGGGTGCTTGCCTCTAACAGTGGTCTCCACTATGACTGCACATTAGATTCATCTGACAGGTTTTTAACTTATTGATGGCTGGATCATAGAGATTCTGACTCAGTTGGTCTGGGGTACAGTCTGGTCCTTGGGGATTTTTTGAAGCTCCCTAGGTGATTCCATTGTGCAGCCAAGATTGAGACTACTGACCTAGAAACCCAGCCCTCAGGTCTGAAGCTAATCTTGACCTGGGCCACCTCAGCCCCAACAGGTTTTGGGGAAAACAGTGGGGAATGGAGGTTGAGATAGAGTCAAGACCCAGGGCCAGGAATGGAGGAGGAGTGGTGTGATGGGAAAGGATCTGGAATTCCTCTTATAATAGGCTGGTGCTCAGCAGGCACTATAGAGAGAATCTTGTCAAACTTGTGTCCATTGTGACTTCCTTGCCCACCCCACACAGGCATACATGGGCCCTAACCATAAAACTTGCTGTCCAAGGGGAGTGTATATCTTCCTCCCAGGGTTGATCCTCTTAAATCCCCCTCCCCACCCAAAGCCTTGGATGCTGCTTCCCATGTGCTTAGACCCTGGCTAGAACACTGTTGTCAGTACAGAGTATGTAGAATCCTATGACTCTGTTGTCAACAGACAGTCACGCACCCCCTGGCCTCTTGTCACTGGACATGCCTCTATACTGAGTCTGACCAAGTTAAGGGTTTACATCCCATTGGACCAAGCTTCCTGCTTGGGAATCAGGTTCCTGGCCTCATGTTCCCCAGGGACTGGTCTTCTTCCTCCCCACCAGTCCTGATGGCCAAGGTCACAGCAAGCCTTACACACAAGCCCACCCAAGTTATGATACGACAGGGTCAGGCGATTTCTTTCCAGAGGACTGGAGTGTTCTTTTGAAAGCAGTGCCAGGCCAGGGCAGTCTTCTGCCCCTAGAAACTGGTCTCTGCATGCATGCATGCCAGGGTGGGGTACCCTTCAGGTGGAGAGGGCCTGGTCAAGGGAGGAAGGCTGGGAACTGCTGGGTGGGCCAGGTGGGTGTGGAGGAATTCTCTGTCCAGCTGCACATCTTTATTCATAATGCTTGATTGTTCCTGGCTAGGGAGCTGATCATGCTGTGTTGGGGCGGGGGGAGCCCTGGGCAGGCGGGCAGGCGGTGGGCTCACTCGGCTCCCTTCTTCTGTAACTGCAGTGGGAGTGGGGGTGGCCATGAGCCCAGGGTTCTCAGGCTGCTCACAGCTGGTCCCGATTTGTGGACAATGGGAACTCAGCTCACAGTGCATATCCCATCCGAGCCCCCAGCTCAGTCCGGGACTGCTGGAAGGCTTGCACAGGAATGTGGAGTGGAAAGGCTCACAGAGCATGCTGCAGAAGAGACTTCGAGGAAAAACTCTGCCAGAGAGGGGAGGGGAGCAGTGTGGGAGAGGGCGGTGGGAATGGGGTATGCCAGCTGACTTCTGCCCACTGACCTTGCTGAGCCAGGCAGGGCCTCAGCAGTGATCTCCACTTCTGCAGCCTTGAAGCTCGTGTTGCCTCCCCACTGGGGGAGGGGTGCCAGCTAACACCCTTATAGAATCAGGGACTCAGCCAAGGGCACACAGAATCTGCAGCACATCCGGGATTGGCAGCCAGGAGATCAGACCCCAGGCCAAGCCATTCCTGCTCCTAGAGCTGGCTACTCCCAGTGCTGAAGCTCCAGTACCTGACTCAGTGCCCAGGCAGCCTGAGCCTTTATGGACCCAGCTCCCACGGCCTGCCAGAGAGTGCAGGGAAGAGCCTGAGGGTGACATGGAGTCCTGTGGTCCCGGCCCAGCTCCCCTAGGATGGTGACTCCCTCCATCCCCTCTGCCCTGCCAGGCCCGGGGCATCTGGGCTGTTCTGAGGGGATCTAGATCTGGGCTGAGCCAGATGGGGTGGGGGAGATGTGGGGAAATGGAGACGGAGGAGTAATCATAATAGCCCAGCATGTTCTCATCACAGCAGAAAAAAAATTGCAACTGTGGTGATGGATGTTAACTAAATTTATTATGGTAGTCATTTTTCAATATATATGTCTATAAATAAATCATTATGTTGTACATCTAAAACTAATACAATGTTATACATCAATTATATCTCAATTTTAAAAATAGTCCAATATATTGAGCATCTAGCATGTGCCAGGCACAGTTTCTAAGTGTTGTATACATATGATCTCGAGTCATCATCACAGGCACATACGAGGCAGCTGTGGTCATTAACTCCATTTTAGAGATGAGAATAGTAATGTTTAGAAAGGAGAGATAACTTGCTCAAGGTCTTATAACTAGTGATTTACAGGGCAGAGATCTGAATCCAGGACCATCTGACTCCCAGATGAAAGTTCTTACCATTTAGCTGTTCTTATGAATGCTTCAGGCTATAAGAGCTTTTGAAATGGCATCTAATTCATGTCCTTGAACTAGAGGAGGAGTCTCAATGCCCACCCCAAAGGCACAGATTGAAGTTAATTTTTTTTAACTTTTTATTCTACAGTGGAGTTGCTCAGTCACGTCTGACTCTTTGCAAACTCATGGACTGTAGCCTACCAGGCTCCTCCATCCATGGAATTTTCCAGGCAAGAGTACTGGAGTGGGTTGCCATTTCCTTCTCCAGGGGATTCTCCCGACCCAGGGATCGAACTCAGGCCTTCCGCATTGCAGGCAGATGCTTTACCGTCTGAGCTACCAGGGAAGCCCATTCTGTAGTGGAGTATAGTTAATTAACAATGTTGTGTTAGTTTCAGGTGTACAGCAGAGTGATTCAGTTATATATATACATGTATGTATTATTTTTCAAATTCTTTTCCCATTTAGGTTTTACAGAATATTGAGCAGAGCTCCCTGTGCTCTACAGTAGGTCCTTGTTGGTTAACCATTTTAAATAGAACAGTGTGTACATGTCGATCCCAAACTCCCAATCTATGCCTCCAATATGTTGGCCACCTGATGAGAAGAACTGACTCATTGGAAAAGACCCTGATTCTGGAAAAGACTAAAGGCAGGAGAAAGGGACGACGAAGGATGAGATGGTTGGATGGCATCACGGACTCAGTGGACATGAGTTTGAGCAAGCTCCAGGAGTTGGTGATGGACAGGGAAGCCTGGCGTGCTACAGTCCATGGGGTCACAAAGAGCCAGACACGACTCAGCACTGAACTCAACTAAACGATGCCTCCCCGACCAATTCTGTCCCTCCTCCCCATTCACTCTCTAGGTCTGTAAGTCTGTTTCTGTTTTGTAAATAAGTTCATTTCTATCATTTCTTTCATATTCCACATGTAAGATATAGTCAGACAGAGAAAGAGAAATATCATATGAAGTTAAATCTTTAAAAGCCCTGTGGGGAGCTGGCAAATACCCTGTGAAGTACCCTCCTGCCTGGAGATGGCAGCCCCTGCTCCAGAGAGAGCAGGGGAACACAGGTCACTTGTCTTGCAGATGGAGAGGCTGAGGTCAGCCCGTGAGGAGGAGGAATGGGGTAGACATTCCAAACATCTCCCCAAGGCTAAGCTGGAGTGTTGTGAAAGGCAAGCTTGGCACCAAGCTGGGCTCCTGCTTTGGGAGAGGTAAGTTACTAAGAGACCAAGAATTCTGAGAGAGAGAGAGTAAACTAGAGTTAGTTCATTAGGAATATTTGGGACCTTTGTAAAGACACAGGGGCCTCCCTGCCCCGGGCAGCTTTGTCTGTTGCCTAAGCAATCGTCCATTAAGGCGGCCTGGGCTGGTGATGGGGCACAGGCCAGCAGGCCCCCAGCCCCTGTGCAGTGCTCTGGGAACAGCTCAGCTGGGTCTAAGCCTGGGAGGGCACTGGCCAGAGGCAGAGGTAGGCAGTGGAGGAACCCTTCTGTGCCCAGGTTCTACACAGGGTGCTCCAGATTCATCCCACCAACATTGCAAAGTGGATGCACTTCATGTGGCTCATGTGGACCCTGAGGTCCTAAGAGGGGATTAGCCGGAGGCCACAGAGTTCCTGAATTGCCGAGCCAGGATTGGAAGTTGGGCTGTGCTTGGTCCTTGGGCCAGCAGCCCTGGGTACTAGAAGGGAGGCCTGGGTTTCCGTGCCTACCTCTGACCTGGCCGGGCTGGGCCAGGGCAGGGCTGAGCTCGAGGAAGAGAGCTGCAGGCTGCCAGGAGGGAGAGCTGTGTGTGTTTGTGTGTCTCTTTGTGGGCGTGTATGTGCCTGTGCGTTTCTGTGTGTGTGTCTCTCCCGGCGGCTGTTCTGCTTCCTCAGCAGCCTTTCCCTCCCCCCTCCACTTCGTTTCTCTTTCTTCTTCTCCTTATTCCTCATTGTCGTCTTCTTTTTTTTAATGAGACTTAATTAGCGTCGAGTTCCTCCTCCAGCTCCCTCTCCGCCCCCTCCCCGCCCTTGCCCTCCCCTCCCTCTTCTCCCTTCTTCCCGAGGTACAGGCCAAACGATCTGACAAATGCACTTGAGAACAAAGCACCAGGCTAATTCGAGGCCTGCTCAGGAAGCAGGAGCTGAGCTGAGATAATGGGTCTGAAATAGCCCAGCATGATTATGCTTCCTCAGCCTGTGGCCAGGCGGGTGCAGGCTCGGGCGGGCAGGCGGGTGGTGGGTGGACGGATAGGCGCCAAACGCCACTTGCCTGAGTTCCCGCCCATGAGACCCTCCAGGCCCAGTCCTGATCTCTTCCTTTAAAGCCTTCCTGATGCCCCCAGGGGTGGGGGGTGAGGACCATCTTTCTGCAGCAAAGTTAGTTCTCCACTGGCCTTCCCAGGAGCCTCTATCCCTCCTGGGGACCTTCAGACCCCAGAGGGACAATCGCAGATCAGCAGAGGGGCGGACACTGGACCACAGTCACCTGACAGGTTGATGGCAAAGGCGCATCAAGGATCCAAGAGGCCAGGCCCCCTGGCCTCAATTCGTCTATCTTGGTGGTACTGTCCCCATCCCAACTTGGCAAGACGGGAGTGTGAGGGGTCATTATAGAGCAGGGCTTGAGCCCCTGGTCAGAGCCCTCTAGGAACTCGAGAATTGGGAAATATGGAGCCCTCTGAGATGTCCAGAGAATAAGGGGTAGCTGGGTGTGTTCTGACATCCCAAGCAAGACAAGACTGGCATGGTGCCCACCAGAGGGGTGGGTCAGATGTCACTTGCATATTCTCTGCCTTGGCTTCCTGGAGCTTGTCCAGAACTTGAGGTCAGACTGAGGGAGGAACATTCAGGAGGATGGGACAATGATGAGCAGGAATCACGCTCCACAGCCCCTACCCCATCCAATCCCCCTGACTCTGGTGCATGCTTTCATTCTGATCCAGACATGGCCTGGAGGCCTGAAATGAGAACAGTCACGGATCTTTATTCCCTAGCCCAGTTGAGTTCACTGCCCTTCCCAGACCTAGCGACCAGTGACCTGTGTGTGGACATGTATTCATTTTGCTTCATTCATTCTCCCGATATGCATTTCTTAAGCTCCTCCCAGCACCAGGCTCAGTGCCAGGCCCTGGGAACTCAAAGGCAAATTGGACAGAGGCCCTACTCTCAGGGGCCTTTAGTCTGGTGGGGGTGACAGACAAAAACCTGAGCGAATACAGTACAATGAGATCCGTGTGGTGACAGTTGGAGTCCAAGAAGCTGTGAGAGCTGAGAGGATCTCAGGGCAGGGGCTTAGGGAAGGCTTCACAGAGGAGGTAACATTTGAACTAGGCTTTAAAGATGAATAGGGCTCTGCCAGGGTAAAGATGGAGGGGCTAGAGATTTGCTCCTTTCAAGGCACAGGGGAACTGGAATGTGAAGTGCTAAACCAATGTGTTTTAATGTCTTAATGCTTGTTTACAACCCCAGGATCCTGGGGTTGGAAGGAGGCAGATGAACAGGAACAGTTGGGCTGACCAAATGGGCCCCACACTCGCATGCAGGCCTGCTGGGCCACTGCCCCTACCCTGAGAGTGATCTGACCTGACACAGGACTTCAAGTTCACTCCCTCTTCAGAGCAGCAGAACTGACCTTTCTATTCCTCCATCAATCCTTAGCCCTAACCACAATGCTGGAATTCAGACCTCAGCCTTTGACTCCTATTCTCCAAACAGAACTCTAGGCCTTAGCCTTTTGGTTTACATTGTACACTTTATTTCTGACCCTGTTGTGCCAACCTGCCCTCAGTCCCACATCCCCTCTCTAACCACCAGAGTCCCAGAGATGCCCTTGCCATCTGCACAATTGCTTTAGATGTAGCTGGCTATGGAGTAAGCACCTTCTTTTGGTGCTTTTCCACCTCTTGAACTGTTGCAGAACTTAATATAACCTTCCTGGCTTTTCCTGAAGCAAGATCTCTGAAAGAGCCCAGTCCGGGCTTTCTGAGCATGAATTAGAATTCTCGGGCTGTCTCCCAGAGCTACTGTATATGGTTGCACAGGTTGCAAACTGCACAAAGGTATCTGCCCGAGAGTGTGAGTGAGGGCTGAAATCCAGCCTGCCTTCTCTTTGCCAATCATATGCACATGGGTGCATGCTGCACCCCTTTTCTACTTAGCACAGAGGTGCTGAATGCCGTGAGTGGTCCCTCCTCTCCTCCCTCTGCCTCCACCATGACCCATCTTCATCTTTGCATTGGAGAAAGGAGATGGGAGATGGTGAACTCTGCAAGGCCCTTTCAGCTGAGAAACCTAGGTTTGTGAGCTGCAACAAATATCTGGTGAGCAGGGCCAGCTCCAGGACAGAGGCTGTTCCGGGCTGTGCAAAGGGACTGTGAGTGAGGATTAGTGAGAGGAAATGAAAATTGGGGATGGCCCTCAGGGGAATTGACTGCAGATGATGTCAGAGAGGAGGCTGCCTCCTGGAGAGCAAGGGACCCAAATGCAAGGCTGCAGAGATGGGGGTGGGGGCAGGGAGGTGTGGGAAGGAGGGGGCTATCTCCAGTGTCCCCAGCAGTTATGCAGGCAGCTACCTTCAAGGCCCAGGCCCCAGTCGGCCCACCTGGCTTCCTGACCCCTAGCCGCCTCCTGGCTCTTCTGGCACCTTGGGAGCTGAGGAGCCGCATTCCTGTGGAGGCCTCCAAGGACCCTGGGTGGAAGGCAGGGAAGAGGGAATCATGAGGACAGGGTCTTACCTCCTGGAAGCACATTTCCCAGCTGGCAAAAGGACTCACTCTTCCAAACATGGATATAGTCTCTCAGCCATGTTACAAGACGTGTGTGCCGTGTGTGCTTAGTCACTCAGGTGTGTCCGATGCTTTGCGGCCCCATGGACTGTAGCCCGCTAGGCTCCTCTGTCCACGGGGATTCTCCAGCCCAGAATACTGGAGTGGGTTGCCGTTTCCTTCTCCAGGGGATCTTCCCGACCCAGGAGTAGAACCAAGGTCTCCTGCATTGCAGACAGATTCTTTACCGACTGAGCTACCAGGGAAGCCCATATTACAAGATAGGTATTATTATTACTATTTTTTCCCCCATTTCACTCCCCTGTCAGCCATGGACATGAGCTGAGGGCCAAGTGTCACCCGTTAATGATTTCCAAAGCTCAAAACATTCTGTTTTGGAAGGATTAACTCCATTCTGCAGATGAGGAAAACTGAGGTCACATACAACTATTAAATGGGGGAGTTGTCAATGACAGCCTTGGAGCAGAGCAGGGAGGGAGGAATGTTTTGAAAGCAAACAAGAATGCGTATGTGTGTGCTTGTGTGTGTGTATGTGTGTGCATGTTCGGCAAGGGGCCAGGATGCCTCACAGAGCACCCACACCATCTGGTCAGAGAAAGAGAGCTGGGAGGGCCCAGCTTGAAGTGGCTTTGTGATGGGTGGGGAGGGGACTGGGTGGTAGGGGGTCTGCTAGTGTGGCTAGAAGGTTGTGCCATGGAGAAGGGCAGGCTCCATTTATTGATATTTTCCCCTGAGTTTGAAAAGAGCTCTTTCTTCTTTTTCGGAGGCTGGGCTTTCTCTCCAAGGCTCCGATACTGCCTGCCCCTCTCTGGGAGCTCCTCCTGCTCCCAGGTCCCCAGCTGGTGCCCCCAGTATCGCTCCCTAATTCCAGCAGGGCAGGCAGCGTGCCCGCATGCCCAATTGGTTCTTCCAGCACACGCAGGTAATTCATCTCAGCCTCCTTTCCAGGCCCCTGCCCCCAGATGTGCAGTCTTCCCAGCATCCAGAGGCCAGCTCACCCCACCCATATCACCGGCCAGCTGCAGCCCCTCATTTCCCGGAGAAGAGAGAACTAATAAAGGACAGTCTCTGAGCTGCAGCACCTCCCCTCCAATTCTTTCTTGCCACAGCCACCCCATAAAACTGAGGGGAGAGATATAAAGAGAGCAAGTGTGAGTGGAGATAGAGTTTCCATCTGAGGAAGGGAGTGGGGATATGTGGCTAGGGCTGGAACAAGAGTGGGGCCTGACAAAAATGGAAGCCCCTGTTCACAGCCACTTTGGTCCCTATGCCAGCTCCAAAGGAAAGAAGGGTGATATGGGTCGGAAATAGAGGGTGACAAATATGCCAAAGATGATGGGTTCAGTGTGGGCGCCCAGGATGGGGAGTCCTGAGGGCACCCTTACTCCCTTCCCCTTCCTTTCCTGGGTCCCTTCGAACCCAGAAGGAGAATCAGGAGCTCTGGTCTCCAAGCCTAGCTCCACACCAACCCAGAATGACCTTGATCTGCTCCTATACTCTTCTCTGCAGGCCTCAGTCTCCCCAGCTGTGGAATGGGCTCTGCCAACCAGACATTTTTCAAGTCTATGAGTCAGGACAGGGTGTGCTGTTGGTTGTGCTTTGTGGGAACAGGAGGGAAGCCCCTTGTTTCTCACCTTTTGGGCCTTGCCTAGCCCTCAGGAGAAGGTGGGGTCTTCCAGGGGTTTGAGCTAGGTCCTCTGGGATGGGCAGAGTCTGAACTCTGCAGAAGGAATGCTCTGTCTCATTCTGTTCAGGAGAAAGAGGTGGGAAAATCCTTTAGGCTATGAAACCCTCCCTCTCCCCACTCATGGGGTATAATACTCATCCATATATTTACTCAATATTCATTTATTCACTCAGTAATTACTCAACAATTTATTGAGTGCTACATGCCAGCCACTGTTGCAGGCACTGGTGATAAAGCAGTGAATAAATGTGAAAACCCCTGCCCTCATGGAACTGACACTATAGAGAAAGACAGTAAGCAGATATGAACCATAAATCAGAGTTTGAGGATGGGGGCCAGAAGCAAGGCCAAGGGTCTCTGGGCCAGAACCTCTCCTCCCTGGCATTGCTTTCAGAGAGGAGCCCTGTGCCCTTCTCTCACAGCAGCTCCTCTGCCAGCTCTAGGCCAGGTTGGGTTGAGTTCAGGATTTCGGGCTAGAGTGTAAGGACCAATTCTTCGGATCTGAATCCTGGACTAGGAATCCCTTCCTGCCCTGCTTACTGGGCCCTGCCTGCTTGAGATGGACTGAGATTTGCCCTGTGAGTGCAGCCTGAGCTGGCACTGCTGGAGCTCCATCCATGGCCAACACTGACCTTCCTAGTGGTGGGGGCTTGGTCTCCCTTCTGCCAAGAAGGGCATGATAGAGCCCTGGAGTGGGGGTTGTAGGACTAGGCCCTAACCCTTTCTCTGCCATCTACTCCTCAGCTGACAATGGGCATAAGGTTAGTCACCACTTACCTTGCTTATTAGGAAGGTGGCACATGCGAGAATACTTTAGAAACAGTCAAGTTCTTGCCAGAGATTAGTTTATTTGTGTCTGCCTTTGCATGTCTCTGGGTTCTTGTTCAAAGTGGGGCTTCAGTGTTTATCAACAGAGCCTTTGCATTAAGAGAGCACCTGCTCACTCCTTTGCCCAGCACACTCGTGGTTCCAGGAATGGTGTTGGGAAGGGACATCCAGAGCCATTGATCCTTGCTTGGCAGCTCTTACTCTTGCTCTAGATCTGTCATGGGCTGTATGTCCTGGGCCAAGTCCTTTGACTTCTTGGAAACCAAGGGGTCTTGTCTGTGAAGCAGACAGAAGAATCTCTTACTCTGCCCTGCCAGAGGTTTCCAGTGATCATCAAGTCAGAGGTTATCTGAGTACTCAGCCAGTTGTAAAGTGGGGAGTAGATGGCACCAACTCCCAGGCCCCCAGGGCCAACAGGGTGCTAGGCTCCTTCCTGGCTCTCACCTGTCCCTGGGGTCTATCTGGGGTGGTTGTTTCTAGGACTTGATTCAGAAAAGGCTAGCATGGGGGGAAGAGGTTCCCAAGCAGAGTTAGGCCTACTGCCGCCAGTCCAAGCCCTCTCAGCTTGGCCTCAGCCCAGGTGGGAGTCTGGGACTCTGAAAGCATTATCCGCACTTGTTCTGTGTACCCTTGCTCACTCTGGGGAGGGGCCGAGGTGATAGTCATCCTCAGTGCTCACTGAGAAATGGAAAGAGAGAAACGCAGAAAGGGTGCACAACCCAGAGATCCTGATGCAGAGAGAGAGGAACTGCCAGCAGCTGACAGAGGAAAGTGGGAGACAGGGAAACAGTGTACGAGATACAGACAGGCAGAGGGTACCAAGGCAGAGGAACTGAAATCGGGAGAGATTGGCTGCATGTGTGAGAGACAGACAGAAACTGGGAGACTGAGCAACAGATGAGGGTGAGAGCAAGATTTTGGAGAGAGACAGACTGAGACAGAGAGAGATGGAGGGAGCCTGTGAGAGGTTGATAAGTTAGAGAGAGGGCAAGTGTGAGTGCTGCTGTAAACCAAGTGAGTCGCTCAGTTGTGTCTCTTTGCAACCCCATGGACTGTAGTCCATGGAATTCTCCAGGTCAGAATACTGGAGTGGGCAGCCTTTCCCTTCTCCAGGGGATCTTCCCAACCCAGGAAATGAACCCAGGTATTCTGCACTGTAGGCAGATTCATTACCAGCTGAGCCAAGGAGAAACAAATCAGTTTTCCTTCTGCTGCCTCCCCACCAAGGTGTGGGCTGCCAGGCTGGGGGAGCAGGCCTATGCTGGGCAGGGCTAAGCCCCTTGATGTAGGGGAGATGAGTAAGGTGGGCTCACAGCCTCAGAGTCTCCGACTTCCTCAGCCAGGAGAAGCCCCTGGGGCTTGTCCCACCTCCCTGCTTCTTCAGAGGGTGGCTCAGAGTATGGTAGAAGAGGGGCCTATGACCTGGACTTTCAGATGTGCAAGCTGGATTTAGAAAAGGCAGAGGAACCAGAGATCAAATTGCCAACCTCTGTCGGATCATTGAAAAAGCAAGAGAGTCCAGAAAAGCATCTACTTCTGCTTTATTGACTACACCAAAGCCTTTGACTGTGTGAATCACAACAAACTGTGGAGAATTCTTAAACAGATGGAAATACCAGACCACATTACCTGCCTCCTGAGAAATCTGTATGCAGGTCAAAAAGCAACAGTTAGAACTGGACATGGAACAACAGACTGGTTCCAAATCAGGCAAGGAGTACGTCAAGGCTGTATATTGTCACCCTGCTTATTTAACTTATACGCAGAGTATATCATGCTAAATGCCAGGCTGGATGAAGCACAAGCTGAAATCAAGATTGCTGGAAGAAATATCAATAACCTCAGATACGCAGATGACACCACCCTTATGTCAGAATACTAAGAAGAACTAAAGCGCCTCTTGATGAAAGTGAAAGAGGAGAGTGAAAAAGTTAGCTTAAAGCTCAACATTCAGAAAACTAAGATCATGGCATCCGGTTCTAGCACTTCGTGGCAAATAGTTGGGGAAACAATGGAAACAATGACAGACTTTATTTTCTTGGGCTCCAAAATCACTGCAGTTGGTGACTGTAGCCATGAAATTAAAAGACCCTTGCTCCTTGGCAGAAAAGCTATGAACAACCTAGACAGCATATTAAAAAGCAGAGAAATTACTTTGCCAACAAAGGTCCATCTAGTCAAAGCTGTGGTTTTTCTAGTAGTCATGTATGGATGTGAGAGTTGGACCATTAAGAAGGCTGAGAGCCGAAGAATTGATGCTTTTGAACTGTGGTGTTGGAGAAGACTCTTGAGAGTCCCTTGGACTGCAAAGAGAAGAAACCAGTCCATCCTAAAGGAAATCAGTCCTGAATATTCATTGGAAGGACTGATACTGAAGCTGAAACTCCAAAACTTTGCCCACCTGATGGGAAGAACTGATTCATTGGAAAAGACCCTGATGCTGGGAAAGATTGAAAGCAGGAGGAGAAGAGGACGACAGAGGATGAGATGGTTTGATGTTATCACTTACTTTATGGACATGAGTTTGAGCAAGCTCTGGGGGTTGGTGATGAACAGGAAGCCTGGCCTTAGTCCATGGGGTCGCAGAGTTGGACATGACTGAGAAACTGAACTGAACTGATGACCTGGGCTAAGGAAAGGGTCCTGACTTGGGAGTTCTGGATTCTTGGTCCAACTCTGCCACTACTTGGCTTTGAACCTGGGTTTGGGCCTTTTCCCTTTTGGGGCCTCAGTTGGTTGTTCTGTAAAATGGGTGCGCTTGGGGAGGGTTAGGGCCAGCAAGTTGAACTAAACAGTCTCTTCCTATTGTAATGTTCTAGAATCTGTCTAAGTGAAAGGCAGGAGAAAATGAAATCTTGCAACGTCCAGGAATGCACAGGCAGAGAATTTCAAGTCTGCATATGGAGATATATATATATATATATATATATATATATATATATATATATATAAATTTTTTTCTGTAGAGAAGGCTAAGAAGTTAGATTCTTAGTTTCTGAGAGGAAGAAAAACTGGTGTCTGAGAGAAGGGGATGGAAAAAAACTCCACAGAAGGGACTGCTTGGTCCTGAGCAGAGAGGCTCTCTAGCAGGCGGAGGAGAGCTTAGTTTTCCTGCAGGTGGGGGGACCACCAGGATCACCACAGAGCCCTGCCAGAGTGCTTACAGGCATTTGGAGGGTTGCTGGGTAGGGGTTGGGTACCCCAGTGGCTGTGCCTTCCCTAGACAGCCTGGGGTCCTGGCTGCCATAGGGCTCAGTCTTGCCCCCTGCTTAAGCAACTGAACATTCCATCAAAAAGTCAAGGAATGCGGTGGGGGCCAGGATTGGTTCCCAAGAATGGATCAGCTTGGAGAAGGCTAACAGAGCCCTGTCATCCTGCCATGCTTCTGGGGCAGGGGTACCCACAGAGATGACACAGCCACCACCCCAAGCGCCAGAGCCCTGGAGTGTGGCAACAAAGATGACAGAGCATCTGGCTGGCAGGTTTTGGCAGAAGCGAGGGTCACCCCATGTAGGTCCTCTCCAATATGCTCTGTGCTTCTCTTCCCCAACTGATCTTGCAGACCTGCCCTCTGCTCCCACTCCCACTCCCAGGGAGTGCAGGTCTTGTTCTCAGTGGGGCTGTTGTGGCCTGGTGGGCAGCAGGAAGGTTTTGCCCAGCCCCTCCCCAGCTCCATGGCAAGGGGGTCAGACCTGCTCACAGCGCTCTCATTTTCAAAGTTAATAAACTGAGACCACAAAGAGGTCACAGCCACATCCTCCCCTTTCTCTTAATTTGGCAGGAGAAAGCAGTTCTGATTGAGACTGTGGTCCACTTGCTTGCACCGTGGTGACTTTGGGGGTTAGAATGCCAGTTTCTCAACCTTTGTTTTTGATCTCACTTGAGGGATCAAAAGAAAAGATAAGTGGGCTCTACAGCAAAGACAAGGAATTGTGAGATCACAACATTCATCCCAAAGGGGAGGCAGCTGAGACTCAGAGAGCCTGGGTGCTTGTCCACAGTACCCCGGCTGGTAGAGGCACGGCCATGACCCTCTGTGTCAGGCGCCAAAGCATCTGTTGATTTTCTTGGTTGGCTTGTTTTTGTCTCTCATTTTGAGGAAGGAGAGGAGGATGATAAAAGTCATACATATACATGATAGAAAATTTGCAAACCACAGAGTGTATTACCAAGAAAACATCACCTAGAATTCCACTAACCAGGGAGAAATACTGTTAATTTGGGGTTATCTTTCTTTCTAGCTGTTTTCTTTCCCTCTGCACATGCACACGGTCCCTGTTTTTACCCACGAGATCATACTGGCATTCTGTTTTTCTTTTTTTAATTGTGGTTAAAAAAAAAAAAAAACATAACATGAGATGTACCCTCTTAATAAACTTCTAGGCATACAGTATTGTTAACATAGGCATTATGCCATACAGCAGATTTGGAAAAATTTTCCATCTTGCATAACTGAAACTTTATACCCATTGAAATGCATCATTATTTCCCCATCACCCAGTGCCTGGAAATCACCATTCTACTTTTTGTTTCTAAGAGTCTGACTACTTTAGAGATCTCATACGGATGGAGTAATGTAGTATTTGTCTTTCTGTGTCTGGCTTATTTTGCTTAGCATAATGTCCTCCAGGTTCATCCATGTTGCTGCAAATGGCAGGATTTTCTTCTCTCTTAAGGCAGAATAATATTCCCTTGGGTGCATATACCAAATTTTCTTTGTCCATTTATCTGTTGATGCATACTTGTTTCCATGTCTTGCTATTGTGAATAATGCTGCCGCGAACACGGGGCGGGGGGGGGGGGCAAATATTTCTTTAAGATCCTGATTTCAATGAGTTTGGCTAAATACCTAGAAGTGGAATTATTGGATCATATGTTAGTCTTGTTTTTAATTTTTTAGGAACTTCCATACTACTTTCTAAAGCAGCTTATGAACAGCATGCGAGGGCTCCAGTTTCTCCACATCCTCACTGACAGTTATTATTTTCTGTCTCTTGTTATCACGGCCATCCTCACAGGTCTGAGGTGATAGCTCATTGTAGTTTTCATTTGCATTTCCTTGATGATGAGTAATGTTGAACACTTTTCATATACCTGTTGTCCATTTGGATGTCTTCTTTTGGCCATTCTCTTTTGTACCCTGAGTCTCCCAGAGCATTTCTGTGTCATTAAATAGTTTTTGCACTGCTCTTTGCTTTACCCTGAAGGCAGGGATCTGAACTTGGAGAGTTTTGAGGTTCTGTCAGGCTTCTGTTGGTACTTGCTACATCAGCAGGTCTATGGCCTGGCAGGGGTAGAGGTGGGAATAAGTCCAGGAGGGGCACTGGAACAATAATAGCTAAGAGCATAAAGTAGGCAGCAGACAGCCCTAGGCTCAAAGTCAGATTTTGCCATTTTCAGGCTGCCTGGCTTTGAATTGGTCACTTCCTCTCTGAGCCCCGGCTTCCCCATCCAGAAAATGGGGATAATAGTAGAATCTATTTGATCACCCTTTTGTGTGGCCCTGCAGAGCATGTCGGGATTTAATGTACATGCCAGGATGTAAGCCACAGGAAGTCCCTCAGGAACATCAGCTATTATTATTTCAGCAATGTCAGGAGGCCGGAGAAAGTTCCTTTCTCTGTCTCTGGTTTTAGTGTCTTCTTCTGTCCTATAGGGGACTGTACAATATATCCCCTTTTAGCTCTGACTGTCTTGATGTCTCTATGAATAAAGGTGGAAGGAAAGTGGATACTAGCTGTGGAGGAGCTGGGAACTCTTCCTCTGACCTCCTTGTCTTTGTGGTCCTCATCCCTTTCCTCCAGCAGACTCTTCATCCTGGGGCTGAGGCCCAGACAGGCTCTGATGTGGCCCTGGCTTGGTGGGACCTCTGGCCAGAGTGCTTCCCTGATAGCTCAGTTGGTAGGAATCAACCTGCAATTGAGGAGATCCTGGTTCGATTCCTGAGTTGGGAAGATCTGCTGGAGAAGGGATAGGCTATCAACTCCAATATTCTTGGGCTTTCCTGGTGGCTCAGCTTGTAAAGAACCCACCTGAAATGCGGGAGACTTGGGTTTGTTCCCTGGGTTGGAAAGATCCCTTGGAGTGGAGAGCTACCCACTCCAGTATTCTGGCCTGGAGAATTCCATAGACTATATAGTCCATGGGGTCACAAAGAGTGACTGAGCAACTTTCATTGGCCAGAGTAGGGCTAGGCTGGGCTGCACTGTCACAGAGAGCACTCTGTGGGCCTGGATTACATCTATCAACAACACCCAGGAGAATGTGAACTTTTTTTGATTTTGGCACCTGTTGGGAGAGTCACATGGAGAGAGTCTGGCCCGCCTGGTATCAGGCAGAACCAGGTTCACCTACTTCTGGCTCAGAATTAGCTACTCAATTTAGTTTTATAGAGACAGAACCAGCATCTAATATGGAGTTCCTGCCAGTCCTAGAGACCGGCTCTTTTCTTGCCTGCAGGAGGAACTCAGTCATGGGAGGGCCTTCAGAAAATATTGAATCCAATTCTTCCCATTGTACAGATAGAGACACTGAGGCCAGGAGGGGAGAAAGGATTAGTTCATGCTGCCCATCTCTTCCATGTTATTGGGTGGAATGGAAAGATCAATTAGTTCTATTCTAGCTTTTCTGGAGATTATGAGTAAGTATAATCAGAGGCTGCATGGGGTAAAACTTAGGTAAGGCATCCCCAGTAGCTCAGTTGGTAAAGAATCTGCCTGCAATGCAGGAGGCCCAGATTCGATCCCTGGGTGGGGAAGATCCCCTGGAGAAGGAAATGGTAACCCACTCCAGTATTCTTGCCTGGAGAATTCCATGGATGGAGGAGCCTAGTAGGCTGCAGTCCATGGGGTCGTTAAGAGTCGGACACAACTGAGCGACTTCACTTTCACTTTTCACTTTCATGCATTGGAGAAGGAAATGGCAACCCACTCCAGTGTTCTTGCCTGGAGAATCCCAGGGATGGGGGAGCCTGGTGGGCTGCTGTCTATGGGATAGCACAGAGTCAGACAAGACTAAAGTGACTTAGCAGCAGCAGCAGCTTTTATGGAGATTATCGGTAAGTAGAATAAGAGGCTGCATGGGATAGAGCTTAGATAAGTCTTCCCCAGTAGCTCAGTTGGTAAAGAATCCACCTGCAATGCAGGAGACCCAGGTTCAATTCCTGGGTAGGGAAGATCCCCTGGAGAAGGAAATGGTAACCCACTCCAGTATTCTTGCCTGGAGAATCCCATGGACAAAGGAGCCTGGCAGGCTACAGTCCATGGGGTCACAAAGAGTCAGACGCGACTGAGCAACTAAGCATACCATAGCACAGGACCTTGCCAGGAAGTTCACTTACTTGGTTTGGTGGTTTAGTTGTGTCCAGCTCTTTGTGACCCCATGGACTGTAGCCTGCCAGGCTCCTCTGTCCATGGGATTTTCCAGGCAAGAATATTGGAGTGGGTTGCTATGCCCTCCTCCAGGGGATCTTCCCAACCCAGGGATCAAACACAGGTCTCCCGCGTTGCAGGTGGATTCTTTACTGTCAGGCTTCTTTGCAGGTGTGACCGGGAGTGTTGCTGAAGGAGCAGCTAGCTTCAGGGCCAATGGGGAGACCTCTATTTGCCCACATTGGTGTCCCTCCCTGGACACATACGGTCATTCAGTTAAAATCCTTTGGCCTGCTCTCTGCCAAAATATGAATTCTCTGGGGACCCCAAGTTATTTTCTCTGTAGCATCTCTGCTTGTCCCCTGCATATGTCATATCAGGGGCACAGCTTTGTGCTGGCTGCCTGAATCTGTGTGAATCAAGGGGTATCAGACAGGGATGGACATGGACAGAGCAAGTGGGCAGAGACACAGCCCAGAGCCCACAGCTGTAGCTATCTGTGACCTGACATGAAAGGACCTCTACCCCAGTGGTGGTGACCTGAGGCCTTTCCTAGGCTGCCTCAAGTACCCAGGAGTTGCCCAGAGGGCTGTGCCCATGGTCCCTAGGCCACAGAATGCACTAGAAGGGGAGAAGTTGGTCCATCCAGCCCTCAACTCTGGCGCCTGAAGCCACTTCTGAAGTCCAGACAGGTGGCAGTGGGTGCTGCTGACATTAAAAGCCAAAGCTGGGAGTGGGGTGACAGGCCTGGTCAGGAAGCTTTTCATTTCTCACCCAACTTCATTCAGCTTCCATTTTTGATAATTCCTTCTTGGAGGCCAAGAATGGCTGACCCCTGGTCTGGATGATATTAGAGGAGAAGCAGGAGATAAAGTTCATGAATTTAGCACCAATTATGTGCCAGGCATTAGGGTAGGAGCTTCTCTTACACGGCTTTATTTATTCCTCAAACCACTGCATGAGGCAGACATGATGGTCTCCAGTTCACAGCTGGATTAACCAAAGCCCGGAGAAGCAGAGCTGGGATGGAGCCGAGTTAGGTTGGATTTACCCCATAGCCAGTGCTCTATCCATTGCCCCTATCCATGAGCCTGTCAGAGAGACTAAGGAAGCTGCTGGCTGTTGAGGGTGGTGCAGGGAAAAGAGAGGGCCAAGGTTGGGAGCACTCATCGGGGTGCATGGGGCATTGGCTGCCTTTGATCTTTTCTCTCTGAGTTTTCCAACCTGGCAAGCAGCACGGGGGACAGGGGCTGGGAGGGGCTGAAAGGGGTTGGGAGAGAGGAGAAACACGGCTGGAGGCTGCAAAGAGCTGCCCCCACCCCCCAGAAACTCCCTGCTTGGCCCCCTGCCAGTGAGGCGGCTCCAGAGAGACCTTCTGGGAATAGAGAGAAATTCATTAGCGGATGTGCAAGTCCCAAACCGATTAGCGATTTATACTCTGGCCTCAAACGGCAGGTGGCTTACGTTTATTATCTGATTTAGCCCAAAGGCCACCCAGTTCCACCCCTCCCTCTTTCTTTCCCTTCTCCCTGCGATCCTCAGGAATGGATCCTCAGCCTGATTTGTCCTAGGCCCTTCCTTTAGTCCCTGTAGCCTAGGCCAGTTCCCAGAAGAAAATGTGCTAGGGATGGGAGTGGTGGGGAATGACAGGGGGCAGTGTGCCAAAATGACCTCCTGAATAGCAGGAGGCTTTCTAATTTGAGCTTTGTCCATTCAAGAACCAAACAGGAATTCATTTTCATTTGGAGGCAGGGCAAGAAGAAAGTGGGGTACTGAAGCAGCAAGGATGGAGGATAGATATCAAGGGGAACTTCTAGAGTACTCGAGCTTTGATTCCTTGGCTGCGATAAATGTACATCTTGAGAAGGGATAGGCTACCCACTCCAGTATTCTTGGGCTTCCCTGGTGGCTCAGCTGGTAAAGAATCTATCTGCAATGAGAGAGACCAAGGTTCAATCCCTGGGTTGGGAAGATCTCCTCGAGAAGGGAAAGGCTACCCACTCCAGTATTCTGACCTGGAGAATTCCATGGACTGTTTAGTCCATGGGGTCACAAAGAGCCAGACACGACTGAGCGACTTTCACTTTCTACACTTTCTTTCTGGCTGTGGAAAAGGGGTTGGGATGGAAATGACACACACAGCCTGGGCCTATAGCCAGTGGGAACTTCCCCACAGAAGATGCCACTTAAAAGTGTTATTAAACCCTCTGGACTTTTAAAGCAGAGAACAAGGTAACTATGAACACCCTTTAAAGAGCTATTGAGAGTTCCCAAGGGAGCTCTGTGTCTTTCTCACTCCCCTCTGCCTTGGATGGAGACATGTGGTTCCCTCATCCCCCACTTCCACCACCCCTAACCCCCCTCCCCGACACTGTGTTGATGGTCATGGCCGTCATTCCCTTCTCTCTCCCCGAGCCTAGCCCCCTTTTGGGCCCTGAGCCAAGGGGCCATCATTGATTTCTGGGCTTCTCTAGTGAAGACAGACAACAGGGTCTGGGTCTGTCTGCCTCAGCTGAGTTCTTGGATGGCTTATGGCGAGAAAGAGGCCGTGGTGGCCTTGAGCTTCCACCTCCAATCAGCAGCCTCAGAACTGGACTGGGAACATTACCAGGTGCCACTTGCTCCAGAGCAGTGATAGGAAATGAGGTGAATTGATTCCCTTGCCCCAATCTGGGGAGCTCCTCTCCCTCCCGCCACCCATCAACACTGAACTCTAGGCTGGGTGGAAAAATTACTCAGCCAGCCTTTGCCCAGCTCTGAATGTTACTTCCCCATCCCCCATTGCACTTCCTGTTCAGGGCAGGAGACTCCAGAGTCCACCTGGATTGCTGCTTGTACGGGTTTCCACCTTCAGGAAGTTCTTCCTGGTGTCTGACCTTAAGCCTCCTGCTGTAACCAACTCATTTATTTTTTCTGGTTCTGTGCAAAGAATCATGAGGTGAAGCTTTCTTATTTAGGATCACACTATGAGTGGAGCTTAGAATACTGGGAAGCATTGACTGGACCAGGAAGCCTAAAGGGGCTCAGAGTCTGCTGAAGTGGGAGCTGAGGTGGCTGGCCCCTCTTGAAGTTCCTACCCTAGTCCTGTGAAAAGAGGCATCATGGAAAAATTCTCAGTGCAGCTTCTTCTTAGCCCTGTGACCTTTGGAGTCAGTCCTAGAGCCCTAGTCATTTCCTTCCTGGTGCAGAGTCTTGTCTGGCTTCCTTGGTGGCTCAGCTGGTAAAGGATCTGCCTGCAATGCAGGAGATCCGGGTTCTGTCTCTGGGTCAGGAAAATCCCCTGGAGAAGGGAATGGCTACCCACTCCAGTATTCTTGCCTGGAGAATTCCATGGGCAGCCTGGCAGGCTACAGACCATGGGGCGTCAAAGAGCTGGACACGACTGAGTGACTAACACACACACACTTAGGGTCTTGTCACTCATGATCTCTCCCAGTACCATTAGTCCTGCCTGTTAGTCAATTATTCAGCCAAGGTTTGTGTGCCCACCCCAGAGTGAAGCAATGCTGACAGTGGGGGTGGCACTGACAGGAATGTGACCCAAGTGGCCAGGCCCTACCCTTCAGGAGGCTCCCAGCCTAGCAGCTCTTTCCAGCTTTCCCTCCTTCTAGATAAACAACCTGGGCTGGGGGTGTTTCCAGCCCAGCTGAATTGAGTAATTAAAATCTCTCCTCTTTCCCTGACAGATGACCTCCAAGGTCCGTTCCAGGCCTATGACTCTATGATTCCAGCTGGGGGTATCCAATTAACCCTTGTCATGCTTGGCTGGGCTTCATGGGCTGTGGAGTGGGAAGGGGTGGGGATGCATACAGCAGATGCACATGCCAGGATGCTCCGCCCCCTTCCACCCCTCCCCGCTCCCCACCTCCATCTTCCCCAAGCTGGTGCCAGGGTGGTGCTCACCTAGCCTGGGCCCTGTGGTCAGAGTGGCAGGGGAAGGACAGACCTGTCTCTGGGGAGTTGCCTCTCTTCAGCCTGGTCCTGAGGGCTTTGCATAGTACTTGCCTGCTCTTTGGTTCAGGCACAGGCAGAATGTGTTCTCAGAGGAAGGCCTTGAAGGACTTGGCTGAGTTAGGGAGAGGTGGGAGCTTTAGAAGCAAACCATTGGCCAGTAAACAGATCATCCAGAAGCCTAACTTCTTGGGTCATATCTCCCCCCACCCTTCCAACCAGTGCCAGGGCAAGGCAGCCTCCTCCTGGTGTCTGGCTATTCTCCAAGGACATGAGATTTGGGTGAGGTTTGGACTTCGCTCAGGATGGTGGTGGAGCCACAGATGTGGCAATTGTCAGAGCTGGTGTGGGCCTTCGAGACTGCCATAAACAGGTACCTTATGGGCCACTTAAGACCCTCAGAGTGTTTTTTTTGGCCCACAAAGTACCTGCATTGAGAAGAAATTAGCTGCCATCATTGAAAATTCACTAGATTTTTACATAAAATCCAGATTTATAACTTCTAAAAATCTGAAAATCTAGTAACACTGCACCCACATTCCCAAAAGGCCACAGCTGGAGCGGAGTGGCAGTTGTCCTCTTAGCCAGGGCATATACTCTGCTTTTCCATGGTTCTCACCTGCCCAAGTTGGCCCTTCATGGGAGCAAGCGGAGAAACTGAGACCCATAGAGAAAGGAGGGCTCTTGCCCACAGTCACCTGGCCAGAGTGGGGGACCGAGCCAAGATGAGAACCAAGGAGTCCTGCCTGCAGGCCAGTGTGTCCCTTTGTCCTTCCCTCTTCCCCCAAGGCTCTGCAGAGGCTACATGGCTTCTCTGCCATTGCAACCCCCTCCATTCCTGAGGCCTGGTAACCTCAGCGGCTGAGCTTTGTCTGGTCGCTTTCCTGCACAGCTTCTACTGCTGTCCGGGCCCCAGCCCCGGCGCAGACCCCCTTTGGGTGAGAGCAGAGACACTGCGGGGACTCTACAGCCTGGCCCCATCTCCCGCAGCTCCGAACAAGAATCTCATTAAGTGCAGGGGGCGGCCGCCGCCAGGCCTGGGGCGCCCTGACCACAGAGCTGGCTTCCTTCTGCAAACAGCCCCACTTGGGGCTGGGCTGGCCATGTGTCTGTGCACGGAGGGGGCACTGTGGCCGCCCCCATCCAGCCCACCCCACCACCTCCCATGCTGCCTTTTGCTTCCCTCCCTGTCCAGCTCTCTGACCACCCCAGCCCTGTATATGTCTCCCCTCTACTCCTCCTGCTTCCATCCCCTTTATTTCCCTCTCCCTTCAGCTTTTTCTTTTTGCTGTTTGCCTGGCTCCATTGTCTGTTGCTGTCTTGGTTTTGTCATCATCTCTCTCTCCAGCATGACCCGTGTTCTTCCTCGCAGTCTGGTTTCCCATCACATCCCGAGTCCTGCTTGTTTCTCCATCTTGCTGCATCAACATCTTGCTGCCCCAGAGGGGCACCCTCTTAGCTTCTGTCTCTCACCCTTCATCTCTGAGCTTCACTCTCTCTCTTTCTCAGCTTCTCCCTCTGGCCTCCCTCCCTCAGGCCCTCTGGCCTCCTCTGAATCTGTGTTTCTGAGGCTGCCACAAGAAGCTTCTGGGTAGGTTTGCTGTACTGGATAAACATGGCCCCAGCAGCAGGACGTGAGGAATTCTGCTGACGGCAGTTTCTTCGGGTGCTGAGGAGGGGCAGTGTGAGCTTATGGCCAGGGGCCCCAAGGAGATGGCAGTGTCCTTTCTGCGCTCATGTCCCTGACTTTCAAGCCTATCAGCTAGAGCACAGTGTCTCCCTAGCTGGAAAAAAGAAACAGGCCACAAGGGACTGTTCACCTGGCTTTGCCCACTCACCAACAACTCCTCCCACCACACCACACACACACACACATGCACACGCACACACACACACACACACACACTATGCACACACTTCCCTGCAGTATCTACGGCCTAGAGCCAACTAAGTGGAATTCAGTTCTGTTTCTCCTGGCCTGGCCTGCCTAGGCCTCAAGGGCAGGGGCTTTGGGGAGAAGAACAATCCCAGAGGCCTTAGAAACAAGGCAGTAGATGCAAGAGCCCAGCCATTAGAGAGCAGTGCAGCCAGGCCTCTGCTTTCAGACAACACCCCACCCATTGCAACTGTTCTATATTTTAAATCTCTACTCTCAGAGGAAAAGTTTATAGACCTTCCCCTCTCACCTCCTCTGAGGCCTTATCCCACTATCAAAGGTTCCTAAATCAAACTGAAGTCCTTCATACCGAGACTCAGACAGAGTGTGGGTGTCCTGGGATGCGTATGGTGTATGGTGCAAGTGTGTGGTGGTGTGGGTGGGGCTGGGAGCCTAGACAAAGTGGAAAAGAGATCATTTATTTGAGGGTGTGTGGCAGGGGGATGAGATGGGATGTAGAGGGCTTGGAGAAGAAGCTGGTATAATAGTCCAGAGCAGAGACAATGGGATGTGGTGGCAGAGGGGCTGAAGAGAAGAAGGCTTGATAGCATTGGGGAAGCTATGGACACAACTGCTGAGGAAGGGGACGCAGAAGGCGCTGTATGACGTGCATCTAGGAGGCTTCCTGAGAAGGCATGGGAGCAAATTGGAGAGAAGAGACATTTAGACTGAGGAATATCAAGTTATGTGGAGAAGTGAGAGGTAGGCAGTGGGGGCCTGGTTTCAGGAACAAACATTCATCTGACACCTATTCTGAGGGTAACGAATGCATCTTAATTTGCTCAGGACTGTGGAGATTTTAGCGCAGAAAGTTCTACATCCGGAGAAACCCCTCAGTCCCAGGTAAACCAGCTGGTCGCCCTCCCCACCTACCCCACCTACCAGGCAGTGCACACAGGATGGCTCCTGTTAACATCACAACAACCCTGGGCAGGGGATAGAGCATATTAGTCCCATTTTCCAGAGAAGAAAATGGAAGCTAAGAAAATCGAACTAATTCTCTTTAAAGTCACAAAAGTGGCAGGTTTGAAGCCCAGGTCTGTAGTTTTACTGCATTGAGTCATTTTATCCTAGACTCAGAGACTTTCAGGGACAAACTAAGCAACCCTCCCCCCTCCCTCCTCCCCTACACACATTCCAAGCTCACAGAGTTTCAAAGCCCTGATGTGAGGCAGAGTCATTTGGACCTACTGTCTGAGTCCCACTGGGCAGGGGTTGCAAGCAGGGGTGGGCTAGGGGAAGGAGGGCGGTTGTCCCACTCAGTCAGTCCAAGTCTGACCAGGGCTTCCCTCTGGATCGCCACCTGTTGATTTTTTGGCTTCTCCCCCAGCTGGGGGCAGGACCAGCTGCTAGAGGGTGGGGGTGGGCTGCGGAAGCTGGGGGAAGTGCTGAGGGAGGGTGTCTCCAGGGCCTTGCTGGGTTCCTGGGCTCCAGGTGGTGGGTCTGGGGAGGGCTGGCCCAACATCTGAGAGCAGGCTGGGGGCCAGGCCCCAGGAGTCCTGCACTGCTGGTCAGCACCTCCGGTGTGCCTGGGTGTGAGGAAGCGGCCACAGAGCAAACAAACAGAGCCTGTGAGGACAGGAAGCAATTACAGACCACCCGGCCTAGGCTGTCGAAGCACTCAGAGTGGAGGGAGGGCAGGCTGAGGCGGCGATAGGCCACCAGCTAGGTGTGGCCTGGGACAAGGTCAGCAAAATGAGATGGAAAGGTCCTAAGCTGGTAGGATTCTGGGGAAGCCAGAGCAGGTGTTACCCTGCCTTTTGGGGGGCATCTCTTCCACTCAGAGATAACTCCAGAGAAGGGACAACATTGGTGGGCATGGGGTGTTGGCTTTTGGTCAGGAGGCCTTGGTATGCAACACTCATGTGGTTAGTTTGAGGTCTATCACTTCTGCTCACTGAGCCTCAGTTTTCCCATCTGTATAATGGAGTAGGTAGAATAATTGATTTTCAACAGTTCCTCCAGGTTTGATAGTCCATTATGCCATAAAATAGCTGAGAGTTAAGGATTTCTTAGCTTACAAAGGTTTATCATTTACCACATGTAAGCAGACACTGGGGCTACATGATGAAGTTTATGAAGAAAGAAATTTAGAAGCTGAAGACCTGGGTTCTGTCCTTGAGACATAATATCATCTTAAAAAACAATATGTATTGAATGTTTACATGGACTGGGAGGTGTGTCAAAATGATCTCTGAATTTCCTCACAACTCCTGTGAAGTAGGTACTGTTATTATTCCCATTTTATAGATGAGGAGACTGAGACCAAGGGAAGTTACATGACCTGCTTAAGACTGTGTATCCAGGAAGGGGAGACCCAGGCTTTTACCTAGATCAGTCTTACTCCAAAGCCAGTGCTCTGAACCTTGATTCTAAACTGCTTCTTCTGCAGTTGATAATGGGAGAAGGCAATGGCACCCCACTCCAGTACTGTTGCCCGGAAAATCCCATGGACAGAGGAGCCTGGTAGGCTGCAGTCCATGGGGTCGCTAAGAGTCAGACACGACTGAGCGACTTCACTTTCACTTTCCACTTTCATGCATTGGAGAAGGAAATGGCAACCCACTCCAGTATTCTTGCCTGGAGAATCCCATGGATGGAGAAGCCTGGTAGGCTGCAGTCCATGGGGTCGCACAGAGTCGGACATGACTGAAGCAACTTAGCAGCAGCAGCAGCAGTTGATAAACCAAGAATTGCCCACATTCTGTATGATGTGCTTTTCTGTTCATTAGCTTATTTCAGCTTCACAGTAGCCACGTGGGCCTGGTGATATTATCCCTACTTTTCTGCTAAGGGGATTGAGGCTCAGAGATGTGAGGGCCTGGCTACCCATCTTCCGATGCCTGATGTGCACCAGGGTGCGGCCAAACCTCTTTTGCCTCTACCACCACCCTGGCTCCAAAATAAACCCAGCAATGCTCCTGCGGCAACTGGGATATGTCCCATCTTGTCACCACCGTGGAGCTGGTAGATGGTCAGGCAGCACTGGGCCCTTTGCTCTGGCCTGGGTATCTATAACCCTGCTCTTTTCTCCCCTCTCCAGTGACTTCTCGAGTACCTGTGATGCTCGAAGTGTTATGCTGGGGGGTTCTATGCATTCCCTTCACCTCACAGCTACCCCATGAAGTAATTTGAATCCTCATTTTGCAGATGAGAAAACTGAGGCTTAGGAGATACCAGGGAGGCCCTGGGCATTGCAGCCGCCTCCTCTCTTTCCCCAGGCTGGGTTCAGGGACCACAAGAACCTTGGGAGCCTGTGCTGCCAGTTTTGCTGCCCTCCGTGAACTGCCTAGCCAAGGCCAGATCTTCCTCTCAGCTCCCGAAAATGAGGCCATGTTTAGCTTCTCTCACAGCACCCTCCTTCCCTCCGTCCAACTCCAGCTCCATTTTCTGACTTACATTGAGCCATGGCTGAGGCCCTTTCGGACCTGAGCCACACGTGCTTCTGGGGCCTCAGCTCATAGGTACTGTCCGGAGCTTTGTTAACTGTATTACCTCATTTACTCTTCCCTCCACTCCCATGAGGTAGATACTGTCATTATCAAGCAGCATTCCCATTTTCCAGATAAGGAAACTGAAGTACAGGGAGGTAAATGGATTGCCCAAGGTCATCGGCTGATAAGTAGCAGAGCCAGGATTCAAACCCAAGCCAGCTGGTGCCAAGCCAACCTGTGAAGGTCCTTAAGCACCACCCTTGAGCATGGCCTTGATCCTGAGGCAAAAGACAGTAATTGAGGGGCTTAGCCTAGGGGGGACATAATCTTCTTTGCCTAAGAGAACAGTCTGTCTGATTTCTCCAAAGAAGACATATAGATGGCTAACAAACACATGAAAAGATGCTCAACATCACTCATTATCAGAGAAATGCAAATCAAAACCACAATGAGGTACCATCTCATGCCGGTCAGAATGGCTGTGATCCGAAAGTCTACAAACAACAAATGCTGGAGAGGGTGTGGAGAAAAAGGAACACTCTTACACTGTTGGTGGGAATGCAAACTAGTACAGCCACTATGGAGAACAGTGTGGAGATTCCTTAAAATCTGGAAATAGAACTGCCATACGACCCAGCAATCCCACTGCTGGGCATACACACCGAGGAAACCAGAATTGAAAGAGACACATGTACCCCAATGTTCATAGCAGCACTGTTTATAATAGCCAGGACATGGAAGCAACCTAGATATCCATTGACAGAAGAATGGATAAGAAAGCTGTGGTACATATACACAATGGAATATTACTCAGTTATTAAAAAGAATGCATTTGAATCAGTTCTAATGAGGTGGATGAAACTGGAACCTATTATACAGAGTGAAGTAAGTCAGAAAGAAAAACACCAATACAGTATATTAACACATATATATATGGAATTTAGAAAGATGGTAATGATGACCCTATATGCGAGACTGCAAGAGAGACACAGATATAAAGAACAAACTTTTGGACTCTGTGGAAGAAGGCGAGGGTAGGATGATTTGAGAGAATAGTATTGAAACATGTATATTATCATATGTGAAATAGATGGCCAGTCCAGATTTGATGCATGAGACAGGGTGCTCGGGGCTGGTGCACTGGGATGACCCTGAGGGGTGGGATGGGGGGGGGAGGTGGGAGGGGGGTTCAGGATGGGGAACACATGTACACCCGTGGCGGATTCATAAGAATGTATGGCAAAAACCACCACAGTATTGTAAAGTAATTAGCCTCCAATTAAAATTAAAAACAGAAAGAAAACAATCTATCTGGCAGCAGTGAGGAGGGGACTTGGTGGGGCAGAAGCGAGACAGGGACACTAGTGAGAAGGCTGGGGAAGCTGGGATCCCAGGGAGGGATAGTGGGAGACTGACTTAAGGCAGTGACAGTGGCTGCGGATGGAAAGGGGCAGAGACGGGGGATGCCCAAAAGACGTGAAGACAGAGTCACTGCTCTGCTTCTCCTGCCAGCCTGTGTGTCCTGATGTGGAATAGCATCTGCCCTCTGAAGGGGGCACCCATTTCTAAATTGTCTACCCAGAGAAGCAACTTTTTCAAATTGGCTCCAAGTGCCACATGGGCTACCTGGGTACCTTGATTAGATGCCTGTGTGAGGGAAAGACCTCCAGGAGGCTTCTAAGGAGGATCCCGCCATCACCATTCCCTGTTATGCCCTGGAGTTCCCTTCAAGGTGGGACATATTGTGACAACAGGGGGAAATGCAATGTGTGTGTGTGTGAGAGAGAGAGAGAAGTCTACAGACAGATGGCAAACTGTCAACTGTGGTTGTGCTGGGGCGAGATAGGGGGTGAGGAGAACTTAACTGTTTGCCATATACACTTAGGCATGGTGTGTATGAACATGTCTTGTTGAAAAAATAATAGAAGTATTTTTTTAAAGGAAGAAAACCTTAATGCCCAGGGTTAATGTATCAATGCCAGTACTCTTGCCTGGAAAATCCCATGGAAGTAGGAGCCTGGTGGGCTGCAGTCCATGGGGTCACTGAGAGTCGGACATGACTGAGCAACTTCACTTTCACTTTTCACTTTCATGCATTGGAGAAGGAAATGGCAACCCACTCCAGTGTTCTTGTCTGGAGAATTCCAGGGACAGAGGAGCCTAGTGGGCTGCCGTCTATGGGGTTGCAGAGTCAGACACGACTGAAGTGACTTAGCAGCAGCAGCAGCAGCAATGTATCACTGAGATAACAGACAGCACTTTGCAAATTGAGATGTTGCTGCTGCTGCTAAGTCGCTTCAGTCGTGTCCGACCCTGTGCGACCCCATAGATGGCAGCCCGCCAGGCTCCACCATCCCTGGGATTCTCCAGGCAAGAACACTGGAGTGGGTTGCCATTTCCTTCTCCAATGCATGAAAGTGAAAGGTGAAAGTGAAGTCGCTCAGTCATGTCCGACTCTTAGTGACCCCATGGACTGCAGCCTACCAGGCTCCTCCGTCCATGGGATTTTCCAAGCAAGAGTACTGGAGTAGGGTGCCATTGCCTTCTCTGAATTGAGAGGTTAGGATAACTGATTAGTGATATTTCCATCCCTCCTTCCTGTGAAAGAGGAAAGGGTGAAACGTCTTAGGGCTGACCATTCTCAGGCACAGAGCCCTGGCTGGGCCAAACCCTGGGGAATAGGTGGTCAAACAGCTTCCCTAGGCTCCTCAATGCTTGTTCTTATCCTATCAACCCCCTGGGGCCAGGCAGAGGTTGCACAAAAGGGAGCTTTAGTTGTAGGCCTTTGCTGGAGACCTGAGAATCACTGACAAATTGAATGGGATAATAAGTTAATTAAAGCTGTCCCATACAGAAGGCATCCCAGGGCAGAGGAAAGGGGTTTGGCCAGGGGGTCCCACAGAGCACCTGGACTCCTAACTCACAGACTCCTGGAGGAAGTCTAAGCCAGTCCCTCCCCCTCTCTGAGCCTCAGTTTCTCCATTTATACAATAAGGATACTGGCACACCTGGTCTCTTAAGACCATGCCAATTCTAACGTTCCAGGAGTCTCTAATTAAAACTGTCCCCTGTGTATTAATCTTCTTGTCAAGTTTTAATTAATGGCTGATGGAGCCAGAGTAGGCATCAGCTGCCACCCCCCTGCTGGGAGGCAGGGGACACCCATAGGATGCTTGACCTGATAATCACTGCTAAGTGGCCTCTATCCCCATCTCTTCACCCCAGGCCTCTTCTCTTACCTCAGTGCTTTTTCCACTACACCACACCACCTCGGGTTTGAGGGCTGCGGTGTGTATGTGTATTTGATAGTAGTAAAGCGTATAGCCTCATCTTGGCTCTGCTACTAGCTAGCTCTGTGATCTTGGTTTGTAACTTAACCTCTCTGTTCTTGTTTCCCCTTCCATTAAATGGGGATAGCATTTGGCTGCAAGTAACACAAAAAAACACTCATAACAGCTTACACAACAAGCACATTTATTATTCCACAGGGGAAGTCGTAAAGATGAGTGCTTTAATGGTTGGTTTATTCAGAATCAGCAACTCCAGTTCTTCGTATCTTTCTGTTCCACCATTCTCTCAGCCCTTGGCTTTTGTCCTTAGGTCTGCCCCCTCATGGTCATAAGGTGGTTGTGGCAGTTCTGAGTATCACACTCTCAGTTCAGTTCAGTCGCTCAGTTCTGTCCAACTCTGCGACCCCATGGACTGCAGCACGCCTGGCCTCCCTGTCCATCGCCAACTCACGGAGTTTACTGAAACTCATGTTTATTGAGTCGGTGATGCCATCCAATCATCTCATCCTCTGTCGTCCCCTTCTCCTTCTGCCTTCAATCTTTCCCAGCATCAGGGTCTTTTCCAATGAGTCAGTTCTTCGCATCAGGTGGCCAAAGTATTGGACTTTCAGCTTCAGCATCAGTCCTTCCAATGAATATTTAGGACGGATTTCCTTTAGGATGGACTGGTTGGATCTCCTTGCAGTCCAAGGGACTCAAGAGTCTTCTCCAACACCACAGTTCAAAATCAATTCTGTGGTGCTCAGCTTTCTTAATGGTTCAACTCTCACATCCATACATGACTACTGGAAAAACCACAGCTTTGACTAGGTGGACTTTTGTTGGCAAAGTAATGTCTCTGCTTTTTAATATGCTGTCTAGGTTGCTCATGGCTTTTCTTCCAAGGAGCAAGCGTCTTTTATTTTCATGGCTTCAGTCACCATCTGCAGTGATTTTGGAGCCCCAAAAAAGAAAGTCTCTTACTGTTTTCACTGTCTCCCCATCTATTTGCCATGAAGTGATGGAACCAGATGACATGATCTTAGTTTTCTGAATGTTGAGTTTTAAGCCAACTTTTTCACTCTCCTCTTTCACTTTCATCAAGAGGCTCTTTAGTTCTTCTTCACTTTCTGCTATAAGGGTGGTGTCATCTGCATATCTGAGGTTGTTGATACTTCTCCCGGCAATCTTGATTTCAGCTTGTGCTTCATCCAGCCCAGCATTTCTCATGATGTACTCTGCATATAAGTTAAATAAGCAGGGTGACAATATACAGCCTTGACATAATCCTTTCCCTATTTGGAACCAGTCTGTTCATGCCCAGTTCTAACTGTTGCTTCCTGACCTGCATACAGATTTCTCAAGAGGCAGGTCAGGTGGTCTGGTATTCCCATATCTTTAAGAATTTTCCAGAGTTTGTTGTGGTCCACACAATCAAAGGCTTTGGCATAGTCAATAAAGCAGAAGTAGATATTTTTCTGGAACTCTCTTGCTTTTTTGATGATCCAGTGGATGTTGGCAATTTGATCTCTGGTTCCTCTGTCTTTTCTAAATCCAGCTTGAACATCTGGAAGTTCACAGTTCATGTCCTGCTGAAGCCTGACTTGGAGAATTTTGAGCATTACTTTACTAGCATGTGAGATGTGTGCAATTGTGTGGTAGTTTGAGCATTCTTTGGCATTGCCTTTCTTTGGGATTGGAATGAAAACTGATGTTTTCCAGTCCTATGCCCACTGCTAAGTTTTCCAAATTTGCTGGCATATTGAGTGCAGCACTTTCACAGCATCATCTTTTAGGATTTGAAATAACTCAGCTGGAGTTCCATCACCTCCACTAGCTTTGTTCATAGTGATGCTTCCTAAGGCTCACCTGACTTTGCATTCCAGAATGTCTGCCTCTAGGTTGGCGATCACACCATCGTGATTATCTTGGTCATGAAGATCTTTTCTGTACAGTTCTTCTGTGTATTCTTGCCACCTCTTCTTAATTTCTTCTGCTTCTGTTAGGTCCATACCATTTCTGTCCTTTATTCAGCCCATCTTTGCATGAAATATTCCCTTCGTATCTCTAATTTTCTTGAAGATATCTCTAGTCTTTCCCATTCTATTGTTTTCCCCTATTTCTCTGCATTGATCACTGAGGAAGATTTTCTTATCACTTCTTGCTATTCTTTGGAACTTTGCATTCAAATGGGTATATCTTTCCTTTTCTCCTTTGCCTTTCACTTCTCTTCTTTTCTCAGCTATTTGTAAGGCCTCCTCAGACAGCCACTTTGCCTTTTTGTATTTTTTTTCTTGGGTATGGTCTTGATCCCTGTCTCCTGTACAATGTCACAAACCTTCGTCCATAGTTCTTCAGGTACTCTGTCTATCAGATCTAATCCCTTGAATCTATTTGTCACTTTCATTGTATAGTCATAAGGGATTTGATTTAGGTCATACCTGAATGGCCTAGTGGTTTTCCCTACTTTCTTCAATGTCAGTCTGAATTCAGCAATAAGGAGTTCATGATCTGAGACACAGTCAGCTCCTGGTCTTGTTTTTGCTGACTGTATAGAGCTTCTCCATCTTTGGCTGCAAAGAATATAATCAATCTGATTTTGGTGTTGACCCTCTGGTGATGTCCATGTGTAGAGTCTTCTCTTGTGTTGTTGGAAGAGGGTATTTGCTATGACCAGTTCGTTCTCTTGGCAAAACTCTGTTAGCCTTTGCCCTGCTTCATTCTGTACCCCAAGGCCAAATTTACCTGTTACTCCAGGTATTTCTTGACTCCCTTCTTTTGCATTCCAGTCCCCTATAATGAAAAGGACATATTTTTGGGGTGTTAGTTCTAGAAGGCCTTATAGGTCTTCATAGAACCATTCAACTTCAGCTTCTTCAGCATTACTTGTTGGGGAGTAGACTTGGATTACTGTGATAGTGAATGGTTTGCCTTGGAAGCGAACAGAGATCATTCTGTCGTTTTTGAGATTGCATCCAAGTACTGCATTTCAGACTCTTGTTGACTATGATGGCTACTCCATTTCTTCTAAGGGATTCTCGCCCACGGTAGTAGATATAATGGTCATCTGAGTTAAATTCACCCATTCCAGTCCATTTTAGTTTGCTGATTCCTAAAATGTGGATTTTCACTCTTGCCATCTCCTGTTTGACCACTTCCAATTTACCTTGATTCATGGACCTAAAATTCCAGGTTCCTATGCAATATTGCTCTTTACAGCATCAGACTTTACTTCCATCACCTGTCACATCCACAACTGGGTGTTGTTTTTGCTTTGGTTCCATCTATATTCTTTCTGGAGTTATTTCTCCAGTGATCTCCAGTAGCATGTTGGGCACCTACCGACCCGGGGAGTTCATCTTTCACTGTTCTATCTTTTTGCTTTTTCATACTGTTCATGGGGTTCTCAAGGCAAGAATACTGAAGTGGTTTGCCATTCCCTTCTCCAGTGGACCATGTTTTGTCAGAACTCTCCACCATGACCCGTTTGTCTTGAGTGGCCCTACATGGCATGGCTCATAGTTTCATTGAGTTAGACAATGATCAGACTGTCCATGTGATCAGATCATACTCCAGCTGAACAAAATCCAAAGACTTAAAGAGATAAAAACCTTCCCTTAAGTCCTCTTTAGCAGTTTTCTGTCTATGCCTCCCACTGCCCATAATTGTGCCATGTGCCCAAGTGGAACCCAACCACAAGATAAAGATCGGAATTACCATGACTGGCTTAGAGGAGGATTCTCAACTTTGGCTATACATGAAAGTTTCCTGTGGTGCTTTTAAAAATTACCAGTTCCCAGACTGCCCTCCTGGACCAATTTAATATCTGAAGGTGGGGCCTGATTACTAGTATTTTTCCAAAGTTCTCCAAGCAAGTCAAATAGGCTTAGACTAACCAAGATTCAATCCCTTTAGCCCAGCTTCCCATGCACTGGTTCTGATAAAAAAAAAGTGGAAATGGTGGCAAATGGCTGTCAGCTACCCAATATCCACACACACCCTTTATCTCATGTTAGCACCAGGAGTGAGGTTTAAACCCATGCAAACATGTGTCTTCCTGAGATTTCTGCCATGCCCTTAGAATGTAAGGCTCCAGGAAAATAAAGGTTCCTGGGCATACTAATGGTTGTGGAATCAGAATCATTTAGAATAGAACCCAAGAATACATGCATGCACATGTGCATACACACACGAAAACATATATTTGCTAATTCCTCAGGCGATTCTTAGCCTCTTATCTACAGGGTGGTGTTTTGGAATGACTGCTCCACACATCTCCCACACGGGCCTGAAATGGTGCTCTGAAGTCCACCATTAGGGTCACTTCTCTAAGCCATCATCTGTAGCATCTCCTCCCCCACAATTAACATGTGTTACATTATTGGTTGTTCAGGAAAGGTAGCTGGAAAGTCACTGAGAGTGTCTTGGCTTTGGTTTCCTTTTTCTTAGGGTAATCAAGCTCACTTCACCTGTAATTGCAAAGGACTCAGGAGACCACAGAAAGTGGTTTGTCAACCTAAACATGCTAAGGGATGGTGTGAAAATATCTGTGGAGTGGGAGACAGGCAGTCAGCATTCCATCCTGTCATTGAGTCACGTTGGCCGAGCCCTTCCTACTCTCTAATCCCCAAACTTCTGTTTTTTAATTATTGAAATGTGAAGGATTGTGTGCATGGATAGATTTTTGGTGGTGGGGGAAGTGCTCTTATTGACAAGAATAAGAACCTCTTCCACAGAAATAATTTCCCGGTTTAGCAAGTTGCCCTGCTGTGTCCTGATGGGTAGGACAGAAATACCCCTGTGTTTGGCAGGATGAAGACAAAGGGAAAGGGCTGAATTGTAGGGTTCTGTTCAGAGAAGAAAGGCCTGGGAGTTATCCAGGGTGAGGTCTAGGAAAGCCTGAATTGAATGAGAAACATTTCCCATATCTTTGAAATTTCTACTATAGTCTACGGGGTCCTTAGTTTTGCCCACTGGACTTCCCAAAGTCCCTGCTCCAGAAGACACTCACTGCCTCAGTCAGCAACACTTGGGCTCAATGAGGGGTTGGTAAGGTTTGTGGGTCCCAACCTAGCCCCCAGGCTCCAGTCCCCCTCCAGGCTCTGGATCTCCTGCTTCCCCATTTCCCTTTGCTCTATATCTGGCTCCAAGTCAAATGTGGATTTTCTTTCAGTCAGTCAGCCTGAGAGTGTCCATCTGTGGAGCTGGAGCCAGAGGCAGTCCAACAAGGAGCTCATCCATCAGCTGAGCCCAAGCTGAAGCTGGGAATGAAGAGCATGGGGTGTCAGGACACTCAGGATGTGGGGCAGAGAGGGGAGCTTCTGGATCCTCCAAGGAACTTTCTGAGTAGTTGGGGGATCCGAGACGGGGAGTAAGGAATCCTAGGTCTAGTCCTCTGAGTACCACTAATGCTTTGTGTGACCTGGAGCATAATCCTGCCTCTCTCTGAGCCTCAGTCTACTCATCTGTAGCATAAAGGGGTTGGATAGAATCCCAGAGATATGGGCTCTTGACATTGGAAGTACCCTTAGTGGCCACCTAGTCTGAACCTCCACCCAGGGCTTTTGAATCCCCTCTACAGCATCCTGCACAGTGATCACCTAAACTCTACTTGCATACATCCAGTGATGGGAAGCTCACTTCCTGTCTTATCTCAACATAGCCGACTGTTAGACATTTCACCTGAAATTGGTCTCCCTGTGGCTTCCATCAGTGGATCCTTGCTTTGTCTCCTGGGGCCACATATCTTGTCTCCCCTGTGACAGCCCCTCAGAGGTCTGAATTCAGAGTTCAAGTTCCCCTGAGCCTAGCCAAATAACCCCTTCAGGTCTGACTGTTCTCACAGAGGAGCCTGGTCTGTGACTGGACACAGACCCCTTGGAGGGTCTTGGCAAGGCTGCAAAAGGCCAGAAAATCACCTTGCTCTTTCCACGTGCAATTGTTCTTGCAGCTGAACCTAAGCTCCCCTCAGACTTATCACCTAGAGAGTCTTTCCCACCCTGTGAGCTCTGTGAGGGTGGAGGCCTTCCTGGTTCCTTTCTGTTACCCCAGGGCCCAGCCCAGGGCCTTGCGCAGAGTTAGCATCACAACTTGTGTGTTGAAGTAGCTGAGAGTTAAGGCATGTGGGGATGTGTATATGTACACATGGGGATGTGTATATGTACACATGGGCCTGCAGCCCAAACTGGAAGAGTGGGCTGGGCCATGGAAGGGTCCAGATTATTCATATACATTCAGGCAGCCTCCTCCCTGCATGGGCTACAGTGCTCCACAGTGAGAACCCAGTGTGTGGGTTTGACATGATGGTGCTCATCAGTGCGCAAGCCCCAGGGAAGCTGGTATCTATGTCTACAGCCTCTCAGGGTTCCTGGGAGTCCTGCATGTCTCTCACAGCTCTGCACACAACCCCCCAATGTTGTATATGTCTGTGTGTGGCTTCTGGAGGTATCCCCTAGTGCCTAACAGAAACAGGAGGTGACTATATCCCATCCATTGGCAGGGGTGACATGGGGATCTGTCTGAGGCAGTAAGAAATGACTGCGGCCCATCAGTTGGCATGGGCATTCCTCGCTGGCTGAGAGGGAGGAGGACAACGGCTGAGCCCTGTCACTGACAGGGGTATTCCCAGCTGTCTGCATGAGGAGGGGGAGGCAGCTGCCCTGGCAGGTGGCTGGGGTATCCTGGCCATGCCCGCTTTGGCATGGCCCTTCTTTCTGTGTCCTCTTGCCACTCAGCTGTCATCAACCCCAACACCACAAGGGAAGTTGACTGTGCCAGAGCTCAAGGTCATGGGAAGGACACTTCAGTTATTCTACCATCTTTTATGTGGGTCCCAGTGAAGTAGGCGGTCACTGACTTCAGGGCAGGCTAGAGGCAGTACAGGTCAGATGAAGGGAAGAAGGGGGAAGACCACGAGGGGAACCTATGTGCCATCTTGAGCAAAGGGAGCCAGCAGAGACTACTCCAGATACACAGCCACAGATGAGGTCTTCCTAGAGCCAATTCATGCAGTTGCTGGAGTGGCAAAGGCAAGCGTGGGTTTGGGAGTCAGACAGACTGGGTTTCAGTCCTGGTCTAACTGCTTCCTGGTGGCCTAGCCATTTTCTCAGCTGTGCAAAAGCCCCCAGTGGGGACCCAGGCGATGGAAGTCCCTTCTGTCTGTCTTCTCTCTCTGAGGCTATCCAAGTGAGGCAGAAGGTGGGTGGCACAGGTGGGAATAGAAACTGCCTTGGGGAGCCTCCATCAGGCTTGTCCTGAGCCCAGTCTAGAGTCTCTTTTCTCCTGGCTGGGAAACCTAGTTGTCATCAAAGATAGGAAGGGGCAGGAGGGGAAGGGCCAGGGTCCCCATGAGTAACTCTCTGTCCAGTTCTCGCTGCTACCTGAGGGTTCTTGACATTCCCCATCTATGGGATCTTTCTAGAACCCTAGCCAGAAGTTGAAGACACACCAACTCCATAACCTAAAAGCCTCGTTTTCCATCCTCTCCCCAGAGGGAAGGGCAGGTGTTAGTGCAGATGAGAAAACTAGGGTTCTGTTTAGTGACTTGTCCAAGGTCACAGAAGCTGTGGGCTTGACACAGGCTTCTACTTCACAAGATGGTGGTACTCAATATCCCTTCCATCTTCTTTATCATCATCCTACCTCCTCCCACCCTCCCCCACCCCAGCATCTTGGACCCCTGCTAGGACGGACCAGCTGCTCAGGATGTCCATAGCACTCTCACTCTCTGGGTTTTTTCCCCACCCAGTTCCTTTGGTCTCGAATGTCTAGGCAACCCTGTCCAGCCCCACTCCTCCTACTTGAATCCCTTTTCACCTCCTGGGCCTGTGAAAAACTTCCTTATTCTGCAAAGTTGTGATTCCTCTTCTGGTCTCTGAAAGCTGAAGGGCTTCCTGTGCCCCAGAGGGCTTTGCCGCACTGCACACTTGCCTTGTGTCTTTAGATGCTGTGCCCACAGAACAAGAGAGATCTTGGAGATGGGTGAGGGGAATCCTTTCTGTGCTCTGAGAAGCAGCCTAGGAGAACCAGAGAGAGGAGGGGGTTCCAATTCTCTTCAACGTTTCTCAACCCTTTGGCCACTGTTGCATAATCTCTTTCCCATTGGAGGCCCTGGGGCCGCTAGACCCTGTTTGACCCTCCCCTCTCTTTTCTACCTTTCTCACCTTGTGTGTGTGTTAGCTGCTCACTTGTGTCTTACTCTTTGCGACCCCATAGACTATAGCCCACTAGATTCCTCTGTCCATGGAATTCTCCAGGCAAGAATATTGAAGTGGGTAAGCTTTCCTTTCTCCAGGGGATCTTCCTGATCCAGGGATCGAACCCAGGTCTTCTGCATTACAGGCAGATTCTTTCCCATCTGAGCCATGGGGGAAGTCATCTATGATAAGGTCTTAAAGACAATATTTCTAGTTGCCTACAGGTCATCTCCACCAGGATGTCTCCTATCTACCTACCTCAAATTCAGCATGCCCCAATGAAATCCAGCAGCTGCCATCCTTTTGAGCCTGCACTTCTTCTGGTGTCCCTTCTCTCAATGAATGTCATCACTACATCCCCACCAGAATCCTGGAGGCATCCTCTGCACCTTTCTCCCCTGAACCCTATTACAACCAATCAACCACCAAGTCCTGCCCACCCTACTTTCAACACAGGCTGAATTCACCTACTTCATTCCAACTCCATTTTTCCACCTTGGTCTAGGCCTCACCATCTGTTGCTGTGGTTGCCTCCTCCCCTCTTCCTGCTTCCTCTCTGCCCCCTACCTCCAGCCTGTTTACTCACAAGGTAGTCAGAAGGAATGCTTCCAAAGACAAATCAGATCATGGCACTGCCATGCTCAGAAATCCCAGTGGTCAACAATAAAATTCAAGAGCCTATAGGATCTCACCTTTTCCCCTGCCATATTGAATGTGCCAGGCCATCTTCTGCTCCTGAGCCTTGCCCAGGACAAACACTTGTCCATTTACCCTTCATTTGGCTAACACTTCCTCAGCATCTGGGTCTCAGGCCTCTGGGTCTCATCACTCTATATGCGTCCAGAAGGCAATGGCACCCCACTCCAGTACTCTTGCCTGGAAAACCCCATGGACGGAGGAGCCTGGTAGGCTGCAGTCCATGGGGTCGCGAAGAGTTGGACACGACTTCACTTTCACTTTTCATTTTCGTGCATTGGAGAAGGAAATGGCAACCCACTCCAGTGTTCTTGCCTGGAGAATCCCAGGGACAGGGGAGCCTGGTGGGCTGCCGTCTCCGGGGTCACACAGAGTCAGACACAACTGAAGTGACTTAGCAGCAGCAGCAAGATGCAACTCAGGTGCCACCTCTTCCTGGAAGTCCTCCTGGATTTCTCTCAACCCCACCCCAGTCTGGATCAGGTGCCCCTTCTGTGGCCTCTGATCCCCATCTGCCACTATTCTCCACCACCCTGCAGATCTCTGTATCCTATCATTCATCCTGGATTGTATACACTTGGATATGTGTTTGTTTCTCCCACTAGAACAGGGATTGGTAAACTACAGTCCACAGGCCAAATCTGGCATACTGCCTGGTTTTGTAAATAAAGTTTTATTGGAGCACAGCCATACCTATTCCCTTACATAGTGTCTCAGACTGCTTTCACGCCATTGCAACAGGATTGAGTAGTGTGACAGGCTGCAAAGCCCGCAAACAAATACTATGTGAGCCCTGCTCTACACCATGAGCCCCACAAGGGCAAGGACAGTGTCTGTTTGGTTCACTGCTGGACCCTCAACACTCAGCACAATGGCCAGTGGTTGGTAGGTGGTTGAGAAATATTTGTCAAATTGCGTTCAAAGAATATACAGTCACAGGGTAAGTCTGAGACCTCCCTAGGGTTCCTGGATCCCCAAATAAGCTGTGACCTTTGATTTCCAGTTCTGTGTCCCCAAAGGACAAGAATGAGGTCAGACTTCCAGGAGACAGAGAGTCTGTGTCACCACTGACCACCTGAGGGGAGGATGGCAGGACCTGAGGCTGCTCTGAAGGGGGTTCCACCCCTGTGGAAGATGTGAACTTCCACCTCAAAGCTGTTCCTGACATCAAAGCAGTGGTTTTCAATCAAGGAGTATTTTGTCCCCCAGCGGATAATTTTCAATGCCTGAGGACATTCTTGCTTGTCACATATGAGGGACTGAGGAAGGAGGTAACTTCTAGTGGCACCTAGTAAAAAGAGGCCAAGGATGCTGCTAAGGATTCACAAACGCACAGGACAGCCCCACACAACAACAAAGATCTGGCCCAAAATGTCAGTAGTGTGAAGGCTGAGAAATTTTGTTCTGAAGTAAGGGTTCTTGGTCCTGCATGCACCTTAGAAATACCCAAGACTTGGGCTCCAGCCTAGATCAATGAAAACAGAACTTCTGGGTTAGGGCCCAGACATCGGCATTTTTATAATCTTCCCCAGGTGATTCTAATGTGAAGCCAGCCTTGAGAACCTTCTGACTAGAGCCTACTTCCTGGGGAAAGCGTCCAAGGATGGAGACGCACTAAGCCCCCAAATCACCCTGGATAGTCTTCACCTCAAACATTTGGCCCCAGAGCCAGGCCCTGGGACCTGCCAGTCATTTTGGCAAAGCTGGCTGCTATGCTCATGAGGTATTATGGAGCACTGAGGGGACAGCAAAGCCCCTCTTCATCCCCTTCCATCCCCTGCCCATCTCTGAAGGGGGAGGGGTACTGGTGAAGGAGAGGGGAGGGGCTGGGAAGCACAGCTGGGATTCCAATCACCTCCGACCACAGAAATCCATATCAAGCTATCTTTTCCCCTTCCCCCCTTCCAAGCTTGGTTCTAGAGAGAAGCGCCCCCTTCCTGAAAGCAACCCAGAGGCCCCAAGCTGATGTGGAGAGAGGGGCTCAGCAATTGTGGATGCTGGGGAGGAGGGGCGGGAGTCCATAGCTTCCTGAACTGACTCTAGTTTGGGGAATGTGTGTGAAGCTCTCTGCACGTTTTGAATCTGATCAGCTCCTGGGCCTGAGCAGGCTCCCTGTCCAGCAAAAGGAAGGCGCTGGGTGGGTGAGGACAGATGGGTTTCTCTGCCATGGGACAAACTTAACCTGTCCCTCTAAAATGGCAACTCTACTGAGCAGGCTCAGTCTGCTCCCCTACTCAGTAGCTCCCCTACTGCCTCCCCAAGATGGAGCTAAGTATCCATACCAGACTGTGGGCCTTCTTCAGGGAGAGTCCCCACCCACCTCCACTGCTTTCCTGGGCCACACAAGCCCCAATCCCAGCCTAGGCAGTGCCAGCCAACACTGCTTAGCATGGAGTGTTGGGAGGAAGGGAGGCTGGAGAGAGTGGGCTTCCATGGGACTCCCTGACCAGGAAGACTTCTTAAGTCCAGAGGCTGTAGAGATTCAAGATGGGGGAGGCCACAGTTCAACCAGTGTTTCACAGTAAACCTGCAAGGAAGTGAGTAAGTTAGGCCAGCCCTGGACCAGATCAGGGCCAATTCCTGAGGCCTAAACTGGGAAGCCAATTCCAGAGGGTCAGAGCAGAGGTACCAACAGAGTGAAGCTGAGAGGCAGATTTGTGCTGCACAGAGTTAACCCTGGAAAGAGCTCTCTGAAATTGACAGATGAGGCTCCCAAGAGCACCAAAGCATGATGCTGACTGCCTTGCTTGGGTGAGGGCAAAGGAAATGGGTGGGAAATGGCAGGCAGGTGACATTGGAGTCAGACCCTGAAGCACAAGGGAGAAGTTGCAGAAGACAGGGATGAGTAATCAAGTGGGAGGACAAATAGGGGCAAATGCCCAGAGGTTAGCTGTTTCTGGGATTGGCATGTTGGGGCTTGTGGATAGAACACATGGTGTGAACAGGCCAAGGGTGACAGAACCAGGGCAGGGGGTGGGTGTGTTGGAGTTGGAAGGTCTGTGTGTTCACCCAGATGAGAAACCTGACTTTATCCTGAAATTCATGGGGAGCTATGGATGTACTTGAAGCAGGGTAAGTGATGTGATCAAATTTGACAGATACAACATTTTTCCCTCATGGTTGGAGGCTGGATTGGGGCATGAGAAGGTCTAAGACTTGAACACAAGGGACCAGCTGGAGGCCAGTGCAATGGTCTGAGTGTAGGCCCACGAGGTTGACAGAAAGCATCAGAGGTGGCAGAGAGACATTGTGGAGCTACACTACTTGAAAGTCAGGATGAGGAAGACTGGGCTATCTTTTGGAAACTCCCCTCAGAGTTCCACTCACTTGCTCGAAGCATTCTAACAGCTCCTGATGGCTCTTAAAATCTAAACTCCTTCCAGTGGCCTATGAGGTCCAAGTGCCCTGATGCCTAGCCATTTCTCCAACTTCATTCTCCTCCCAGGCACACTGTATGCAGCTTCTCTCAGTTGCCAGCTAGTAGCTCCATGCTCTGCCTTACTCTTGCCCATGCCACATGCTCCTCTCCACCTGGAACACCCCAGCGTGCCCTCACTTCCCGCCTCCCCCAGCCCAACAATGCCATGCACTGGGCTCCAGCCTCCTCACTGCTTGGGCCTCGGCTTTCTGGGAGGTCCTCCACGATCCCCACCCCTCTTACAGACTCCTTCAACCTCTCAGACTGCTCTCATCTCAGCTCTTGGTAACCTGGACAGGGGTTTTTCTGTCGGATGTGGGAAGGCAGGGAACACAATCATTTGTTCACCACAGTCTCTCAGCTCTGTGCCCAGCAATGGCTTGTAGTCAATGAACATTGGAGGGAGGAAGGAGAGAGGCATGTTGAGAATGATGCACGGCTGAGGGGTGCTAACATTATTCCTGGAGACTGAGGATGGGTTTTATTTTGGGGGCTGGGGAGAGATGAGTTTAGATTAGACCCAGTTGAGCTGGAGTTATGGGAGGTCACTCCAGAGGCCATATTGAGTCAGCTGTCAAGTCTGTGGGCTTGGAGCTCCAGGAGCAGTTTGGACTGGCCCAGTCTCCTGTGAGCTGAGAGCTGAGGCTGTGGGAATGAATTTGAAACTTGATGTTTCTGATTCCTAAGTAAACAGCCAGCCAAGAACCAGTATATTTTGAAACACTGGTAGCCAAGGAGGAGACAGGAAGAGGTGAAGGGAGGTGGTGGGAGGTGGCGCCCTCCCCTGGTGGGGTTGAGGGGATCCCACCTCTGGAAGTGCCCCAGTTGTTCCACAGTTCCTCCGGGAGAGAGGGCCCTGGCTGGAGGGCCTGGCGTGGGAAGGAGGGCTGGACAGAATAAAGGTCCGCCTGGCCAATCTGTGCCCCACTCCTGATAGGTGCCCTGAGTTCTCCCTGGGTCCTTACCCTGGTTAGAGCTTGTGGATCTTGGTTTGCTGTGGGTCCCCCATGTTCATTTACTCACCAACACCCCTTCTCCACTGCCTACCCACTGTCCTCTGTAACTCAATGCTCTTGCTCCTTCCTTAGCTGGGCCTGGGAACCATGCCAAACATTGTGCTTCCTGGCCTGAGGATGACTCAGGCTTCCCTCCCCAGCACCACCCCCAGCCCCTGAGCCATACCATAGGCCAAGCAGGGAGAAGAGCTGAGGCGACAGGCTGACTCAAGGAGCTGGATAGGCAGGCCCAGGCTCCTGTTCCTAGTGTCAGCCAAGTAGCATCCACCAGGGGCTGAGGGTACTGCAGACAAGGTGCCAAGGCTAGGAAGCAATGGGAGGCCTGGCAGGCTGGCATCAGCAGTCAGACATGATAGTACCCTAGGAACCAGCCTGTCAATAAGTACCTCTTCCATTGCAAGCTCAAACCTTGTTTGCAGCAGGCCAGACCTTCTCACTTATAGCCTGAGAGTTTTCCACTGAAAATGGAGGGGCCACTCAAGGGTTCTAGGGACCACAGACCTGACCTAAATTCCTGATGCCACCTCTTCTAGTGCTGGATAAGCAAGTCACTTTGCCTGAATAAGCCTCAGTTTGCTCATCTATACAATGGGGAGAAGAATACCCTCTTCCCAGGGCTGTTGGGAGGATTAAATGGAGGAACAAGTGGAAAGCACTCTGTAAACAGTCAAGGGCTGTAACAGGAAGGGTGTTATATTTATCTAGAGGGTTAGGATGGAGAAGAAGAAACAGGTGGCTCTCTGCTTTTCTGTCATCCGGGGGCACATTCCCCAGTCCTTTCCACTTGATACTATGGGATTCCTTGAGGCCTTGGCCCATGGAAGGTCAGGGCTCAGAACGGTGGTTGCATATTTTGCTGGAGGATCTTTGGCAAGTGACTTGACTTTTCTGCGCTTTGGTGAGCTGTGTACAGAGGGGAAGAGAAAGGGAGAATTTCTCTTCTTACTCCTCTCCCAAACTCTCTCTCTCCCTGTGGCTGGTGTGATCAAAGGAGAGGTTCACACAGAGGTGAGGCCCAAAGGCCCAGCGTTCTTTCCCAGATGTTCTGGGTGCAGGAAGCGGTGAGGAGGCAGGGGGAGGGGAGGATGGGTGGAGGACAGAAGAAATGTGGACATGTGGAAGGCAGGGCCAGGGCTGGCCTGTGTGTGTGATCAAAGGCACAGGGTGGGGTGGGGCAGGGGTGGGGGGTGAGTTCTTTGCATTGCTGAGGGTTTAGTGCTTTCTCTTGGTTGCTTGGATGCCTTGATATTCTCCCCTTCCCCAGTGTTCACCACAGGTCTGTGCCTGTAGCCCCACTCAGGCCTAGTGTGAGTGAAGGGCAGGCTGCTTACCTGGCCGCTAGCAAGCAGGTTGGCGGATCACTTGCTTGGCCAGCTATCAGAACCCCACCAAGCTGACTGCCACCTTTCCTAACTGTTGTGTGTGTACCCATGGGCCATGAGCTTCCTGGACTCTGTTGGAGGACTGCCCTGCCAGCAAGTTGCCCGCAGCCCGACTATGTGATGCATCCCGCCATCCCACTGCCTGGCGCTTACCAGCCTCCAGCGTGTGTGAGAAACGGCCTGTGCTGTGGGTGGTTCTGAGTCTCTTAGCCTCTTGGCTCAGGGCAGCAACCCCTGTGTGGTGGTGTGGGTGGATGCAAGCCCGTGTTCTAGGCTAGAGGAGGTAGAGTTCAGCTCTGCAGCCCCTGCAGCCTCCTCCAAGAGCAGGAAGATGATAGTAGAAATAGTGGCTTTCTTCTGGAGGACAGGAGGGAAGATCCAGGCCCTCTGGAGCCCACTCCAGTACCCCGGGGATGCTGACTGTAGACTCAGTCGGGAAGTGTGCCTTCTAAACAATGCCTAGGCCAGCCTGTCACGAGCCCTACTTCCCATCCTTGGTGGGAGTCTTGGGGGAGACGCCTCTGAACCATTGTTCTCAGGGACAGCTCACCAGGGTCAGGTCCAGGCCAGGATGGTGTCTTGAGCCCCCACATCCTGGGATGAGGCACATGATGTCTCCTCAAGCCTTTGTTCTTGGCTGGGCAGACAGCCACTCAGGATGCCATGGTTTGCTGAGATGAAGGCTTAGGGTAGACAGTGCTCCTTTTTCTTTCTCTTGGGAAGAGTTTATAGGGGTACACTGACGAAGCGATCATAGTGGAGTTGGAATCATACCACAAAATGGGAGAAAGCTGCCCTTTAGAATTTCGGCTCTGTGCGGGTAGAGACTTTGCTTTATTTGGGGCTGTATCCTCAGAACCTAGAACAATGCCTGGCACATAGCAAGCATTCAAGAAATATCTATGACTGTATGAACCCCTCTGCTTTCCCATCTGGTGCTCTACCCACATGACTAAAGTCTGCCAAGTTGCAGAGTGCTCTGGACTCAGACAAACCTGGGTTCCAGTTTGGTCTACCTCACTTTCTAGCCAGATGACCTCAAGACTCAGTTTCCTTACCTGTAAAATGGAGATAGTTATTCTTATCTCTGAGTTGCTAGGAAGATTTTTTTTGAGATAACTTTTGGAGCTTTCCTGGCCCATAGTATGTGTTCCTTAAAGGTGAATCCTTGCCCCTTATTCTCTCTGAGTCTTCTCTTGTCCGGGCTAAACAACCAGCAGCCTCAGGCCTTCCTTATTATCTCCTTTTGAGCCCCACAGCAGGCTCTGTCATGTGTGATGCTGTCTATATCCCCATCTTACAGATATGGAAACTGAGGCTCAATTAGAGATATTCTGGTTACATAGTAAGTGCTAGAGGCAGGCTTTGAATGCCATTCTATCTGGCTCTTGGCCTTTTTCTCTAATGCAACATTTGACTCTTAGCATTCACAATAGCATATGCCTGACATTCTTAGCTGTGTAACCTCGGGCCCATCACTACATTTCCATAATCCTCGGTTTCTTCAGCTGTCCAATGGGAATACTTATCCTGACTGCCGGGGCCTTGATGACAATCCAGGGTGGTTAGCCATATCAGCCATTCTTTGCCTGTTCCCTGATTCTCTCCCAGTGATTGACAGACACTGAGACTCTGACCGCCATCCTCCCCAGGCATTTCTGGCAAAGGTGGCTGGGACTCCAGCCCTTTTGCTCTCTTTCCAGGAAACATATCTGAATGCAAGTGAGTGCGAGGGACGTTATTAAAGGGATAACACTGGGTCAACTCTAGTTTATTAAAACAGCCGTAAATCATTTTTTAAGACTATTATTAGCAACAAATGACTTTCGCCACATTGTGCAACTGATTGTGACACACCAGTGGGTCATGGTCATAGGGCCTCAGGGAGAATGGCTGGTGTTTCTGATAGGCTTTTTGTGAACACATATATGGAACTGCATTTGGCAATGCAAGTAATGATTAGTGTTGTTATAATAATCACCATTGTTCCCATCTTGGGAGACCATGTGGTACAAAGATTAAGACCATGGGTTCAGGAGCCAACTGATCAAGTTCAAAGACAGGCTCTGCCACTTTCTAGCTGTATGACATTGAGCAATTTGCTTAAATTCTCTGTGCCTCAATTTCCCCATCTAACAAATGGGAATAATAATAGAAGCATCTGCTTCCAAAGATTGTTTGAGGATCAAATGAGATCATGTAAATAAAGTGGTTAATACAGTGTTTAGTTGCTGACAAGGGTCAGCAAGCTACAACCTGCAGGTCACATCTGGCTCTCTGCTTGTTTTTATAAATAAAGTTTTATTGGAACCCAGCCAGGTTAATTTGTTGCCCATCATCTCTGGCTGCTTTTGTGCTACAAAAACAGAGTTGAGTAGTTGTAACAGAGGCTGTATTCCCTTGTTCAGTTGCTCAGTCATATCCGACTCTTTGCGACTCCATGGACTGCAGCATGCCAGGCTTCCCTGCCCTTCACCATCTCCCAGAGCTTGCTCAAACTCATGTCCATTGAGTTGGTGATGCCATCCAACCATCTTAACCTCTGTCGTCCCCTTCTGCTCCTGCCTTCAATCTTTCCCAACTTCAGTGTCTTTTCTAATGAGTTGGCTCTTCTCATCAGGTAGCCAAAGTATTGGAGCTTCAGCTTCAGCATCAGTCCTTCCAATGAATACTCAGGGTTGATTTCCTTTAGGATTTACTGGGTTGATCTCCTTGCAGTCCAAGGGACTCTCAAGAGTCTTCTCCAACACCACAGTTCAAAAGCATCAATTCTTTGGTGTTCAGCTTTCTTTATAGTCCAACTCTCACATCCATACATGACCACTGGAAAAACCATAGCCTTGACTAGATGGACCTTTGTTGGCAAAGTAATGTCTCTGCTTTTTAATATGCTGTCTAAGTTTGTCAAAGCTTTTCTTCCAAGAAGCAAGCGTCTTTTAATTTCATTGCCTGCAGTCGCTATCTGCAGTGATTTGGGAGCCCCCAAAAATAGTCTGTCACTGTTTCCATTGTTTCCCCATTTATTTGCCATGAAGTGATAGGACCAGATGCCATGATCTTCATTTTTTGAATGTTGAACTTTAAACCAGCTTTTCCACTGTTCTCTTTCACCTTCATCAAGAGGCACTTTAGTTCCTCTTCACTTTCTGCCATAAGGGTGGTGTCATCTGCATATCTGAGGTTATTGATATTTCTCTCAGCAATCTTGATTCCAGTTTGTGCTTTGTCCAGCCTGGCATTTCACATGATGTACTCTGCAAAGAAGTTAAATAAGCAGGGTGACAATATACAGCCTTGATGGACTCCTTTCTCAATTTTGAACCAGTCTGTTGCTCAATGTCTGGTTCTAACTGTTGCTTCTTGACCTGCATACAGGTTTCTCAGGAGGCAGGCAAGGTGGTCTGGTATTCCCATCTCTTCCCTGGTCTCTTACAGAAAATATCTGTCAACCTCTATGCTAGTTCATGGAGGAATTGCTCACTAAATGTGGGCTGTTATTATTTCATTGTATTTAATTCTTCTGAAAGCCCATTCATTGTAAAAAAAAAAAAAAAAAGAAGAAGAAGAAGAAGAAGAAGCAGGGGTACAAGTGTAGAGAGGGAGTCTAAGGCAAGGATGGTACAGGATTGAGTGTGGAATCCGAGCCCACTGACTTCCCGTCCAGGGAATTTCTAGTACATGACATTAACCTGAGATCCCCTATGCTTGGAGTCCTTGGGCTCAATGTTCTTCCTTCAGGACATGGAAGGAACTGGCCTAGTTCCCGGGCCAAGTGATGCCAGTTACAAAGCCCAGAGGTATTGCTCTCTCCCTGTGTCAGAGGCTCTGCCAGGTCAGCTGGCCCAGAGCAGCTTCTTTGCCTCCTACAAGTCCATCAGGATCCTTCTGTGGCTTGCTATACTTGGGTCCATTGCCCTTATAGGCCAGGCTGGGCTTGGCAGCCTTTCTTGGTGATTAATGTTTCTGTCCCACTCTCAGAACTCTTATCTGCTTGCTGGCCTTGCCCTTGCTCTCATAATGGGTTAGTTTAGGCCATTTACATTTCCTTTGGTCTGCTTTCCTGTCCAACAGCAACTATGACATAATTATGTTGCTCTCCCTTATCCTTAATCCTCTCAAGCTGCCTTGTTATCTTTAATTTCCTGTCCACTTCCCTTACTGGGGAGCTAAGTAGAGCAAACTCGGGTCCAGAGTGGTGGGATAGCATGAGAAAGCTGATAGATGTTCACCCAGGGTCTCTGGAGCCCAGAGAGGTAGCTTGGGCTCCAGAGCCTGTGAAGGCCAGCAGGACATAGTGCTTCCCAGTGTGGACCGCCTTTGTTAACAAGCATAAATCATTGGTGGCACAGGGATGGGAGACCTCTGAGGTCCTTTCCTCCTAGCTTGCATGGTCTAGGAGTCTTGAGATGTCATTTTGATGGTTTCAGTAGTCTTTAGCCTCTCCACCTCCCCTTGGTATGTATGTTACACACTATTCCTGTCTCCTCTGTCTGTCTTGGGTCTCAGGGCTCCAGGAGTAGCAGACCCAGGACTAATTCTAGATAGAGTGAGCTTGAGTATGTGTATATGTGAATGTGTATGTACATAACACTGTATATGCAGACTCATACATGCTCCTGGGACCAAGGACTCCCTTTGACATGGGGTCTGGCATATGGTAAGCACTCAGGACTGCTCCTTTTCTTCCTCTCTTGGGTGACTAAAGTGCTTGACACTGGGCAGAGCTAGTTGGGTGGGCACATAGTAGATAGTCAATCAGTGTTTATCACATAAGTAGATTGAATAGGCATGTTCTTCCTGGGGGTGGGTTCTGTGTATACATGTTTAGTTTATGAAATGTGTGCACTTTGAGTGTGGTGCGGTGTGCTCTGTGACCATGTGTGCTATATGTATTTGGCATGTGAGCAAGAGTTTATAGTGTGCCAGTGTGTATGTCTACACAAGAGTGGGTGCAGGCAGAGTGCAGTAATTTGGAGTTCAAGGCACAAAGTCTGAAGTTAGTTTCACCTGCATTGGAATCCCAGCTCTGTACTTTTCACATGTGGTATATGGGTCCCTGAATTTATAAGTCCCAGTTTCCTCATCTGTAGAAAGAGGGGGTACAAATGCCAAACTCACAGGGACATAGAGAACAGGAAATGTGCTAATGTAGGCAAAAGTCCTAGCATATGACCTGGCCCATGGTGAGTGTACAAGAGATGATAACTGCTGCTGCTGATAATTGGTATGTGGAGAGCTTGGCTGTCAGGGGCATCTATGGCATGCAGGGAGTGTGAGCGTGTGCATGTACATGCTTGTATGGGGCCAAGTGTGTGAAGCAAGACCTGATGGGAGAGGCTGGAGGTATTGGGCAGACTCAGGGAATGCCCCCCTCACCCCAGAGGGAAGCAGGAGAAAAGATCACATGCACAGAGAGAAACCTGGACTTGGGTGAATGGCACTGATAACTTAAGAAGCCTCTTCCCCTCTCAGCAGCAGGATTCATGGCATGAGAGTGGGAATGGACAGTTTAGCTAGAGATTCAGAAAACAGTCCTCAACGGGGCTATTTATTGGCTTAAGAAATGGTCTCTCCCAGGATGCTATCTGGTTCTCACCCAGTGCATTTCAAAGCCCTGTTTGCCCAAGAGAGGGGAGGAGAAAGCTGGGAAGTTAGAGAAGAGACAGCAGGGAGCCAGGGAGCAGATGCTGGGTGGCAGGCTGGAGGGTAGACTGGGAATGGTGGAAGGTGTGCAGGTGGTGCTGGGAGAAGGCGTTGAGAGAGGGGGGGTCTTAGAAGGAGGGAGAGAACAGGAGCCTCTAGAAGGGAGAGGAGAGAAGAAGAAAGCAGTGGCACTGGGAGAGCCACCTCCTCCCTCTTTTTGGATTTAGTGGAATCTCTTTTAGGCTGGGTATTGCAGCTTCTCTGACTCATAAAGGCTGGTCCTAGGGCCAGTCCATGATCCAGTAACTGCGTTTGCTGTTGAGAACATGAAAGGTGGCCCAAACTCCAGAGTGATCCAGGGACACCTGGATATGTGGAAGAGGTGTCCCTCAGCCAAGGACTGAGTCTAACAGCCAACCACTCTATGCCTCCCTAACACCCCTCTATGGCATTTTCAGTCTACCCCTGTGCCCTGTACTTTGACTTCTGTCTTTCAGGGTACCATCTCTCCTGGTCTGGCCCTGGTCACTCTTGAGGCTCAGCTGGGGCTGATTTGCCGTGTGCTCTGGGAGTTGGTGTCTGGCTGCCCTTACCATTTGCTACTATAGGTCTAAAGTCTTGTCCTGTTTCCTTGCACTCTCCAGGATAGACCTGTATCCCTGCATGGGGATACTTCCCTGGCCACAGTTAAGATGGACATTTGAGGATTTCAAAATGTCCACACTTTTGTCTCTATCCTTATCCTCTTTACTTTCAACCTGAGTACCTACCAGTTGTCTATGGGTCCCTGAATGCATGAACCAAAATATATTTCATTAATGGTAAAAATGGTGGTGGTGGTGGTGATCATAATATTACTGCCAATGAATATAGTGAGCATGTCAATGGTGATGTTAATAGCATTGGTGGTGATGGTGGGGATGAAGGTAAAATGAGGAGGACAATAGAGGTGGTAATGATAGAAGCGATGATGGTAATGGCACATGTGGTAATGGCAATGGTGTTAACTTGGTCATGGTGATAAAGGCAGTGATAATGATGAAGGTGGTAATGTTACAGATATACATGGTGATGAGGAAGAGGAATGAGGGTGGTGATGATTGTTGAAGTGGTGATGTTACTGATGATGATGGAAGTGCAGATAGTAATATGGAGAGAGTGATGGTGGTGGGGAAGGTGATGGTGATGGAAGAATTAGTGATGTTGAGACTTATTGTGGAGGCCGTGGTGATGAAGATGGTAACGGAGGTGATGGAGAGGATGGTGATGTTGATGGCTGTGATAGCAATAAACATGGCAATGGGGGTGGAGATGGTGCTGGCAGTGGTGATGGCGATGAAGATTGGAGCAACTGACAATGATGATGGTGATGACAATTATGATAGCCAAGATTCTATAGGACTTCTCACAAGGTCTAATGTTTTCTATATTGTTTTGGACTTTTCTTTCAATACCCTCTATCTGGGTTTTACTTTATTTTCCATCCTTTACTATTTCTGGGGAATTTGAAAATTGGGCTAACCAATAAAGATACTGTGCAGCTGTTGGTTTCCAGAAGAGTGGCTGGGTCCTCTGATCTTATTTGTTGTCAGGAGTGTTCAGGCAGTGACTTTCCCTATTTCCACTAAATTCAAAACAGCAAAGACCTGGCATCGTGGGCTAAAGTTAGGTATTATGAAGAGCATCCTAACAGGGAGGAATGCCATGCTGAAAAGTTACCCCAGGGAGCCTATGAAATATCCTAGCTTTAAAATGGCACAAAATGAGACAGAAAGAGAGAGAGAGCCCCATTGGTCTACATGAATCATGCCTAAAGGCAGGGAGATGGACACAATGATCTCTGTAGGTCAGAACCAACGGCAGGAGTCTGATTCTTTGCCTTGCCAGGTGGAATGGAGTGAATTTGTCTACAGAACCCTGGAATTCCATCTCTGATGCAAATGGTGAGGAGATGAGGAGGTTTGGGGAAGGAAGAGGCAATGCAATCCAGTGGTTTAGAGAAATGTCGGCATTCTCATCCAGATTCTTTGTGGTTCTGAGTGGGAGGTGACCCAGGATGTGGGCCTCTGTGGCACTGCCTCCAGCCCTGCATCTGCCAAGAGGCTGTCCTTCAGGACAGTGGCTCCCATCCCCCAGCCAAGCAGTGGTAAGAATGAGGGAGAGGAAGGCAAGAGGGAGGGACAATGCTCACAGTTCCCAGGAGGAATCTTCTTTCTCCCACAGACTCTTGGAGTTCTTACCTCCTCTGCAGTTTTCCTTTTCCCACCCTCCTCTCAGTTCCCTGATTTCTTAAGGCAACTCACTGAAACCCATCAGGGATAAGCTTTCCTGTAGCAACTAGATGGGAAAAGGCAATGGCAACCCACTCCAGTGTTCTTGCCTGGAGAATCCCAGGGACGGCGGAGCCTGGTGGGCTGCCATCTATGGGGTTGCAGAGTCAAACACGACTGAAGCGAGAAGCGACTTAGCAGCAGCAGCAGCAGCAGCTAGATGGGCACTGAAGCAATGATCAATGCCAAGGGAAGAGGGTGCAGAATGTTGCCCAAATAGCATGGGCTTTAGAATCAGAACCAGGGCAAAGTCCTAACTTGATTACTTAATCATTGTGTGACTTTAGACCTCATGGTGCCACTGTCTGAGCTCTACTATAAAATGAAGACCAATCTCCCAGAGTTTTAAAAGGATTAAATGAGATAATGTATATCAGGTACCTAATATTCTACTTGATACCTAGTAGATGTCCAAGAAGCATCTGCTTTCTTTTCCTGTTCTCTCATCACTTTCGGAAGGAGAGTAGTCATGGCTTAATCCACTTCCAGGCTCCTTGGCCACGGACATTTCCCACCTGGTTCTGCCATCTGAGCCTCCCCTTCACATTCCCCATGAGACCAGGAAAGTCTACAGAAGGTTAAAGAGGAAGACACCCTTTCCAGCCTGGGTGCCAAGTTTGGAGTCAGAGAACTTGCTAGTGGTATGACTTTGATCATTGCTTAACTTCTCTGGGCCTCAGTTTCCTCATCTGAAAATAAGGCTAATAACTCCTGCTCTGCCGGCCTCACAGGGTTGTAATGAGACTCAAATGAGATCATGCTTTGGGAAATGCAAAGTGCTGGATACATGTAGGGGTTATAGCTTAGTCTGGGATGGGGAAAGGGGAGGATTAGTCACTAGAAATTGGATTAGTGCCCAACTCAGAGGGTTTTTTTTCCCCCTTGGGGATACCAAGGCGAAAGTATTCAGGGGTTCAAGGGTGGCTAATATAGAATTGGAGTCTAGCCAGGAGGCCATCCATGTTCAACTTGGGTGGAGTGGCACAGGGGACATTCATTTATGTCTTCTACATATGTCACAGGTAAATATGTCAGTTATGAGGTTTAAGTCAACTGCCTGGGGACTTCTTGAGCCAGATGACAATCCCAAAGAGCCAAAGGCCTCCCTCCATCTCATCCTCCCACCCTCCGGTTTTACTGAGGTCAGAACTTGGCCAGTGTCTGAAATTAGCCAGTCCTTCCCTGCCTGCCACGGGGAACTGTGGGACAGGCCTTCTGGGTGACCTGGAGTCAGAGTAGGGTTTTGGTTGAGCTGGGAGTTCTGATGGGGTGCAGCTCTTTGCGGTAGACCCTCAGTCTACATGACCATGGGCCCAGTGTTGGTGTCCTGACAGCCCTCACCAGTGGTCTTCTTTCTCCCATGCCTACTTCCCCTTTCCTTCCCTGATCAACAGCCCACTCTTCTTTCTCTCCATAATGGCCAATTCCTTCACATTTTCAGCTCTCATCAGTGGGTCTGCTTCTTCCTGACCAATGTCTAATTCTCCATTCCCACTTCTGGGCAGCAAGGGTATCCATGCCTACTGAATGTTCCAGGCTGGTGACATAGCTTCCAAGTACATTTCTCTATCCTTTATTCCTTGTGTAGCAGGTTCCCAGCCTCTCACTCCTCTTTGAAAGCCTCATTTCCACACACCTATACTAGCCTCTGGCTCTGACTCCTCCTGCATCTTTTCTCAACTCCTGCCTCTAACTTCCCTGAGGGCAAGCCAGAGGCTCTCCTCCCAGCCCACCTCCTCTCCATTCATCCTCCTTTCTTTCTACCACAGCATCTCCTCTCACTTCCTGACTCTGCTTCTATCTCAGGCTCCTGCTGCTGTGGATGCATTCTTGTGCTGCTCCCGCCACAAGCAGCCTGACCTCAGGACGCCCCCTCACTCCAAGTCAGCTTGGGTCCTGCCTAGCGGCCACCCACAAAGCTCAGTCTGGTTGGCCCCTCCCTGTGGGCATCCCACAGCAGCTAGCTGCTGCCTGCAGTTCATTGGTGGGGACCACATGCCAGTCACCCCTGGAAGCGGAGTTCAAACATGGACCTCCTAGCCTGTGTTTGATCAGCTGAGGCCAAATCCACAGCCATCTAGGAAATGGCGCCCACCAGCTCAACTCTATTCTGGAACCAGAGTCCTAAGGCAGGCCTGGCATGGCCCAGCAGCCAAGACATAGAGAGGGAGGGAGGGTGAAGGGAGGAAAGCTTTTTTTCTCTTTTCAGTGTGTTTGTGCATGTGTGTGTGGTGAGTGGGGGTGGTGGTGATGGTGATATATGTGTTGTGTCAGTGTTGTCGGAAACTGCTGGGTGCCACAGGGGTTTGTTGGTCTGTCACTGTGCGTGCAAGCACCCAGCACTGACCCTGTGTGTTGTGTGCCAAAGGCTGGAGGGCTGCCACGCTGTGGGTATGGTGGGTGAGTCAGGTGACGTTATGTCCGGTGCCTGCTCATGCTGTGGCTGAAATGCATGCTGGCCCAGTGGTCTGGGGGATGCTTTGATGGGTGTGTTGTCTCCCTGAGATGGGGTTGCTGTGGGGCGTTGCCCCACACTTGGCTGCTTGAGGACCCGGGTGCCATAGTGCTGATGTGTAGTGGGGATATGCTGTGTGTTACTAGGTGTATGTGTCTGCTGGGAGGCTGTGACCCTTGTGGTGTGAGGTTCATGAACCTCAAACCCAGTTCCCAGTGCCTGTAGCTCAGACCTGGGAGTCTCCAATTTCAGGTGAATTGGGGCCAAATTCTTGTATAAGTTGTCCCGCTTCCCACCCCACCCCCACCCTCCAGGTCAGGTCATCCTTCAGTTCCTGTGGTTTGATCCAAACCATCAACTGAAGTTCCCTGAATACTCGACTTCTGATGACCGGAGTGGGAGGAGTTAGAGGAGAAGCTGTGGGCAGAGAAGGAGGGGGAGAGGAAGGAGGGGAGAAGCAGGAGGAAAAAGGACGTAAAAAGAGAAAGAGGGGAAGAAGGAAGAGAAGGAAGAGGAGGAGGAATAAGAGCAGAGGAAGGGTGGGGCATAGAAAGCCAACGAGAGGGCTTGCCTTAGCCCTGTAACACTCTTTTAGGCCCTGGAGATGCAGTAAATCCAAGTGAGGTCGGCACTCAGAAGACCAAGTTCATGGGGTGGTGGGAAAGTCAATCAGGTAGACCTGGTTTAATCTGGGGGAGCAGAAAAGATGTTCAAGAGGAAGAGATGTTTTAGGCTGATGTCTGAAGGTGTGATGTATGAAATCTGCTGTGGGTTTCTGATTCCGGCACTTGGGAACATTTCCACTTACTTTCTTGGTTACCCAGGCTCAGCTGAGGGTGTTATCTTTGGATGATTCTTCTTTCCCCACATCCAATCAAGTTGGCAGACATTTCAATGGCTCCTGTGTTTAACCGTTCACTTGACAAATAGTCATGGAGCCTGGACTCTGCTAGGCTTGGTGCCTGGCCCCAGGAAGCCAGCCATGAGAAAGCAGGAGGAATTTCTTGCCCACATGGGTCTCATCCTCTTGGTGCTGCCCTTTCTGCCACTGCTCTGCATCAGGCCTCTGGGCAGGACTCTGGTAGCCTCTTTACTTCTCCCCCATCTCTAGGCTCACCCATCTGGCCCGTGTCCTCACTGCAGTCAAGGGAGCTTGAAAAAGCTGTGTTCACTCACTCAAGAAAATTCATTGTGGTCCTACTGCATGCAAGGTAGTTTTAGATACCTGGCATATATTAGTGAATAAAACCAAGTTCCCTCACAGAGCTAACAGTGGAGCAGGAGATGAATGATAAGCATTAATATAATAAGTAAATTATATGGCATGTTAGAAACTGGTACATATTTTGGAAAAATCAAAGTAGAAAAGAACTAAGGATTGGGGATACTAGAGTGAGGGGCAAGATGCAAAATGACTTAAGGTGGTCACAGTAGGTCTCATCAAGAAGGTGATATTTGAGCAAAGACTTCAAGGCAATAGGAGAATTAGCCATCTAGCTATCTGGGTGAAGATCCTTCTGGATAGAAGGAACAGTCAGTGCAAAGGCTATGAGGTGGGAGTGTGCCTAGTATGGTTTGGGAACAGCCAGGATACTAGTATGGCTGAAGTCCAGTGAATGAGGGGCTAGAGATACGTAGGATCAGATTGCCTGAGGTTTGGAGATCAGTGTAGGGATAATAGCTTTTACTCTGAGCGAGATAGAAAGACTTGGGAGGATCTCAAGCTCTGTTGTAAGAGGATCTCATGGGCTTCTTGGTGGGGGAATGTGGAAGGTGCATGGGCATAGGCAGGAACCAGTCAGGAGGTTACCAAAGTGATCCATGCAATCTCAAATAGATCAAATGGCAGGGATGGGTTTTGTGTGCTCTAAAAGTCTAGGCAGGTAGGCAGGGGCCATGGAGGTGTCATCATTTCTGGCAAGCAGAATGGCCAGACAGGCAGGCGGACCTAAGCTGGCCACTGACCACATGCAGGGTCACGGGAAGTCCTAAGATGTGCATAGAGCCCTTTCTGTTCAGGCCAAGCCTCTAAACCCACCCCCATTCCCAAATATAGCCAGTGATGCTGGGCCAGATGCAGGCTGAACATACACACTCATCCTAGAGCTTATAGAGCCCTTGCTAAGCCACTGTCTTATTTCTTTCTCCTGTAGTGCTATGCAATATATGTTCTCATCCCCATTTCACAACAACAGAAATAGTTGCGACTCGCATGGTGCTTGCTATAACGCAGGCACTTATTCTCAGAGCTTTACATGCATCATTTGACCCTCACTATCATCCACTAGGTAGATACTGTTATCATCTCCTTATATCGATACATGTAATGAAATTGAGGCACAGAGAGGTTAAATAACTTGCCCAAAATTACACAGTTGATAACAGACAGAGCCAGCATTTAAACTGAAGCATTCTGGCTCCAGATTTTGTGCTCTTAACCCCTATGCTGATAGGAAAAAAAACCCAGAGACAGGAGTGACTTCCCAAAGTTACACAGCAAGTTTGTGGTGAAGTTCATATTTGCGCCAACACATCTGACTCACAGCCCAGCGATTCCTCCAACATGTCGCACATTTCCCCAGCTTTCTACCCTAGCACTCCAAGATCACACAGGCTCTGAGGGTAGGCTATTGTCTTTAGACTTTATCTTCATTTTAAAAAAATGTTCTTTTGCTTCTTCCGCTCCCGCACTTGCATGTTTCCAAGTAGAAACTTGATGCTTTCACACAAGCCCATGCCCTGAATGTCAGAGGCCAGGAAGGGAGCTTGAGCTGCCGACAAGTGGGTGGCATTTGCTGGAGGCATTTTTCCATTCAGTAAGTGTCTTCATCCCCCAAAGACTAAAGGAGAGATCTGAGTGAGGAGTGTTGTGGGCTGGACTGGAACAATCCCTCCCAAGCCTCCCCAAAAGGTACACACATGTTTGTGGTTGTTCATACATATGTGCGCCTGTGTTCTCACACATATGTCTGAACGAACAAGGTGTGGGGGGAGCAGTGTGTATAGGAGCTTCTGTATGTGTCTGGGCTTGTTTGTATTTATTGATGTCTGTGTGTGTACTGCGGTGGGGTGGGGGAGTGAGTACATGTGAGCTTGCGTGTGCCTGGTGCATGATGGGAGTGGGCTGGGTGTGTTCATGTGTCTATGTGTGGTGATAGGCATGTGAGGTTATGAAATGTGAGCTAACCTCTGGGCCCTTCTGCTGATCTGGCTGATCTCAGCCTGCCCTGGCCATGTCGAACACATCTGTCGGCCCAGTTCTGTAGCCCACATCAGAGATTGCCTGCCTCTCTGCTGCAGCTTCAGTCTCCTTTTCACTCCTGCCCAGCTCACAGCCTCTCTCTCAAGATCACTTTAAGAGAGGTAAGCACGCACTAACCCAGGATCCTGAGACTCAGCACGATGGCATTCCTGGGGGCTTGGGATCAGGCAGGGGCTGCCTCCATCGAAACAGGAAGGACTATTCATTTGGAAGCACTCTGACAACTCTACTTTCCCCATGGCACAGATGGGGACTGTATCTGTCAAAATGTAGTCAGGAAAACAGAAACCATCCTAGGTCTTTCAACAGAGGAAGTTTCATCCGGGGGCTTAATCCAGGTGGCACAGACTCAGGAGTCAGACAGGCTGATTTTAGGTCTTGGCTCTGCTGTTTATTTGCTGTTTGACTTGAGTAAGTTACTTAACCTCTCTTGTTTGTGTCCTCATCTGTAAGCTAGGGATGAAAATAGTGCTATGTAGCTCACAGGCTCGTGGGGAGGATAAAATGAGCCAATGTATGTAAAAGTGTTCAGAGCAGTGCCTGGCACAGAGTGCTGCATAAGTGCAAGTTGTTGATGGCAGCTGAGGAGTTGAGATGAATTTCTAGGTGTCTAGGATTTGCTCCACTTTAGGAGGGCACTTTCCTCTCTGTGGATCTCTGTCTGTCCCAGCATCTAGTCAGGAAATTCTTATACACTGCCAACATAGTGGCAGAATCAGGCAGTAGGCAGCACTTGGCCGCTTAGCTCTGAGCTGGGGCCTCACGCCCTCTTTTACCCATAGTGCTCTTCATCAGCTTCCAGATGCGCACACACATCTGGATGCACATCAGAGGCTCAACCCACTCCAGGCATGGCCCCAACCCTGTAATCCCAACACCTTGGAACATCCCCACACACCTGCACAGCTCATGATTCACAAAGGACTCACCAGCCATTAGCTCATTTGGCAGGCATGACAATCCTGGGAGATGAACATTTTTAACCTTCCCCCACTCCCTGACAGTTGAAAGCTGAGTCTGAGAGGTTGAGCAACTTGCCCAGGGACACACAGCTAGTACATGGCAGAACCAGGGTGTGAACTCACAGCTGTGTGACTCCAGGCCCACATTCATAGCCAGTCTAAGTCATAACCTCCGAGGGTCTGTAGACATGGTCTCCTCCACAGCAACCTAAACTCCTTGAGACTTCTGTGTCTGTCAGTCAGTGTCCAGCAGTGCCTGGCAGAGAGTTCCGTGCCTGATGAGGTACATCCCACAGGCCAAACTCAGCCTAGAAATAGGTTTGGTTTAGCTTGTAGAATATTTCTAGGAAGTTTAAGATCAGTCATCAAGATTGCAAAATGGGATTATTTTGTGTAAAAATCCTACTTTCTTCTCCTCTCTAAAAATTTAGGAGCCCTGGGCTTGCATTAAAACATGGAAACAAGTGAGGAGCTGCTGCTCTAGGAGATGGGGCACGTGTCTTCCATTTTACCCCAAACTTGAGCACTCCCTGCTGGAGCCCCAGCTGTCATTCCTCAACCTGCTTGTACCAGGCTTCCCTGTAACTTGGCCTGAATGGGCATATGGGCCAGTGCCTCCTGGGGCAGAGTGTGAGCCCAAGGGAAGGGCTGGGACCAAAGTGGCCGTCTACCCACATGACCTATCCAATATTAGCTACGTATTCATCTGCCCCCTGGCCCATTCACCCAGGCCTCTCTCTCTTTCCACCCCATCTAGCAGAGGACTTGAGACACGGGCACAGACAGGTTTTTGCTCATAAATCAAGGGCTTTATGATGGTAGCAGATAGGGACATTTCTTCTGGCCAGAGTGAAATCAGGGGAAGCTTTCAGGGTGAGACTGCATTTGAACCTGAAAGGATACACAGGCTTTTGGATGAATAGAGATGGTAGCAGAAGGGAGGGTAGAGTTAGCAGCAGGAGCAACAAGGCAAGGAGGGAACAATGTCTATGTTGTATGCTGATATGCTTGAATGGTTGAGTATGACTGGATCTTGGGGTGACGGAGGGGAGTAGGGGAAGAGGGAACAGGAACTAACATTTGCTAGCCCCTCATCTCTGGACCGGAGAAGGCAATGGCACCCCACCCCAGTACTTTTGCCTAGAAAATCCCATGGACGGAGTACCCTGGTGGGCTGCAGTCCATGGGGTTGCTGAGGGTCAGACACGACTGAGAGACTTCACTTTCACTTTTCACTTTCATGCATTGGAGAAGGAAATGGCAACCCACTCCAGTGTTCTTGCCTGGAGAATCCCAGGGACAGCGGAGCCTGGTGGGCTGCCGTCTATGGGGTCGCACAGAGTCGGACACGACTGAAGCGACTTAGCAGCAGCAGCAGCATCTCTGGACATCCTAGACCCAGCCTGGCACCCTGTGAGGGACATGCCTGTAGTAACCCACGTAATTCTTACAGTGATCTTGTGAACCCGAGACTACAGAGACAGTCATTATAAATGAATGAATTGAGGTTCAGAGGTTGGGCCATTTGCCCCAAACCACACAACTAGTGGAAGAGCTAGAAATTTATCCCAGGTCCATATTGGAAGACAGCAATCTGGGGAGCCAGAGAAGGCTTTGAGCAGGCAAGTGGCCTGGTCTGTCATGCTATCTGGTATACAAGCAGGTGGCCCAGGGGATATGGGTGGGGAATCCCAGTGTGTCTCCTGCCTCCTCCCCCCACCTCCCACAGCTTACACTCATCAAGCCCATTGATCCCACCTTCTAAATAGCTCTGCAACCACACTGCCTTGCCTTTAATCCAGGCCCCCATTCCTCTCATTTGGATCATGGCAGGAATCTTCCACTTTAGTCTCCCCACTCACATTCTTTCTCTCTTCTCATCCACTCTCTGGCCACAGCCAGAGTGAACTTCCAAAAGGTCAGAGCTGACTGTGTCACCCCCACCCCACACTTATAGCCACTCATTTGCTGGAAACTCTCCAAACAACTCCCTGTTGTCTGAGGGTCTGTTTGTTCATCAGCTTCTGCCTCTGTCTGGACTGTCCTTTCACTCCTCCGTGCCTTTCAGTGCCAGCTGTACTCATTACATACCCTAGGACTCAGCTCAGGTGCTACTTTCTCCTGGAAGCTTGTCCTGAGTTCTCTCCTTCTTCCATAGCTGGATTAGGCAGCCCTGCCCTGGATTCTCAGAGCTCCCTGGGCTCACCTCCATCACGGTCATTTCCTGTGCACCCTGCAGTAACAGCCCCTTCTTTCATAGTCTCTTTCAAGACCAGGCTTCCTCCCTGGCAGAATTGAGGGGCCGGTAGGGTACAGAGGTTAAGAGCATGAACTCTGGACTCAGAATGCCTGACTTTGAACACTGGAACTGTCATGTAGTAGATGTGGGCACTTGACTAAGTCCCTTTGCCACTCTATACCTCAGTTTCCTTCTGTAAAAATGCAGATTATAATACCTTCAATCTAGTTTTTATGAGAAAGAAAGGGGAGAGTCCACATAAAGCACTTAGAACAGTGCCCAGCTTACAGTAAGTGCTCAATAAACGTGGCTATTAGTACTAATTTCTGTAGCCCCAGGACTTGGCATGGAGTAGAAGTTTGGTGGCTTGATGGGGGGTCTGGAGTATCATGGGTCAGAGGAGACTGGTCTTCTTAGAGGGAGGTCTCACTGGAAGATGAGCTCCTTGCTAAGTGTCTGGAAAGGGGTTGGCGGGGGGGCAGATGTGGCCCCTCCAGGGAGCAACTTCAGAGCTAATGGCTGCTGCATGTGGCAGCTCCTATCTGCTCCAGTCGCCAGCCTCCCCCACCAATGTGGTTCTAATAGTCAGCTGACACCTCATTAGCCTAAGTCCAGGCCCAATTCTGCTGCTGCGCAGTGAGTGAGCAAGCCACTGGGGGGCCAGAGGCGCGTTAGGGCCAGGCCCTCATCAGGGCCAGAAGGCCCACAACCGCTCAGAGCCCAGTCAGTGTGTTTCCAATCAGCAATTAGTCTTTAATTAATGGGGATGCAAAATGATTGTTTTCCCATCTGAATGGCAGAGTGGGCAGGGAGCTGGCAGAAATGGCCATATGGGGAGTGTTAGGCTGGAGTTACAAGAGGAGACATAAAGAAAGGAACCAAACAACCCAATTTGGGCCCAAATCATGGCCCTGGGCAAGCTGAATGGCACCCAGCCCAGTGGCAAATGAAAGCCAGGCCAGGGCTCCTTGTGGCACCTGCTCTTGCCCAGGCTCCAGCATCCCCAGTGGCTCTGGGGACGAGAGGATATCCTGTGGAGCCTCAGTTTCTCCAGATGCACCATGAGAGGTTAACTGGTGGTTCTCCAGGGGCCCTCATAGCTCTGGGGCACTGATAGAATTGCCCATGTCACACATCACTTAGTGGGAAAGCTGGTTCTCCCTGCCTGACATCCCATCCAGGCCTCATCTCTAAAATGGTCATCATCATTTCTACCTCTTAGGGTCATTGGGGTGGAAAGGAATTCTGTAACCTGAGAAGTACTGTGCTGGGCTCCTGGGGCTTGGGACTGGGAAATCATCTATCAGCTTCTGGGAGTTCCTGTCCTGAGTGTCTCTGAGCCTGGTTCTCATACCCTTAGTCCCACCAGCCAGAGGACGAAGAGTCAATGAGGATGAAAGCCACTGTATGCATTGAGCAGCTGCTGAGTTTGTCCACTGTGCTATCCCATCAAGGTTTTGCTATAGCCCTCCTAGGCAGGGATTTTTTTTTAATTGGAGGAAAATTGCTTTACAATGTTGTGTTGGTTTATGCCATACAACAATGTGAGGGATTAATTTTATTGCCCCCAGTTTACAGAAGAGGAACCTGGGCTACTGGGCAATTTACTGAGTGAGCACTGAAACCAAAGAGGCCCCACTTTGGAGCCCAAATACTTAACTACCAAATTAGGGGGCAGCGTTTTTTTTTTTTGGGGGGGGGCCATCTTGGGTGACAGTTTGACACCCTTACACAACATCTGGAACCACAGGCAAAGGACATCAGCCTTGGCCAAACCATTAGTGATAAACTTATTCAGCCCTCCCATGGTGTGCATGAGGAAACAGATCCAGAAAAGGTAGAGATGTGTCCAGGATCATACTGTAGACTCTTGACAGTTCCGGGCTTGAGATCCAGCTTACTGACTCCTAGGTCTGTTCAATGGGAGCAGACTCCCATCCCCTGGGGCTTCTTCCTCTCCTTCATCCCTGCCCGCCTGTTGATTCTGGCTCCTAGATACACTGCTCATTCATCAGCGCCTCCTCATTCCCTCTGTGCCTTCCTTGGGGTCAAGTCTTCTCCTACTCTCCCCATCCAGAGCAGCTGCCTCAGCCCCCTCAATGGCTTCCAGATGAATCTTCCAAATGTACACCTCGGATCCTATTGCACACTTGCTCAGAAAGCCTCAGTGACTCCCTACAGTCTGCTGAATGAGGTACAAACTCCTCAGCCTGCCATCCAGGGCCTTCTACATAAAGCTCGAATTCACTTTCCCAGCTTTAACTCCATTTTCCCACTATTAAATATTATACGGCAGTCAACCTGAACTTATCAAAGATTGGTTTCTTGCTCTGTAGGATTGTTGTGAGGATTAAACTAGTTGTTCTATGTAAAGTCCTTGGAACGGTGCCTGGCACAGAGCAAGGGCCATATTAGCATTATTAAACAGATACAAAAATAATATGTGGACCTGCCTGATCTGTGCCCATCTCCAGGCTTCTCTGCTCACTGGGTTCCCTAGACTTGCAGTTGCCTTTTCACCACTCTCTCTGCCTAGCCAAACCCTACCCAGCCTTCAAGGCTTTCAGCTGTCCCATGTTACTTCTTCCAGAAAGGCTTCCTGATGCCCTCTGCCCTGGAATCAAACTGGCTTTCTCTTCATCCTCTCCCATGGTTGCCTGCTGCTGCTGCTGGTAAGTTGCTTCAGTCGTGTCCGACTCTGTGCAACCCCATAGACGGCAGCCCACCAGGCTCCCCTGTCCCTGGGATTCTCCAGGCAAGAACAATGGAGTGGGTTGCCATTTCCTTCTCCAGTGCATGAAAGTGAAAAGTGAAAGTGGGGTCACTGAGGGTCGGACATGACCTGCCTGCTGCTGCTGCTGCTGCTAAGTCACTTCAGTCGTGTCCGACCCTCAGCGACCCAATGGACTGCAGCCTTCCAGGCTCCTCTGTCCATGGGATTTTCCAGACAAGAGTACTGGAGTGGGGTGCCATTGCCTTCTCCCCCATGGCTGCCTAGTCAGCCTTTTATTAGCTGTCAGTGTTTACATATGCTCTTGAGTAGCCTCAAAGCAACTTAAGGGTAGGTGACACAGTGTTGGGAACGGAGCACAGGTGTGAGCACCAGACTGACTAGCATTGAAACCCCTGCCAAGTTCCAGCTGTGTGACCTTGTACCTAGTCTCTTTAAGCCTCAGTTTCCTCAGTGGTAAAATAATCCTTACCTGACAGGCGACTTTTGAAAGGTTTAACCCAAGAGAGTGTGACCTCTCTGGCACACAGTAGGAGTTCTCTTCTCTTACCCTTTTGTGCTGAGGATCTAGAAAGGAGCCCTGGCAGTTTGGGGCTGAGGCCTGGCTGCTTTTGGCCTCAGAGGTATTTCATAGGTGACTTGACCTCTCCCCATATTATGAGGCCTAGGTGACTGAATCCTTCCCCAGTCCTTCCCTGGTCTAGCCTTCAGAACTTACAGCAGTGACCTGAGCTGGTCACAAAAACCAGCTGCCCTTGTGTTTCTTAAGATGAAGTTTGCCATTGACTGAGAAGGGGTGGCCACCCTGAGTCAGTGTCTTCTGGCAAGTTCATTCTAATAACTACCATGGGAATCAAAGGAAAGGAACCCTAGGAATTCTCCATGGGTTCCAGCCCACCAGCCAACTCCCCATGGCCTTGCTGAGGCACTTTCTTGGTCAGACTTTGGGTCGCACCTGCTCCCATTCCCTGCATCAGGGGAGCTGGAAAATGGCCCCATGTCTGGCCTCACTTTCTAAGGATTCCCAGGTGGGCAGACTTGGAAACATACAGAATGCCTAGGAAGGCAAAAGGCCTGGATGTGGTTCTCACACTGAGGATGACTGGCCATGAATCCTGGGGTCACTGCTTTCCCCTCTTTGACCTTCAGATTTTAAATTTCTACCATGACACAGTCCTGGCCCCCATGATCTCTCACCTCAAAGACTTCACTAGCCCCTGACTCATCTTTCTGCTTCCACCCTTTCCCATCACAGTCTACTCTCAATACAAAATCCAGGAAGGTCCTATTAAAACATTCACCATATCCTGTCATGCCTCTGCTCAAAACCATCACTTGGCTTCTCAACAGCGATAGTAAATACCAATGGTCTTACAGTGATCTATAAGACATCAAATCATGGATTTCCAATCTTGGCTGCACATCAGAACCATCTAGGAATTTTTTTTTTTTTTTAATGCTGATACCTGGGTCTCATCCTCAGAGGTTCTGGACTAATTGATCTGGGATGCAGTCTGGGTGTGGAGAGTTAAAAAAGCTCCCAAGATAAGTACTAGTGAGAACCACAGCCCAAGTAATCTGTCTCTACCTCCCCCCTCACCTCTCTGACTTTATCTTTTACTCTCTCCCCATTTACCCTGCTCCAGATACTGCTCTTGCTGTTCCCAAAACATTCAAGGAACACTTTCACCCAAGGACTTTGCACTTACTACTCTGACTGCTTGGGTTGCTTTTTCCCCAGCTACCTGTATGTCTAGCTCCCTCACTTTATTCAGATTCCTACTCAGTTGTCACCTTCTCAGAGAAGCTTTCCCTACTCACCCAAGCTAAAATAGCACCTTCTGTCACCACCATTATTCTCTGACCATTGCCATGCCTCATTTTCCTTATAGCATTATCACTATCAGGCGTACTGTTTGCTTATTCATTTATCTATTTGTCTGTCTCCCTTCACTAAGATATCAGTTCCATGAAGACCAGGGCTTTGTTGCTCTATCTCCAGCATAGTACCAGAACATAGTAGATGTTTCAAAAAGGTTGGTTGGATAAGTGAATGAATCAAAACAATAGAAAAGGAAGCTTGGGAATTGGGTCCATATAGATTAGGATTTCCATATCAATCTTTTCTAGCTCTGTAACCTTGAGTAAATTATTGAACCTCTCTGATCTTCAGTTTCCTCAATTGTTAAATGGGCTTAGGAATGTCCCTCTTATAGAGTTACTATATAGACTTATTGTTCAAGCCAGGTGACTGGTCGTTTGCTATTTTCCTACACCCTAGCTTTCCTCTAACAATCATTTAGGGTTTTACTTTAAAATGATTATATATTCACAGGAAATTGCAAAGACGGTACAGAGATGTTAACAAGAATGGCAGAGTAAGGACTTCTGAAAAACCACTCTGCCATAAAAACAACCAAAACACTGGTAAAAACCATCAGAATCAACTTTTTCACAACTCTGGAAATTAAACAAAGGTTAATCTGGGGAGTGTTCATTCAGGAAAAAAGACTGAACCTTGGTAAGAATAGTGGAGTTTGGGGTATTTTAACTTGCTTCATCCTCATCCATGCTCCCCAGGTCTACAGTAGCTTTGAAAATGAACAGCTCAAAATCACAGTGTAAAACACAAGCCTGGCAACCTCTAGAGGAGGAAGAATAGGATTGAAGGTCTTTAAAAGCCCCATTCTCAGAGAATTGTCATTGACCTATCTGGTGGTTCACATGAAGACACCACTTGCAAGGCTTGTCTTTATTTCACCAGACTAAGAGCTCATCCAGTGCAAACAGCTTTTTCCTCAGAGATATTTGTTGAAAGCCATCAGTGAAAATTGTTTAATTGTTTAATATGATGGCTGCCTGAAGTAGTAGGTAAGAGTTGGAACAAACTATAGACTAACCAAAAACTTGAAAGAAAAAACTAAATAATGATATGTTCATAGGAGTCTTGGAAAAGCTCTCATATAGTCTTAAAAATGTAGAAGGACACACAAGGCTTTGCACTTGCTCCTGAAATAACTAAGACGGTCCTAAGCATTTACTTCAGGCTGACTTTTAGGCTCTGCACAAGCAAGAAGTGAAGGCTAAGGTTGAATTGTAAACTACCTGGCTGAATATTGAAGATGTACCCCCAATATTAACACCTAAACCTGTGGCAGAGCCTGAGAAATTTATTAGTTCCAGGCAATTAAGAAACTTTCTGTTTAATCATTATCTGACCACTAAACAAATCAAGCAGAAACTTCACTGGCCACATATGAGAAAGAATACACACTTTATGGAACTCATTCCAGAAAACTCACTAAACAAGTGAATAGCAACAACCACAACAAAGAACTACAACAAACCCTGATGAAAAGAGAGAGTCTGTTTTTTCATAGATACCATACTATATTATTTAAAATGTTCAATTTTCAACAACAAAAAAATGAAACATGCAAATAAACAAGTATGGCCTATAAACAGGAAAAAAAGGAACTCATAGCAACTGTCCCTGAGAAAGCCCAAACATTGCACTTATTAGACAAAGACTTTTATAATATGTTCAAAGAACTAAGGAAAACAAAATCTAAATAATTAGAGGAAAATATAAAAACAGTGTCTCACCAGATAGAGAATATAAGGATAGATACAATATATGCAAGACCCAAATTCCTCCAAAGCCCGTCCCTCCCATTAGGAAGCTTCCACAAGCCTCTTATGCTTATGCATCAGAGGGCAGACAGAATGGAAACCACAATTACAGAAAACTAACCAAACTGATCACTTGGATCACAGCCTTATCTAACTCAATGAAACTATGAGCCATGCCATATAGGGCTACCCAAGACAGATGGGTCATGGTGGAGAGTTCTGACAAAACGTGGTCTACTGGAGAAGGGAATGGCAAACCGCTTCAGTATTCTTGCCTTGAGAACCCCATGAACAGTATGAAAAGGCAAAAAGATAGGACACTGAAAGATAAACTCCCCAGGTCGGTAGGTGCCCAATATGCTACTGGAAATGGGTGGAAAAATAACTCCAGAAAGAATGAAGAGATGGAGCCAAAGCAAAAACAACACCCAGTTGTGGATGTGACTGGTGATGGATGTAAAGTCTGATGCTATAAAGAGCAATACTGCATAGGAACCTGGAATGTTAGATCCATGAATCAAGGTAAATTGGAAGTGGTCAAACAGAAGATGGCAAGAGTGAACATCCACATTTTAGGAATCAGCAAAATAAAATGGACAGGAATGGACAAATTTAATTCAGATGACCATAATATCTACTACTGTGGGCAATAATCCCTTGGAAAAAATGGAGTAGCCATCATAGTCAACGAAAGAGTCCAAAATGCAGTAATTGGGTGCAATATCAAAAACGACAGAATGATCTCTGCTTGTTTCCAAGGCAATCCATTCAATATCACAGAAATCCAAGTCTATGCCCCAACCACAAATGATGAACAAGCAGAAGTTTAATGGTTCTATGAAGACCTACAAGGCCTTCTAGAACTAACACCAAAAAAGGATATCCTTTTCATCATAAGGGACTGGAATGCAAAAGTAGGAAGTCAAGAGA